>NW_024425563.1:58627097-58698388 GCF_017311325.1 Ursus maritimus | reverse complement strand
TAAAATTTTTTTTCCTTTTTTTTTTTTTTTTTTTTTTGGCTTACGCACCTCAGGGACTGAAACTCCTGAAGTGGGCAGAGTCTGCTGAAAAAGAGAAGTTCACATTAAAGCTGAAAAAAACAAAAGCCAAACTGAAAACAAATGCCAATGAAGGGTCTTATATCACTATTCTCCTGTGAAATAAGTGAATAAATATAAAATGCATTTCCTTGACATATTTTTCTCCTTAATTTCATTAAATACATGAGTAATTATCTTTTCACAAAATAAGGAATGCTCCAATGCGGAGTGGGTTAGATTTAAATTACTTAACCAAAATGAAATTTCATCACCCAAAGCAGATTGATCAACATCTTTGGCTGGCTTCACAGACCTCTCTGAAACAACACGGATGAATTACATTCATATTCTGCAATAAGAACTCATCTCCAAGTTCCGTTATCTTTCATAAACCATTCCTACTAATTTTTTAAGTTGCCCATTTACCCGTCCTACTTTTCCATTTTCCAGTCCAACTCTCATTCCTTCCTAAAAATACTCAGTGTCTTTTTGATGGAGACATAGCTTATGGTGTTGGTTTTATTTTGTGATTTTTCTGGAAATAAGAAAAAAATATTCCATTAGTATCAGTAAAAAGTAAAAATATTAAATACGTAGAAAAATTTTACTTGAGAGTAATTAGAAAAAAAACAAAAAAGATGAGGTTAAACACATTGAGGTTGGTCTTCGTGACAGTGCATCTCCAATTATCCACCACCCCTGCTTTTCTGAGTCACAGTGGGAAGCTTTTTTTCTAGCAAGAAACAGAAAAAAAGGTTACCAAATTCCAAAAGTCTACGTCCTATGGGACTCAGAACAAATTTGGAAAATTGTTGACAAATCACATACATAGTACTAGACAAAGTTTTCCTATGGTAGGCTGTGTGTGGTGAAGTGGGGAAGTATGAAAGTTGAATGTGAAGCTAGGGGTTCTTAGACACTTGTGTGTCTCTGAAAAGGAGGGAATGGTCAGCATTTCCATTTCCTCCCCAGGACTGAGCTATGTGAAGGCGACTCTAAATGGATGTCCAAGCTGGGTCTGAACAATCTGAGAACACAGACAACAGTTGACTCCCTTATGCAGTCTACTGAGATTAATGAAGAAGCCAGCGACTTCATAGTGACTCAGCAAAAAGATGGACCAGAAAATTTCAATGTGCCCAAAAGTGGATCAGAAGATGGGGTCTAGGGCAGCCCTAGAGAAAATTAAAGTGTGCAGAAATGCAACTCCATTTCGAAGATCTTTTTATAATATAAGTAAAAAAAAAAAATGTTGCAGCTGCAGATTTTTCATCAAAGGAAGTCATCAAGTCTGGGAGGATGAACTCGGGTTAACTATCCCATTAACAGGAGAACCTTATGGAAGGAATTGCTATTTCTCAGATGGATTGAAAACAGACTTAATAGAACTTTCATTGAAAGCTTTCTGATTTCAGTAATATTCTGGACTTTTGAGTCCAAGTCAGTCTACATAACACCTGTGGTAATGGGCAGTGCAAAGAATGTGCTAGCTTCAATCTGGGTCACCTTAAAATTTTTGTCAGCTTTCCTATTTTTCTTTCTTGGCTCTTAGTTTAAGCGTAGATCTCAATAAACATTTTTAGACATGAATGTTGTTCTTCCAACTTTATTATAATATATTAATGTTCCTTCTCCCTCCAATCCAGATTAAGTGTCTTATCCTATGATTCCTTATCCTATACTACACCGTGAGCCCAGGAAAGTCCCAGAGACTCCCAAGCAACGAAACTAGAATGTCCATCAAGCTGTCTCCATGGCATTAGTCACAGATGCCTTTGACTTTGGGAAGAATCTATGCTCACTGTACATACATCTGTACAGAGCAGCACAATGGAAAGCCGAGTGAAAATTACAGTTGTTAAAATGGTTCAGAAAAACAGCCGTGGGTGATGCAAAAATCTCGAATAAATACTGTCTACCCCACCTCAACCACCAAAAAAATCTATAAAAGACATTTTTGACATACTTTTCAACATTTGAATATAGACAGGATAATGACTGATATTATGGAATTATTGTTAACATTCGTAGGTTTGATAATAGTACAGTAATTGTATAGAAAACTGTCCTTAATCTTAGAAGATGCTCACTGACATATTTAGAGATGTAGCGTCATACTATCTGCAATTTATTTGCAAAAGGTTCAAAGTAATAAAACATATATCTCTGTATGTATGATGGCAAAATAATAATATAGGCTGGGGATATATCGGATTCATGTGGCGTGATGTCATAAAAAGCAAAAACCATGGCAACTCAGATAATAAAACCCCTTTTAAGGCATTCTCCCCCAAAAAGAGACTGTAGGATGAAATTAAATCCTGGCTGTCACTTTGCTACCACCTGTGTGGAGAACTGGTAATATACAGATATCCATGTTTGTGGGCTTTTTCCTTCTTAAAGTAGTAGGGATATTGGTCATTTACTGAGAGTGAGTAATGTTGGCAGAGAGGTAGTGACATGAAGAAAGCAAAGAAATAGAGAGTTTGCCACTGCTTCTCTGAGAATGGGAAAGCAGTTGACAAAGAATGAGTACCAGAATCAAGGAAAATTCAGAGCGAGTGGGGCTAGAAGTCATAAATATGTAAGAAAGCCACCAGCTCAGAGAATTCTCTCCAGCAACACTCAGATGTCTGATAGCAACACTAAAAATTCACTCCAAGAATAGGAGTGATGAAACAATGTATATATAAGCTCACTTATAATCAAGATGTGTAGGCAAAGAGTGCATATTAAATTAACATGCCCATCAGTGGCTTACCCTCGAGTTACAAAAGAAAACGATGCTATCTAGGTAAAAGATAAATAAGCAACTCATTAGAGAACAAATTCAGATATTATATTCCTTCAATTATACTCTTCTGTATATGATTTTTAAATATCAAGGATGAGCAGAGTAAATGTTTTAGTTTTTTGAAAATTAACATGAGTGTATAATTCTAAATGTAATATATTTTTAATCAGAATTAATACAGGAACTGTATATTTGTATTTAATCAAATGTGAGGTGTGACTACAGAGGAATATGATTGATTTTATTTAATCAGTATCATTTTAATATTAAATAGAATACACAGTACAGATAATTAGTTTAAAAGATGCATTTGTCTTCAGGGTACTTATTAAGTTCAACCTAATATCAAAGAATTTTTAAAAATCCTATTATTCTAAAGTATTGAGATATCTCTTGTCTTCATAGTTTCTAACATGTAATCATTTTAAATTGACAATTTAATCCAAATTGTCATAGGACAAAGAAAAATCTTTGGTGGAGACATTGTTGGGAGGTTTGAGTTAAAAATATAAGAGCATTGTACTCACATTAAAAGGGTCATTAGTTATTTCAAGACTAAAGTAAAATTGAGAGAATTACATGCTATACCTATATAGGAATTTTTATTTTTTTGAAAAATTGCTTTTATCCTTATTGTCTCATTTAATCCTCCTTCTAAGCCACGATATTCTACTTCTCAGACTGAGAAACTGAAAATCAGAAAGATCAGATAGCCAGCCTAAGAAAATAAAGTTAATGACAAAATCCAAATATAGTACTTCCCTGTCTTGGGCTCCATTTATTCAAACAAGTTCAATAAGAATTTTTTTTTCTAACTTTCTTTCTAGCCATGTCTCTATTTTTTAAGTGATTTGAAAATCAAATTATTTTAAGACAGTGAACACTGGGAAGTATTTAGAGACCACAAAATACATCTGTTCTGCCTGAAAGAAGTAGCTTGAATATCAATATGGAGTAATTTAACATAATAACTTCTAGTACAGTGGCAAATTGAAGTGGCGAAATAAAACTATTCTAAATAGCTGCTTTCCTTATATACAATTGGATATCTCTGGCATCAAAAAAGAAGTGAGGGAAAGAAAAGCAAGTTTGGGAAAAGAACAATTGTCTTCCTAAAATGGTACCCCGTCAGCCTGAAGGGGAGAAGCTGTTCTCTCACACCTGATGATAAAATGTATCAAGGGCATCTCTACAATATAGAAAGAAAACACATTTGAATTCACAGTTTGTCTAACCTCTTATGATTTTGCAGGTCCTTAACTGTGTACACCACACATTTGAACACAATATAAATTTTATTTTATTTTTTTTTTAAGATTTTATTTATTCATTTGAGAGAGAGACAGAGAGAGCACAAGCAGGAAGAAAGGCAAAGGGAGAAGTAGACTGCTAGCTGAGCTGGGAGCCCAACATGGGGCTGCATGACCTGAGCCAAAGGCAGACGCTTAATCATCTGAGCCACTCAGGCGCCCCACAAAACAAATTTTAAAAAGGAAGTGAGACTGAAATAATTCTTACGCTACAAATAATTTTTATAACTAATGATTATTTCAATGTATGGCAAGTCTTTCAGTTAGAAGGATCATTAATTTTTTCAGCAGCACTTCAACATACCTAATTAAAATGTAACTATCAAAAATAAAATATTTTAAAAGAACACATATGGGGCGCCTGGGTAGCCCGGCAGGCCTCTGCCTGCCACCCCCCCCCGCCCCCCGCTTGTGTTTTCTCTTTCTCTCTGGCAAATAAATAAATACAATCTTTAAAAAAAAAAAAGAAAAAGGAAGATACACATATTATAATCTTAATTCAGGGTCTCTTGACTAACCACTTCTCACTTGAGCCAAATTTTTTAGCTTGTACCAACATTAATTTAATGGTAAGAATATTTATAATTGAGATCTTTCCATTACCCTTATACTTTTAATTACTCATGTCTATTCTTATTCTTGTAAATGTGATTGTTTACACATATTTGCAGAGTTTAGTTCAGAAGATTTTGCACAGAAGAGATTGTGAGGCTCCCTCCTTCATGGCTCCCCCAGTTTGTGTGCATGTTTGTATCTAGAAAGGAAGCACCCTGAGCCTTTGGGCTAGTGCAATGGATATTTGGGAATTAAGGAACACCAAATGTTTTCAATAAAAATGTTAAAAATGTATCTTTATAGAGATATCCAAGTTTCAAAGATAGATTTCTACATGTAAAAGCGATCAGCAACAACTAAACCCTTTCTAAAGTTATTTTTATTGTTATTGTCTTGCCTACTTGACCAACTACTGAAATAAAACCATTAGAAACGTTATCCTACTTGGTTAGGTCTCATAAAATCATCAGAAGCCCATATGGTTGAAGAAGGGTTCTTTAATTTCCTTTTAGCTCTGATCCATTGTAAGAATATGTGTATGTTTATATGCTTGTAAAATAATTTTACAAAAACCACCTTGTATGCCCCACTCTCTGATATATTCTATTCTCTTCTCTTTTCACTTCTATTCTCCTCTACTTTGGTAATGGCTATTTTTTTCTTTTGAAATGCTGATCTAGATCCCCTAAATGAATTCATGCCTCACCAGTTGTTGGGGAGTGCACCATGAACACCAAAAATGGGTTTAGAACATGGAATCTGGGTAGAGCATGCATTGCTTGGGCCACCTGCATGTTGTGTGACTTTAGGTAAATTTCTTCAATCTCTCCATGCTTCACTTTCCTCACATGTCCAGTGGGCATGATAACTATAGCTACCTTCAGGATTAAAAGGGTGTTTAACAAATTTAAGTTTCCAATAAATGGTAACTGTTTTATTAACTTTAGAACCTAAATGATCCCCCTAGTTTCCACTGCCTGCCTAGAGCTCAGCAAAAAAGGACTAATCTCTTTCTTTCTTTTTCTCTTTCTTTCTTTCTTTCTTTCTTTCTTTCTTTCTTTCTTTGAAACATATATATTAGGGCTGTTATAGGAGAGAGAAAAAAGGAAAGATGCAGGAGGGGAGAGAAGAGATCTAAGAGAGAAAAAAATGCAGAAAAAGGGAGAGGGAGACAAGAGAGGCTAGGAAAAAGAAAAAAAGAACAAAGTCTTCCTTGCTATACTCTTCAGTTCTCAAATGGACCCTGGGCATCAAATGACACCTACCATTTTGGAGATGAATGTCCTTTCATTCAAAGAAAACAATGAGATTGAGTAAAGGAAGGATGGGAGGTGACATTTAGAGCATGGCTTTAATGTTTGTTTGTTTGTTTTTTTAAGATTTATTTATTTATTTGAGAGGGAGAGAGAGAGAGAGAGAGAGAGAGCACTCTCATGTGAGTGGGGAGGGGGGCAGAGGAACAGGGAAAGAATTCTCAAGCAGACTTCCTGCTGAGTGCAAAGCCTGACACAGGACTCGATCATGACCTGAGCTGAAATCAAGAGCTGGTCGCTCAACTGACTGGGTCACCCAGGCACCCCATGGCTTTAGCTTTTCTTTGAAGTTGCAAAATCCTTAAACATCAGGTTCAACCATCTTCAAAATACATTTCAGGATGAAATGAACATGTCTTATTGATTATTTATTTGTGTCAGATAATTCTTTAGAACTTGTACTTTACATAAAGATAATTAATACATACCTATTTATAAGTACGTATATATGTATGATTCTGTTTGTGATGTTTGGGACAGGGATCTGAGTGCAGTTCATGGTTTTAAATAAAAAAACACCCTTAAAAAACCAAAACTAATATAATAGGTTAATATCTATTGAATTCTATATGAATAAAATTCATCAGTAATACTTCCTGTTATGACTATTCTTTTTCTCAATATGATCCCATTCTCAAAATGTATCACTGTGGCTTTCTAAAATACAGAAAAATCAATGTAGGTAGTGACAGAATATTGGTAATAATATTTAGAATTAAAGCATTAGGCTGCTAAGTTTTCCTTTTCATCAATCTTGGAAAAGACCTCGAATTAAAAAACAAGTAAGTTATAATGAAATTTGTTCTTATCCTTTTCCCCTCTAAATATCCACTGACTCACACCAAAGCATTTTCTAACCAGGTTAAAGTCCAATTCTGTACTCACATTAGGCTAAGATTCAATTGAGTTAAAATTTTACACTGACTGCCAGTCAACCTTATCATGAACTTTCATTATGTGCATGTAATTAATTGGGTCCAACGAACAATATCAGTACTGAGTTATAGACTCTTTTCCCCCGACCATATAATTAGAATATAATTACCCACAGGATATCAGAATGATGCAAAACCTTTCCTCTAAATGCGCCCTCATTAGGAAACAAGTCTCAATGTACATTTATTCAATCAGTGTGAATTAATTAAAATGTTACTGAAATAAAAGAGGGCAGCAATAAAGAGTATCTGACATCTATTAAGAGACTATCACTTGAGATCTGCATGCACAGTTTATATTTAAACCCATTTAGCTCAAGTAGGAACTTGGCCGTGTAATGTTATATACATCCAGTATACTAGGGAATCTGAGTAAATGAATCAGCGTGTGTTACTGTTTTTGCAAAGAACATAATACGCAATGCACACAAAATCTTAAAGGGCCTGAGTAGGATTCTAGAGGCCCCTTTCTTTCGAGCCCATAAAGATGTTATCCTTACATAGCGGTGGACAGAAATCATGTTTAACTCCAAGTATTCAGGAAAATAGCTGTTCATCCCACACTTTTCTACTATAAATCTGGCATATTTGTTTTGATATGGCTTAGGAGATAATGGTCAGAAAAGCCTAGACACTGGGTGTTATATGCAAACAATGAATCATGGAACACTACATCAAAAACTAATGATGTACTGTATGGTGACTAACATATCATAAAAAAAAAAAAAAAGCCTAGACTTACCAAAGAACTAATTACTATTTTTTAAATAAAGAACTTCCATTGCTTAAGCTAGCTCAAAGCATTTCAATAGCAGATTTTCTTTAAGCAGAACATTCATATGCACCTAAGACTATATTCTTTTTAAGAGAATGCATAATATAACATATTCAGATTATATAAAACATGGAAAAAACAGTAAATGCATAAAGAAACCAAAGGGCATATGCTGCATATCCCACAAGAAACTTTGCTGAATCATGCAAAAACATTCTTCTTAAAAGCTATTTATCTTGGTTTCTCTAGTACCTGGCACACTGTCATAAGCAATAAAAAATTACTGAATAAACTAACAAATAAATAACCCTAATACATAGGAATACTCACCAGTATTCAAAAACAGCATCATAAACAGTAGCAAAAAATTTTTAAATCTAAGGTAAGATATACAGAGATCTTCAAGTTTTCTATGTTATCACATAACTCCTCAGTTTTAGCTTTAGAAATAGGTTTTGTAAAACTTAGTTCTGATGATTAATATTTAGCATTCATTCTTACATATAAACAAGTGCCACTTTATTTTTTTTTTTTAAGATTTTTATTTATTTATTTGACAGAGATAGAGACAGCCAGCGAGAGAGGGAACGCAAGCAGGGGTAGCGGGAGAGGAAGAAGCAGGCTCATAGCGGAGGAACCTGATGTGGGGCTCGATCCCATAACGCTGGGATCACGCCCTGAGCCAAAGGCAGATGCTTAACGACTGCGCCACTCAGGCGCCCCAACAAGTGCCACTTTATTTTTTTATTTATTTTTTTAAAGATTTTATTTATTTATGTGACAGAGAGACAGCCAGCAAGAGAGGGAACACAGCAGGGGGAGTGGGAGAGGAAGAAGCAGGCTCCCAGCAGAGGAGCCCAATGTGGGACTTGATCCCAGAACGCCAGTATCACGCCCTGAGCCGAAGGCAGACGCTTAACGACTGTGCTACCCAGGCGCCCCAACAAGTGCCACTTTAAAATGGAAATGTCAATGAGCACTAAGATAAATAAGGCTATTTACAAATTGCTACTTTTCATATGCTCTTTAGGAACAAACTCTAACAAGTTCTTATTATTTCTTTTTTAAAAATATATATATATATTATTTTTTAAAAAAATATGTATAAGATTATACCTTTTTAGATGTTCTGAATGCATGTTATATTTACAAAATGGTATAATGTTCCATTCAGATATTAGACTGGTTTTGGTAGAGACTAACATGTGCAAGAAATAATGAACTCACTTCAAGTAAGAAGGAGATTGTCTCACACAGGCCTGCTTTATTTTTAACATAAAATTTTATGTAGAATTTCAGTGACAAAGACATACTGCTATAATTTCTTGCTGAAAATGCTGTTATTTGAGTAACACTGAGTAATCACCACATACAAAAAAAATCCTACTAATAGAAGATGAACAATTTTAACGTTCCATTTAATAGTAAACATCAATTTTCATTTTCTGAGCCAGACTAAGAATGAATATTTATGGTATTTTACATGGACTACTGTATTGCTTAAACTATATTTTTAAAAATCAGATTTTAAATATAATTTGACATCCAGAGAAAAATGTCTTGATTCTCCTCAGAATTCTGAAATGTTCCCTTTAAGCTCTCTACCTGCAATGCCACTTTATTTTAAATATTAGGCATTTCACAGTACCATCTATTGGATATCTTATATAACTACAATAACATAACTATCACAAGTTTTCTGAAATTTAGCAATAATTACAGAATACTTCGAGTGCCACTCCAGAAACTAAACACAATGCTCATTAGATATCCACTAACATTGCCTCATCTTCACATACTTTTAAACTCAATTTTATTAGCTTGTAACAATAAGATTGAATGACCATGTGTTATGAATGATTTTTAAAAATAAGCCTCCCTGGCACATATCCATTTTAATTTCTTATTAGATATTTATGTCACTGTCTGATGTATTTTCTTCTTGACTCAAGAGAAAGTGATATCTGATGGGGATAAAAAGAGACAACTGATTGTTATTCATTAACTCAGTCAATATTTGTTGAGCATCTACTATTTGTCACAATGAATTAGGTGCTAGACATAAAGGTCTACCCTTTCAAGTGAGCAATGAGAGTGATGGCAGATGGGTCAGTGAGCACAGGGAACAGCTTCACAAGAAACAATTTAAGTTCAGTTCCTGGTGTGAACTTGAGGCCTCTGTGGGACATCCAAGAGGAAATTCACAAGGTGAAGCTGAGTATTTGGACCTTGAGGTGTCAGAGAGAACAGGCTTACACTGATGTATTCAAAAGTGGTAGCTGGAGTCACAGAATTGGATAGATACTCTATAGTGAATGTAATGACATAAGTATATAGTTAAAGATGGAAACATTTTTAAGAATAGAAGGAGGACTAGGAATTTAGCGATATGGATCGAGTGTGGCTAGAGAGGTAGAATAAAACCAAGTAGAAAGTGTGAGGTGAGTGCCACAGTATGAGAACAGAGCACCTAAAATACTGTCAATGCTGCTGGGGATTCAAAAAAGAAGATTCTTGAAAAGAGGGTCTAGGATGTTGTTGGTAGCCCAAACCAGATTCTTTGTCACCTGGCCAGAGCACCTATCCCCAACCGCTATGAGTGTGGACTGTTGAGAATTCTCAATTGTTGCATTTTCTGAAGAGTCATTCTTTACTCCAGCAACAGGGTCTCTGGGAAGCAAGCATCTCCTATCCTGGAGGAAGCCACAGCTAATGAATGACTGATATGAGTTAGAAAAAGGCAGCCCCTTGTCATAAGTTAAGAACAACCTTATGGTATGATTTTATGCCAGAGCTCCCAGGGTTCAGGCCACAGTTTACAATCTCCCAATGACCCCTTCCTTGCTCAAAGTCCCGCTCCGCTCCTGCTTCCTCTCCCTTGCAGATGGTTTTATAAAGAAACATTCCTCCCTCTATAAATCACAAACAGCTAAACCCCCGGTTCATGCCCTGCTCCTTGGGAATCCAAAAAGAGTGCCACTGGATTTGGGATGAATAGCAAGAACAGTTTTCCACCCATTTTACAGTCAGGAATTAGAATACTGAGTTGAGGTAGAAGGAAGAGGAAAATTTGACACAGTGAGTTTATCTTCGCAGCTGCATATACTCATGGCTACACTAAGAAGCAGACAATGTTACATCCTTATACAAATACAGAAAAACAGCAGAAAAGAACAGCTATCCCTCTAGTACGGGTTCAAGGGCAGACATAGCACTACGAGTAGAAAAAGAGAAGTTCCAGTGCTAGACTCAAATCGTGGTGCTGTCTAGTGCTACTTATCATAAGCATGTTAGGTGACACCTTATTTGAGTTTTTCAATTGTAAATTAGTGAGTCAATACAGTATTACATATTGTGATGAATGCCATGAAAGGAGATAAATGGGGAGAAAGAGAAGCAGAAAGTGCTAGAATGAAAGAAACTGGAGGGCTACAGGCATTGGTGACTTAAGGATGTTGGAGTAATGGTAACCAAATGGAAGAATTCAAGAATATTTGAGGTTGGGGTGAAATAGGAATAATATTACAGGGAATAGAATATGGTGTGGTGAGCTGTATTCCTGCAGGATTTGGGTTTCCCTGGGCAAATAAGGCCAAATTGGTCAAAGCTTCTGTGAGTATCAGCAACAGAATTTGAAATGATATATTTTGCCATCGGACCAGAAGGCAAGGAGTGACTATGGCAGCCTCAAAAGAACTAAACAATCCGTATTCTACAGAAAGGGGAAATACAGGCTGAACTAAGGAAAAAAGACCAGAGAGTGTCAAAAACCACTGCATTGTGCGTGAAATTGGTGTATAGACCAAAAGTTTTAAATGAATAAATTCTTGCTCAGGTTTCAAGTTGAAAGTTGAGAATAGACAAGTTATATTTAATTGTAAAACAGAGAAAAGCATGTGTATAAATACTTTATGATCACCACCACTTCATCTGGAATCATTAAAATCACAGGTTACCTTTGCAAGGTGGAATTTATCCTTAAATGTCTACTGGTGAAGGGATCTGATTTTTATTGCACTCGAAATTTATAAGTTAGAAGATAGAAATGAGAGACTATGGACTCTGAGAAACAAACTGAGGGCTTCAGAGGGGAGGGAGGTGGGGGAATGGGATAGGCTGGTGATGGGTAGTAAGGAGGGCACGTATTGCATGGTGCACTGGGTGTTATACGCAACTAATGAATCATGGAACTTTACATCAAAAACCAGGGATGTACTGTACGGTGATGAACATAATAAAAAAATATTATATTAAAAAATAAAATAAAATGTTTTCATTTTATGCAGAATAAAAAAGAAGATAGAAATGATTTAAGGTATTTATTTCTACTGTAATGCAGCTAGTTCTGGATATTTGCCCTGCCCTAATCCCAGTCTTCCTTTGGAGGGCACAAGCAGAAATACCAATACAGAAGTTCACATATTAGGGAGCATTTGGGACACTTTGTGGCAATTGTGTCTCACTGGGTAGAAAAGGTATGATTTCTGACTTGTTTTAATTTGTTTTTCTCAATTATTAATGAGTTAAATTTTTAAATTATTTTGTAGTTATTCGCATTAATTTTACAAAACAAGGCTTTTTTGGCTATAATCCTTATGTTTGCCTTGATTTGTGAGCTCTGGTCTTCATCACTTTTAAAAGAAATTTTTGATTGGTCAAGACTGTTAACATCTTTTTTAATCTTTTCCTTTTAGGAAAAAGGTAAAAAGGCTAAATAAATAAATAACTCTTTTTATAGGCCAAATATAAATCTTCAATCCATGTTTGATTTATTTTGGAACAGGTATAAGGTAGAATTTATCTTAATTTAGTTTCTGATATGGATATGCAGCAATCTCAACACCACTGATGCCCACCATCTGCCTCCAAATTTAATACGCGACCTTCATCATACGCTACATGACTACATATAGTTTACTATGTTTTAGACTTTCCACTAGGTCCTTATATCTCCTAGAGCCACTATTACATTATTTTGATTACTGTGACTTTAATAACCATAATCTTAATGTTGGTTAAAAACAGGTCTTTCCTGGGGCATCTGGGTGGCTCAGCTGGCTGAACGGCTGCCTTTAGCTCAGGTCATGATCTCAGGGTCCTGGGATTGAGCCCCATGTTGGGCTCTCTACTCAGTGGGGAGTCTGCTTCTCCTCCCTCTGCTGCTCTCTCGCTCGCACTTTCTCTCTTAAATAAATTGATAAAATCTTTAAAAAAACAAAACAGGTCTTTCCTTACTATTGTTCCTGGTTTTATGAATTTATAGTGTATTTGTGCATATTTATTCTTCCAGACAAACTGTGGGATCATTTTGCCAAGCAAATAAATAAATAAATAATCATATGGGAATCACATTAAATAGATGAGTGAACTTGAAGAAATGTAGGTTCTTTTTAGCTTAACTTGATTTTCTTCAGTATACTTAGACTTAAGAAAATGTTTTAATTTTTTCTTTAGGGATAGCACCTTGTTGCTATTCTCCTTTGCACTAAAGGAGATTTTTTTAATCCTCTCCTTTAAATCACTGATTCAGTTGTCTTCAAAAGTTGATTCTTTTTGTTATATTAGTCACCATACAGCACATCCCCAGTTTTTGACGCAATGTTTCATGATTCATTACTTGCATATAACACCCAGTGCACCATGTAATACAACAAAATAAATATTATTAATAAAAAAATTAAAAAATTAACAATTAAAAAAAAAGTTGATTCTTCCCTATAGAGACACTGATATATTTTAGTTTCTGCTAAGGTACTTTTTTTCTCTATATCTTTTCTTAACCTTGCAGTTATCCCTTTTAAATCAGTATATTATAAAGTAGATGTTTTCTTTAGTATTCTTGATCATGTAAAACAATTGCTGTTAACATTTTCTTCTGCTCAATACAATAAAACTTCATGTATGACATCCATCTAACTCTTAACTACTATGCTTCTTTCTTTTTTCTTGTGGCAGAATTATTACTATTTATTTTGGCAACAGGTAGACGTCTTTATACTAAAATGCACTTTGGCCATAAGCCATCAGTCTGCATTGACAGTTATTATAAAAAGGCAAAACCAAAGGAAACAAACACTACTACGATTGTAGCAATATTGGTGAGGCATATTACCCTCCCGATACAATTTGTTATGGAAGAAATTAATCTCAGATCTCAGTAACAACAATAACAATAAAAAGTGTTTCCGCTAAGTGAATGATGTGTTTTTATGTTGTGAAGACTGTGAAGACTATATTGCCCTTCTTTTCATAAGGCTACTAAGAAACTCAGGGACAAATTTGCAAACTACTTCTGTCAACTTTTTTAGGATATTAGTGACATGAATTTCTAAGCCTAATTTGATTTCAGTATACATTTATTGTTTTAGATTGCTGCTTACTTATATAAGCTGCTTTGAATGTTATTGGTAATAAGATGTAGAATAACTTAATTCATTAATATTAATCGCATATCCTCACTTTTGAATCAGGCACGTACAAGATATTCTTTACTTTGCTTTAGCCTATTTCCTAGATTTAAGCTTTCAAATATTTTTTATTTTTCTTTAGATAATGCTCATTGTTGCCTACATGATTTAGATTTCCATCAGATTTTCGATTAATTGAACTTCCAGTTTATGTCATATCAGCTTTTTGTTTTTGCTTTTCTATAAATCACTACAAAATTAATAGCCTCCAAGTGTGTTTCCTTAAAAAATTATTATAATTTGCTCTGGGTACAGACACATGTTAAGCATAAAATATCATAGAAATGTGGAAAAATATCTCTGCAGCCTTATTTAAATAAATAAAAAATAATATTTTAGAATCCTAAAAATAGGACTCTATTATATTCATCAAGGTGGAAACAAATATAATTTGCCACAATATAATGAATTTTTTCTTCTAGATTAGACCTTATTTGTAAGTATACATATTCTATATTATATAGCCTAAGTTACAACAAAGATGGGTTCTTCAGAAACCACTAATATCCATCTAAGACAATATAACAGATAAATGGTTCATCTCACAAGTGTAGATGATGGAATCTTCACTTAGTGATGCAGGGTCCTTTCCCATTTCTTATCCTATGTACCTTTAAAATATAAATACATGAAGACTCTGTCCAACCAAAACGGATGTACACATATTTTATAAACATTATAGAGCTTTAGTGCTTAAATGTGCTCCTCACTGGAATTTGAGTGAGAAAACCATCAGCAAAAAAATATAGGAATGTTCAGAATTTAATTCTACATATTTTTTAAAATAAATAAATAAAAAGCAGCTATCTTTTATGAATAATACCATAAAAATGAGTCTGAGTTACATTTTCAAAGTATGGAAAAAATTAGATTCTTTTTTGCCTATCATTACTATGATGACAATTATGAATTGATCTATAATGAATATTAATTAAATGAATATTAAGTAATGGCATTGATGAAACATTTATTGAGCACTGACAATGGGCTTTGTCCCCACTCTTTAGACAAAAAAGAAAATTGCACAGGCACAAACCCATGGTACATCACATAAAGAATTTCAAGAAAATAGATGACTTCAGTAACTGTGGTTAAAGGTTAAAGAGGTAAATGCAAAGAAGGGAGAAGCAGCTGAAATGATGTTAAATAAAAACTGAAGCTCAGTGCAGCAAGTCACATCCTTAGCCAACTGTTCACACCTCTCCACCAGACTTCTGGGAGCCCTACAGCTACTATAGGAAGTAAGGTTCCAGAGCATTCAAAATCCAAATTTCAGAATCACAAGGAATTCAAACGTACCCCCCCTCTCCTTAAACTGGCTAACGTTTACTATAGACATTGTCATTATTAACTGTTCTGGTTACAGTTAAGTGACAGATAGAGAATACAGAGAGCCCTTAATAGCTGGACTGTGAGGAAAACACACACACGCCGTGCCTTCCTCTCTAACAGAACTTTTGACACTGTTGAGGAGTAATGACTTGATTAAACACATACTTTAAGGAAAGATTTAACATAACCGATGCTACGCAAGACTTAATCACCATATCTACAAGGCATAATTTAGTAGAAGTCTTATAATTATAGAAGAGCAGGCGAGATTGGAAGAAAAGAAGGTAATATAGACATATGGTTCTCCAAGGGTGTTATATGTAGAGATGCGTGGACTGGTATTTCAGCAACACCATGTTGTCCAAATTCTCAGTCACAGTAAAGAAGAGAGGTAGTTGGGAAAATGTGAATCAAGTCTAAGGCTATGTCTAGAATTCATATGATCCAAATAGCTTTATTTTCTATTCCCTGAGCTAACGAGGTTCATTATTGATTTTGTTGGCATTCTTTGAGGTTTATTTAAGGTAATATAGAATATTATAACAAGAATAGAAAGTATCCTGGGGAGAAGAGACCATAACTGGTCCAAAGGGGCACAATACTGAACATAGACTTTATTTTTTATCATATCACCTTCTGCCAATGAATAGTATTTTGACTGTGTATTCAGATAATATTATGTTTGTTTAAACATAAAATTATCATCTAAAATTAGTTATTTAAATGTTTAAATTAATAGTTTATTCTAAAACTTTTTTTGTTTTGTTTTAGGAAACATTCCAAACACTATGTTCCTGATTTAGGAATATGTTTATAGTACAGAAAGAACTAAACAATTGTGAAATCTGATTCATGTGTGGAACAAAATAATACAGTATGAGCAAAAACAAAGATACTTTGCAATATCAATTACAGAGTAACCAGGAAAAGCCACTCTTTATAAAGATGTTGTCTAAGGTGTTATATATCATAACAAAATAAATAATTGGAAACATGATAGACATAAACATTGTTTCAACGAAATTATGGTATCTTAATTTAATAAGATATTATATATCCATGAACAGCAATTTTCCACAGTATATAGAACCACACACACATTTAGTGATATTAGTTTAAGTGTAAAAATAAGGTGTCACATGATAGATCAAGTTTAATTACAAAAATGTTAAAAATACACATCTAAGAATGAAGAGGGAAATTTTAATAGTGCTTCCATTTATATATTAATAATTATTCTTATATAACTAATTCCAATTTTTAAATTTTTCTCTTCATTTTTATGCTGTTTTTATACATTTTATTTTATAATAAAAGGTTAAAATTTACTTTTTAAATTCCAACATAATACTTAAAATAATAGTAATGGTAGGTGATATCAACTGAACACTAGCTATATGCTCGGCATACTTCTAAGCAGTTTTCATGAACTAATTCATTTAATTCCATTTTACAAGTGGAATACAGATGTATGAAATATGAATAACTTGCCTCATGTCACAAACTTAGTGAAAAAGCCAGGATTCAAATACAAAGAGTATATTACCAAACAGTATCATAACATGGCTGAACCAATTTATTCTCCCATCTGCAATGTATGAACAATACACCTGGAATCCTATCCTTTCCAAAGCCTAGTATTTTTAATTGTCTTAATAATTCTGAGGGATGTGTAGTGTTATCTATTGAGATTTAAACATATATTTTCCTGATGGAGTAAAAATGGTGTGCATACATTTGTATGTTTATAGGTGATTTGTGTGTATATATTTTAATCAAAGCCTATTTTAGGTCTTTTGCCCTTTTGGATTGGATTGTGTTACTTATTTATTTACATACATTATATTTATATTCTGGACACAAATCATTTGTTACCATTCTGTAACCCTTTGAAGGAAACAACTTGGCCACAGACCCAGAGTTCATGTGAAACTTAAGTTTCTAGTCTCTACCCTTTCTGGTCATCACTATCCCAAGCTTATTTCTGCTTTCTTTCTCCTAAATTGACATTTCATATCTCACCTCATTTCTAAAACTTTTCACTGGGCTTTCTGAATCTTTGCTTAAAATAAACAAAGTACTGTTTTTCTTTCTAAGTCACTGCCACTTTGCCTAGTACATTTCTGAAAAGGTTGCTCATTCTCTCAACCAGTACTTACTCTATAGGTTTTATGGAAATCTCTCAGCTTTCCATCCAAATCATCATTCCTGCGGACTCAGAGTAAAGTATCTCTTATCATTTGAAACTCATGGAATGTCATAGCTCTCCCCACTACTCTTATTCATTACAGTTATACAGCAACCATTTCATCAAGACTGCATAATTATCTTGGGATGTTTTAAGGACAACATACAATAAACTATCCCCAGAGTTACTTGACCTCCTGATAGCTAGTGAACCTCCTCTCCATACCAGGTGAGCCTCCCAGATCCATGGCTGCACCCTGGATTTTACCATCCTCTGGAACTAATCTACTCTGAAATCAAACCAGACACTCAAATTCCACTTTCTGCTACAATCTTCTCTCCTGATTCCCTCATTTTTTTACTCTGTTGGTGTTTCTGACTGTTCACATCACAATCCTGTATTTACACTCTCATAACTCCTGTGCTCCCAGCTTTATTTTTCCCCCCAGCTTTAAATCTATTTTAGATCACACTGTTACCAGAATTTTTTTAAATTTAAATCTCAGACATAATTTTTATTATTTTTTATTATTTTCAATTAGCCAACATATATCATTAGTTTTTGATGTAGTGTTCAGTGATTCATCAGAATTTTCTTTCTAAAACCTGATCAGGCAGTCTCCTATTTATTCTAGATAAGCCAAACTCCTTGACAAGACAGGTGAGGCTTTTCACTATCTCAGACCCTATCTTGTCCATCTCTCTAAGCCTCACCTTTACACATAACCCTTAATAAATATTTCTTAGTTTCAAGGTCTCACTCTGTTCTCTGTGGTTGCTAAGACTACTCATATGGCATTCACTGTGCATTTGGCAATCAAATTCCCACTTATTCTTCAAAAGCCAGGCATCATTTCTTCAAGAAAGTTTTCATTTACTCTTTGAATTACCCTCTGGGAAGAATTAAGACTCTCTCCTCTAAGGCCCCTATAAGTTAATATTTATCTTGCCATAATATGTAATCAGTTTGCCTGTTTTGACCAATAGAGTGTAATTTCTGGCAAATAAGATAAATGCTCTTATCTGGATTTTTAGCTCTAGTAACTTAAAAAGACAATGGAAGGAAGAAAGGAAGAAGTAGAAAGACAAAGAAGATGGTAAAACATAAAAGAATATTGCACTGCAGATATTGTATATAAAAATAATCCATGTAGATTACCAGTAATGACCTTAAAATAAAGACAGTCATTATAGTATATAAACAGTAGATGCTTATCTCTAATATAAACTCCGGTTTAGGGGCACCTCCGTGACTCAGTTGGTTAAGCATTTGACTCTTGGTTTCAGCTCAGGTTTTGATCTCAGGGTTGTGAGATAGAGCCCTGTTTCAGGCTCTGTGCTCAGTGCAGAGTCTGCTTGGGATTCTTTGACTCCTTCTCTCCCTCCCCCTCTGCACCTCCCCCTGCTTGCATGTGCACCTGTGCATACACACTATCTCTCTAATAAATAAATAAATAAAACCTTTAAAAAATAAACTCTAGTTTAAAGTAATCAACATTATTTCATCCCTATATTTAATTTATTAGCTTTACTAGTATATATGGATACAGAAAATGACTAAATAATCAATTCCTTATTTAGAAAAAAGGAATCTTGCTTTTAAATAATGATGTACAATAATCATTCTATGCATGGAGAAAACAAAATTAAGTCATGGAGCTAAATATAATAAAAATGATTTTTATGATGGTCTGCTTCATTTCACTGTTCAAACATAAAGTTTAAAATGCCACTTCCTCATGAGACATCTCAAGTTTTCTTTTGTTGATAGTGAAAGAATCAATGTAATAAAAGCCTCCCTCAAACTGAAGAAGCATTATAAAAACATGTACACTCCTAGAGACCCAATTTGACTGATCATAAAAAAATAATATAAAACCTGGAATGAACATACGGACTACCGTACAGTTCTAGAGAAGTTGATCAAATTTATAGATTCCTCTATGAAATTACTCTAAGAATCAAAGGGACTTTATCTAGCCTATTTCATTGATTTCTGTGATCTAACAAATTTATGTACTATTAAAAATAATTTTTAAAAGTTCTAACTGAGGCCATTATAATGAAGAGAAATTTATGGATGGGATAGTAATAAAGTTATGGATTAGCACAAAGAAGTAAATAACACAAATGCATGCATCATTGTCAAATGTGGTATGTATTTACCTCTGCGCATTCTAAGGGTAGAAGATAAAACATGACAGTAATAGACCCAGGATTGTGTTTTATCCTAAATGCATATATGGAATCTTCTTTTTTTTAAATTTAATTTAAACACAATGCCTAGATCTATTGTAGTCAACCTTTCTGGGGAGAGGGGTTAACATATATATATGTTAATATATATAAATGTTAATATATATAATATATAATGTTAATACATATAAATGTTATATACATGTGTGTGTAAATAAAAAATATGTAATAATATATAATAAAAATATGACAGTAATAGGATTGATAAGGTCTGAAAGATAACAAACCATGATAAAGAGAACTGAGAGGGATTTCTGTTAGGTAATGAAGGCATCTCTAAAAACATAGCTTTTTTTTGTTACGATAAGGAGCTCCTAAGATGTCTTTCAATGTAGGTTAATGACATAATGGTGAGTCCGAATTTAATTAAAGCAATTCGGTAAGGGACTAAAACAAATGGACCAAGTCTGTCTTTGGTTGGGGGTAAAATTTAGAACATAAAAGAACATAAAACGTAGGTTTCATGCTTATCAGGCCATGTTCTACATGAAGTTATTACAATTTTTTGCATTGTCATTTTGAGATTGGACAGCAGAAATTTCTGAGTTCAATCTATAATGAGAATCAAGAACATATTTTTTAATGGATTCCATTCAAAGGAGAAATATTCATTTTAACAATCAATTGGGAAGGATTAATGGCCTTTTATGGAAAATAAGTTGCTTATCAAAAGTCCCCACTGAATAGATTGGAATCATTTTACATCTGTTTGGAGATAGGATGAGGGAAGGCCTTCAATAAATCTGCCTTTGTAAATAGTTCTGAATTTATTTCAATATGGCAGTAAATGGACCATGAATGTCATCATTTTTGCAGGAAGATTTTTCAAAGAAAGCATTGTAAGTATTCAAACACAGTCATAGAAGTATCTCGACAAAATCTCTAAATTACATACATTTTAAGCAATACGGTTTTTTGATAATACTCTCGAAATATGCCAGAAATCAACTGCAATCCCAGAAAACAGTGATTCTGATGTATAGACTCACTGGTCACATTTCAACTTTAATTTCAGAGTAGTTGGTTTTAATCCACTTTTATGGCAATAGGCACTATCAAGACCAATTATGTGTGGAAGCCATTTGTAGTATATGCCAATAAAAGCGTGCCATCAGTGCAAAGAAGTTGCTTACCTTGCTAATCTCCAGAACCGGTGAGCACATATCTACTGTCATTAACCTAAAGTTAATAAAAAGTGTTGGGGAGCAACTGGGAGGCTGAAAAATATGGTGTAGGATTTTTTTAAAAGATAAGTAACACCTAAAAAGATGTTCTGAAATATCAAAAGACTGCTGCTGTGGACCTTGACCTTGTAGTATGATATTTAGATGCTTCATCCAGGAATTAAGCTCCATATTAAGTTTATGTCACTCACTCAATAGCCAATTCTTGACTATAGAGTCAAGGTAAAGGAAAAAAAAAAAAAAACCTCAATAAAAATAGGTATCTTAAGTTCATTTTATATTTCCTAGAATACAGATAGATTTCTTCTATTCACGGCCATCTTGCAGTAATTCTGAACCTCACTTTGCTCTTCTTCAGAAACATCAGCATGAGAAAATGGGACTCATAATTTTTAAGAAGGAAATTGTTATTGAAAAATAAAAAGCAAAACAAGATTATATTATTTGTGAAAACTAATGATTTTCTTTCAACAAAAGTTAAAAATTTACAATGGGGGATATGGTGTGGAATTATTCGTGGGATGTCAAATGAGAGTTTACAAATTAAAAAGCCTCACAGCCCATCAGTTAGAACAGATGAAGCAATTTTGTGGGCAGAACAATGGCATAATTTCTTTATAGTATTAGTATTTGAATGGTTAATGGGTCTAATAGTAGTATGTGTATTTATTCCAGGCTAAAAAAGTAACCTTTAATTTCTACTTAGCATGGCAGGGGAAATTTTAAAGTAAAGTGATTCAGGCTAATTTATTAAATATACAAAACTCCAAAAGCTTTAGAGAGTGGGTGTACTTAAGAGAACTATAGTAGTGCAAATTATCCTTGATTTTTAGTGTGCAGCTGGTATATGAGGGATTGGGTGAGTTGATCTAGTTAGAATCTTGCTTACCATGCTAGATAAATTGGAGTTCAAATAGAGAATTATTGGATATTTACTTATTTTAAATATTTTAAGATATTTAAGCAGGACAATATTAAATTGCATTTGGCAAGTGGATCCAGGAAGCAGAATGAAGAATGTATGGAATGGAGGCAATTCAGTATGGATGCCGTTAGGACAATCCTGGAGAATAATTTGTGATGGTGACATGTGAGGCAGTTACAGTTAGGCTGAATAAAAAAAAAAAAAAAAAAGGTTTGAGAACATCAGAATAGGCTGCCCAATGATTAATCTGATATTTAATATGAGTCATAAATGATAATTCTTAGGTTTCTGTCTTGGGAAAGTTGGGATATGAATGTTCTAGTCACCAAGATAAGAGAAATAGGAGAGGGAGAGGGCCTGTTTTGGGATTTGGAGAAAGGGTGAGAATGATGAGCGCACGGAATTTTGGAGTGATACTTCTTGGGTTCCAATCCTGGTCTGTCACCTCATAGCCATGTGACACAGGAAATTTACTTAACCTCTCTGTTTCTCAGTTTACTCATATATAAAATGGAGATAGTTTTAATATTTATCTTATGGTGTCATTGTGAGGATTAAACAAATTCATACATATCATTACCAGTGACCACAGCCCCTTCATAATCTCAATTTGCTACTCTACTCATTCTCACAACCTGATACCAATAACCTTGATTTCAACAATCTTGGATTCAACTATAATTCATAACATATTCTTCCTAACACCTATTGTACCTTCCTGTTCATGTCCTTACTTCCCTTACCTCCCAGCTTAAATTCCATGGTCAATCCGCTCTATTGCATATACTCTCAACTCCCTAGCTACTCTCTCTTTTTATCATATTTAGCAAAACAGAGTTTCCTTAAGGCTAGGCTATGCCTTTTCTACTCCTGGAGCTAGAATAAAACTGCAGAAATAAGACTGAATGTGAAGAGAGAAATATACTAATCCAAGCTTACTGATCTTATTCTAAATTTATGATGATTAACAAGTGGCTGCTCATTACTCGCTCCCAAACAAATGGTATTGCCTTGATCCATTAAGCTCCCACTTTCCTCAGTGCCTGTTGTGTAACTTCTTCCCAATCCTCAAACTTCTCATACAGTTTATACCATCCTTGCTCTCAGCAATGACCCAGGTTCCTAATTCTCTGAGAAAAGAGAAGTGTCGCATATGTTTTTGTTCATTGCTGCCCCCCCCAACAGTTACAATGTTCTTTTTAAAATATAAGTCAGTTCATTCCCTTTTCTGATCAAAATCCTCTAATGGCTTCCAACCTCACTCATAATAAAAGGTAAAGATCTTACAGTGGCCTAAATTGCCCTACAGGATATGAAAATTTTATGGCATCTTTTATCATCTCCTCTACTATTCCTCCTCTTTCTCACTTAGGCCAAGCCACTAATCTCCTTGATGCCTTTCAGATCTGACAATTTTCTCCTGCCTCTGAGTCTTTACTTGTCCATCCTTGGTAACTTCTCTGTAAAGTTCTATCCCCAGATAGTCATGTGGGTGACTCCCTCACATTCCTCAACTCTTCATTTAACTATCCCCTTAGTGAACTCTTTCTTGACTATGCCTTTCATAACTACAGCCCCACATTTCTTCTCTTCTTTTCCTGCTTCAATGTACTTCCTTTATATTTAAAGTACAACCAAGTACAAAACAATTTTCTTATTTAATTGTTTATTGCTGGAATGAAAACTCCACAAAAGCAAAGATTTAATTTAGCTTTTACCATATTACCCCTATCTATAATATTATTTGGCATCAACTAGACACTCCATAAGTATTTGCTGAATTAATGAATGAATGTGTTTAGCATAGTAGTTGGTATGGTATTTGTGCTCTCTATATGAGTTACCATTAGTACATTCAATAATGATGATACATTGGGCATGTAAGACAGCACGGGACCTTCAAGTTGCAGCTTTATAGGTTTGAGATGCAAACCTATGGATGGAGGATGAACTGAATATAAATTAACATGATAATGAAGTCAACTAAATAAACAAGATCCCACTGGGAAGAATGTTAAGAGTGAAAAGCTGTGACACATGAGGGTTGAGCAAAGGGATGCACCAGCATGGAGCAGGATGAAGTCATGAAAGCCAGGAAAGATAAAAAGGAAGTATCCAGAGAAATAGAAGCAAGCCCAGGAGAGTGTGGTATAATGGCAGTCAGTGAAAGGTAGGCATTCATGAAGGATGAAGTGGTCAACAGTGCCAGATATTATAGAGTAGGTAGTACCAAGGAAATGAGAAAAGAGCAAATGTTGAGACGCAAATCATGATTAAAACTGTAGGAAGATTTAATAATTGAAAATAAATCTTCAGAATCAAGAGTATCTAAAAAAAACCAAAACAAACCAATGAGAAGGTTTTGTAAGATTATAGAAGACAAGAATATTCATGTAACACATGTTCTTTACCCTCGATTCTCTCAAAGAAAGAAAAGCTAGAGTAATAAAAAGAATGCGCCTCATGCTTGACTTTATGTGACCAGAGGTTGACAGAAGTGGACCAAGGGAGTAGTCCCCTCGCTCAATGGACTGAGTAGGGTTTTACATAGGCAGCTACATGGTAGGATGACATGATGAAGTTCTTTCTAGGTTAAAATCTGAGATCAAGGTTGCATCAAAACTAGTAAAATTACTATAATTTAAAAAAATAATTTAATATTTAAAAACTGTACAAGTCCATTCTCTTTAAGACAATATGATGAAAGAATAAAATAACACCCAAATTCATCTAAAATGTGAAGTATTTTTATGGCATTCATTATTTTTAATTAATCTTATTTACTACAGGATGTCTAATGAATCTCACATGAAGAAAGGAGACTTAGAAGTAGTTAATGCTGTCCTCAGCAATGTGGAGGTATTTTCTTTTGCTCTATATTTGTAGTTTGAGAAAATGAAGAGTTTTAAATAATTTTTAAATAAAGACATTTAAAATACAACCAGTATTTTACAGATAATTACAAAATGAATCATAAGTGGGTGCAAATTGAGTAATTTGATTAATTTCTAGGTTGACCTTTAGAAAAGTATTTGTCTAACATTTCTTAGTTGTTGTATTTTTATTATATCAAGCTAAAGTTCCAGCCACTTAATTTCCATGTCGTTTTTAAAATGCAAACTGCATTATGGATATAAAATAGTTTGTTTTGTAAAATAAGTGTTTCACTTTAGAAACAGTTTGGATTTCAAAATGTAATATGAATATTACCTTTGAATATCTACTTCTCTTTCTATGAAGGTTTGCTCTTCTCTGGGTTACCTCAGTTATGCATTTCCCAATTACATATTTATTTAAGTATTTTGCAGGTAGTTAAATTTATTGTTCACTAATAAAAAATAAAACACACCTAATGGCAGTGCATAACTTTCTTCAGCACATGTGCCCTCATTCTAGGTAGCCTCTGACCTAGATAGGAGACCTCAACATTGCAGATATATAATGTGCATCCCCAGCAAAATTGCCCCTAAGAATAACTTCATTATTCTGGGAAGTTAGATCTATAAAACATGTAAAATGTAGAAGTGTTCTGCCTCTACAATTTCTGGTAAGTATAGCATGACTAAGTGGTAAAGCCTGAGTCAGCTTCAGTTAGAGCACACCTTACTAAAACGTTTATTGTGCCATGAAGAAAAAAGGAAATACAGTGGCCAAAGGTGTCTACTTGGCAGTAATGAGGTATTTTAGATCTCTAGAGCACTGCCTTGATCAATGGAAAATCAGCCTGGGAAACATTTAGTGGTATAGTGTACCAGTTTGTCATAGAAACCCCAAGTTAGAGCAGAATGATGAGAAGGAAGAACTCACCAGTACTACTGGACAGATTGTTGTGGGTGGTAAAATATGGTCCTTCAAAGGTCCGCAGTCACATTCAGGTTTGAGATGAGAAGCACATTTATTATGTAGCTAGGAAGGAGAAAGAAGACACTATCATTTGGCATGACAACAGCAAATATGGAGCAGATATTTCAACCGAGACACAGCAAATGCATTAAAAATACATCAAAAGAATGCCAAGAACAATTAAGAGGATCATAAAGGGAACGATGTTACATTTGCCCTTATATATCTACCTTAAATCCACTGTTCAGCAACCTCTGTGACCCAACCTATATATTTTCGAATTCTGAGAAATGTTTATATTCAAAATGTACTTTAGGTTTCACATCAATAAAAGCCTGATTTTTTTGACAAACACAAATTATTGTCTCTTCCTTTGCTTATCTGTTAGCATAATCTTGAAACCACTGTGCGCTGTGGATGCTTTTTTTTTTTTTTTTTTGACCCTCCTGTTTTCTCAAAGTCATTCCAAAGTGCACAGCTCAGTATGGGGCATAATTGATCCCATCATTAGTTTTAACTTTGTAATTCAATATGTAAATGTAACCAGAGATTCATCTCAGTAGGAGCAGGATATAAATATAAGAAGATGATTATGATTATAAAAATTTATCTTTATATTGTATTTATCAGCCCTACATTAAGTTAGCATATAATCACATAATGTGTTATTTACTTTTCAACATGTATGAACCTAAACTGGCATTTTTATTCATCTTGGTCACAGGTTTAAATTAAAGTGTTATAACATTGTGCATTAAATAGTGATTTTTAAAATTGAGGTGGTAGTTATTATTGGAATCATACAAATTTGCTAAAGGCATCTAGGGATTTCTCACTCTCTCACTCCATATTAATTTAATTTCAAATTATTAAAATATAAAATTTAATATGAAATGTTACTACTTTAGAACAATTATGCATGTTAATAAAGTACACGTTTTGTTCAAAACAAAAAAAGGAGCTGCATCATTTTTCAGTTTTGAACCAAAGTCACTCCACTTAAGTCATGGCTACATTAATTTTCAAAACAAGCTTACCTTAGTAAGCAGTTAATTAGCAATCAAACATAAACCCTTAAACAGTGTTGATTTACTGTTGGTGACAGAACTCCACTGAAGGGGTATTTCTGTTGTCCTTCAATCTAAAACATCTGTCAAACTAACCCCTTGCCCTGAGTTAAGGCTACTTGGGCAATGATTGCTGCACATAAGGCCACATTACATGAAATGAAAGAACCTCTCCATATTCACCCATAGTTAGCAGCTGCTTCTCAGTGACATGTAAACTCCTTCTAAACCAGTGGTTTAATCTTCTTACCAAGCACTGCTGATCTATGTCAAGAGGCAAGAGGTGTTAAAGACGTTCAAGCCGCATGTACAAAAGAACTAAATAAATGGATGTCTCATTTGGCAAATGAAAATTTGGTGGTGAAATATATTATTATTGGACTTAATCAATTTCTTTAGAATAAATCATGGCTCTGGAATTTGGGATTTGGACATAATGGACAATGGATTCCTCAAAAGGTATGCTGAAGTCCTCACTCTTGGTATCTGTGAATGTGAAGTTATTTGGAAATAAGATCTCTGTAGATACATTCAGGTGCAGATGAAGTTTTACTGGATGAAGAGGAGCCCTGATCCAATGACTGGTGTTCTCATAAGAAGAGAAAAATCTGGACCTAGAGGGACAGAGATGGAGGGAAGAGGCCACATGGCAACAGAGGCAGAGATTTGGAGATGCAACCGCAAGCCAAGGAACAGCAAGGATGGCGAGCAACCAGCAGAGCCTAGGAAGAATGCAAGGACTTAGATGAACTATGACCCTGCTGACATCTTGATTTCAAATTTCTGGCCTCCAGAACTAAAAGAGAATAAACCTCTGTTGTTTGAAGCTACTCATTTTGTGGCATTTTGTTATGGCAGTCCTAGGAAACTTACATATCAATCACTATGAAAAATGAACCAAAGCCAAAGACAAACCATGAGTTTAAGGCTCTTCTGTACCAGGGTGTCACAGCAAAAAGGCTTTTGTTTTTTGATCCTTCACGACCTCTTTAAAACTGAGAATGCAGATTCCAAGAAGCCTCTAATTTGTAGAAGCGAGATCTACAATAAAAATCCTTGCGTGTTAAGGAATGAGAAAGTCCTGAATTTTTTCCTCTTGACTGAAGTTTGTAAAGCCTCACATGTGACTTTGAAGGACAGAGGGGCAGGGCCCTCTGAGTGCCCGCAGTGACCACAGATATGCCATTGGAGGGCCTCAGCCTCCCCCACGCCTCCATTCCATATGTTTCCAACAATTTGCAACTGATATGGTAAAGCATAACTACCATTTCTGTGTAGTTATTTAAGGATTACCAGATGTAAAAAGAGATGGCAAACATAAAATGAACTTAATGACAGCTTTTTTTTCTTTTTTCTTTTTTTAAGACCTGTTTTCCAGCCAAAAAGAAAGAACTAATGACTCCAATAGAATCACATTTGATGAGCTCAACAGTGTATGTATTTGGAGGGTAACTCTTCATATTTGGGTTTGGGGATTTCAGAGCATAAGCACCAAATAAAACCAGCAAGGGCCTTTTTAGTTGGCCTGTCTTGGTGGCCTATATCCCTGACCTTTGTCCAGGTGGCTGTGAGGCAGAGTCTAGAAGAAAGTTGGTAGCCATATGATCATCAGTAAAACAGGGACACACGGTGCAAGAAAAATCTCCTCCCCAAAAGTCTATATTAACTAATAATGTGCAGTGATACCTTACATTTTCTTTTTTTTTTTAAGACTGGAATTGGACAGCTGCTAAATATATTTGGGGAGCCATCAACACCATGACATTGTATGAAGCCCAAAGTGTCAAAATGGAGGACACCATATTGGAACTGCTGGTCACTCTCATCATTTTAAAAGCTAGAAGACAAATTTGTATAGCAGGTCTGGTTTAGTCACCATATTGCTCAGAGACACACTTGAAGACAAAGTGCAAAAAGTGAAACCCAAAAAAAGTAGCTTATAAAAAATGTTCCCAGTACTATTTATCAAGATTAACAATGAACATCATTGGGGGAGCCTAGGTGGTTCAGTCAGTTGAGGCACCCATTTTTGGTTTTTGCTCAGGTCATAATCTCAGGGTCATGGGATGGAGCAGAGCCCCGCTTGGAGCCCCACCCCTTGCTTGGAGCCTGCTTCATGCTCCCTGCTCAGAGCCTGCTTCTCCCTCCCCCTCCACTCCTCCCCAACTCAAGCACTCTCTCTCCCACTCTCTCAAATAAATAAATAAATAAATAAATAAATAAATAAATAAATATTTTTTTAAAGTTAGGATCATTTTTTTGCTGTGAACCCTCAACTGCTCTAAAAATAAAAAGTCTATTAAAAATGGCAAATATCAAAAAATACAAGCCATATGATAGAATTTAAGTTTCTTTCCTCCCCCCACACAAAATCTTAGGTTACTGGTAATGTTTTATTTCTTGATCAGATTCTTATTATATGAGTTGTTCATTTATGCAAAATTCATTCAGTTCCACCCTTAGGATATTTATACTCTTCTGCATGTATGCTATTTTTCAATACAATTTTAAAAAGAAAAAAAGTGAACATAATCAGCAATAAAAACAATTTGCTTAAACTTGTCACCATGACATTTTACAGACAAGCATATAAGAAAAAGACACAGCTGAGGACTTTTCAGTGTCGATAAGATGCTGAAGTCTGAAAACTGTCTTAAAGATAACCCAGATCCCAAATCAGCAAAAGTGTAAATACAAAAATCCTCATGAAGAATAGAAATAAACTAGAGCATTGATGAATCCTGCTTCTTCAATAAATGGCCAATGGAGCCCCAGAGATAAGAAATTATTATCTTCTTTTAAGTGTTCTTATTTTCGTTCATGGGTGTCTTTGCATTAAGAGTAGGGCATAGAAATTCTTAGGTCATTTTATTATATGAACAGAAATTCCCTTTTGTATTAAGGGAATCAGCCCTATATATAGGAAATTCATAAAATATGAACCAGCTTTTCCTGGAAGTGAATTAAACACTTGGAAATAATTTCAGAGTTTATGATAATTTCCAATGGCACCTAATTTATAGCCAGATCTATGTTTATTGGGTAAAGCTGTCTCAAGTTAGGAAGAAAAAGAAAACATGTGAGAGGATGTGCATGTGTGTGTAACTGTGCGCATGTGTGTGTATTTACAGGGTGGAGTTGTGAAAAGAGTCGGGGTACTACATTGAGAAGAAAGCACTGGAATCTAACAAGTCAAAGGAGTGAAAAATAGAAAACAAATTTTCATATGTATTTGTTGGAAAAGAAGACACAGAAGTCATTCTTGCAAAGAAAAACTAAGTGACCTGATTTAAAGGAATCTTGCTGGTTTATACATTCTTTTGTTTCTAACATTTTGCAAATTCAGGGTGCTGCTTTAATGCAGACATTTGCTAAAACATAAATCTTCCTATTGGGAAGGCACTGGAAACCTTTTAACACTACTACTCATAGCCTAATATTTTAATAAAGGGGTAGCCCTACATGATAGCAAAAGTAAATAATTCATAGACATAGTAGGCTTTCTTTTGTCAAGTTCAAATGAAATGTATCACCCTCCTATCCTGCTGAGTCCTACCTCACCAGGGACATTTCATTACAACCAGGAGCAAACTACAACTTGTTTTAAATAGAATGTCCAGGAAATACACTCTCAGCAGAAATGAACTCATATTCACAGTGGGATCTTAGGATCAGAGAATGAAAGCAAGAGAGGGAAGAGAGAGCCAATGAAGATGTTTAGCCTGGCTGACTGAATTATAAAACACAAGAAAACTGGTTGCATAAATGTTAGAAGATAGTTCACGGAAGTTTTCTGTTTTTATTTTTTTCTTAAGAGTTTCCTGTTTTTGTTTTTTTTTTAAGTGGTTAGATTTGCAACAGGAGATAAAACTCAGTTTCCTGAGAGCTGAGCTTTATTTATATCTACAAGATGGCAAATTAGTATAATTTCAAGAAGCCACAAGTGCTGACTAAAAAGGGGGTGATAAAATGAGTTCTTATCTTTAATATTTGTCTAAACCTACTTGTATACCTGATGCAGATTTAGATATTACAGGATGATCTTTTAAAAAACAGAATTTAAGATGTGCATTTAAAATTCAATATTTAACATTAAGAAGACTAGTATATCAGTCATTAAAGTGACCTCCCCTAAGCTCCATACTCTGTCAAGCATTTTAGGTGATTAGGAAAAAATGTATATTTTTGACCAGGAGCTCGATCACACTGTAATCTAAAAGTATGCACAACCTTAATGCAGACATGAAACCTCTGGAGAGCATTTAGTCTTTCCTTTTGGTATGGAATAAAAGTATAGAAAGCATTCAAAAAGAGAAATGTTAGTGTCAAGGAAAATTTCAAGGCAGATACTGAACTTAATTTGGTTTTTCCAGTATAGTTAGAATTGAAGGTGGGTATACTCAAGGGAATAGGGTCAGCAAAATAACAGATAAGGGGGAAGCATGGCCTTCCCAAGGGACTGCCAACAGCTCTCCCCACCACAGCAGGGGCTGTGTGTAGAAAGGAATAACATATACGTCATGTGCTTAGGTTTGGGTCTGATATTTGAGGAACTGAAAACCAGGTCGGGTAGGAGGAAGTGAGGGCTGCATTTATTATCACAGAACTATTATAGGGTGCTGAAGGTGGCATATGATAACAAACTAGTATTTTCAGAAGATGATTCTGGAGGTGGTTTGCAGCCTGCATTATAGGAAAAGTACCTTCTGTTAGGGAGATAAGCCAAGAGATTCTGACTCTAATCTAGTTAAGAGGTGCTAAGAGTTTGCACTTGGGCTGTGAATGATGGCTACAGAAACTCAAATCCGAGAGAGATATTTTAAGGAGAAAATGTCAAGCCTCAGTGATAGGTTGAATATATGAGAGAAAGGTGAAAGACAAGAATAAAAGAAATTGACTTCTAACTTTATTTCCAATGACTGCAAGCATGATGATACCATGTCTGATAGAAAAGAGAGAGCTGGAATACTTGCTTTTTGTGAATATAAATAAATCAGCTTAGTCTAGGATTTAGTGAGATTCAGGACCACATGGTTCTGGATGATTTTAGAATATGCAGATGCTATTCTATTCTGACTTAGACTGGGCAACTAGATCCTTCCAGAGGTGAAAAAAAAAAGGGCATGAGTAATATTCATGGAGTGCCCTCTGTGAGTCAGGGGTTGGATTTTGTGTCCCTATGATATTTTACCCAGTTTTTACTATGATAATAATTGTCAATTACTGAGCACTTATTATGTGTGAGGTCTTGCCCTAAACACACCTACAGAGGTTTTTTTTTTTTTTTTCCACTCATTTGTTTCTTATAACAATCCTGTAAGATAGGTATTGTTAACTCCATTTTACAAATTAGGAAACTGCCCAAAACTTCCTATATACTTGGTCCAAGATTACACAAGTACTATCTTAATTGTTGGACAGGGAACATGTTAAGAATCTGGTCAGCCTGACTTATAAGACTCAACCCATTTTCAAAAATAATACATAAAAGAAAGCAACAGCCTTAGAGAAACTTATGAAAGGAAGCCAAGTTTCACTCTCTTTGTTTCTCTTTGCAATCTATTTCCTACAGACTCCATTCAGATAGGTCTTCCTAAGCTTAGCATTGCTGGTGCCAGAGCCCATCACTTTCACAACTTCTGCTAGATATCTGCTATATTAATAGCACTTTCTGGGAAGCATGAGGACATAAGAAAGTAGATTCATTCTGTTTAAAGGCAATCAATAATAGTAGGAAAACACTGGGGTTGAGAACAGATCAACTTTATACTAAAATCTTCATGTAATGGTTCAAGAAAGTATAGATTATACTAATTATATAAATATTCTGAGGTAAATATATTTTGTTTAACCTAGTATGAAATCATTAAATTAATAAATGTGTCCTTAAAATTGCTTACAGTTAAAAATCCAAAAGGGCATAGAGAATGAACTTACTTTCGAGAGGGCTACACGTTCTTCCGGATATATGAGAACTTTTAAAAAAAAATTATGCTTGTCTTGTTTCATGAACCAAATACCCATAGGACCTCTAGAGATCATGGTTTGCAAAAAATAAGGGTGAGGCTCACCAGAAGGCTCTGAACTTTGCAGACCTTAGTAAGTCAGCAGCCATTTTTTTTTCTTTTTTTCTTTCTTTCTTTTTTTTTTTTTTTTTTTTTTTTTTTTTACTCTGACCCCTCAGTGCTCCCTTATTTCCTAAGCAGAACCAAAGGATTTAAAGACATTTATGGTTTATATTGTGCTCTGTTATACTGACAAATAGAATCATCTTCATTTACCCATTGATCTTTACTTAAGAATAAGGTGTTAGGGGCATGTTGTCTGAATTGATTTGGGCATGAAATCCTGAGATTTTTAAAAATATAGTTTACTCAGAGGCAATACCTTCTTTCCTACAAAAGGGAGGCCCAATTTCTTTTTTTTTTTTTTTTAAGATTTTATTTATTTATTTGAGAGACAGTGTGGGGGGGAGAAGCAGAAGGAGAGGGACAAGCAGAGTTCATACTGAGTGAGGAGCCCAAAGCGGGGTTTGATCCCATGACGCTGATATCATGACCTGAGCCAAAACCAAGAGTTGGATGCTTAACTGACTGAGCCACCCAGGTGCCCCAGGAAGGCCCAATTTCTTACAAGGCTGGGACCAAGATTAAGATTAAATATAAATGTACGACTGGTAAGTGGTCGAGGTAGCGATGTAGATTTATGGAATCACAGATAAGAGGAACATTAAAAGGTAAGAAAGAAAACTAGGAAAACAAAATGGAATATAAAACAAGAAAAGAATTTCAAGATTCCTTGAATATCAATAATAGACTACTAGCAATGGTAACTTCAAGGAGAGTCATTTCCATAGAATGGAAAGGAGATTAAAAAAGGAAAGGAAGAGATCAGTCAAAGAAAATTCTAGAAGCTCACAAGCCTTTGTATTAGGAGGGGTAGCAATGCAAATTTTTAGAGTATTCAAATGAGTACACATTAAAAACAGTAATTTTTTAAGAAATAAAAAAAAGAAAAATAATAAACCTTAGACATTACATTTTAAATTTACAAAGAATGGGAAAATAACTTGAAATACAAAGGAGAAATGAATTTCGATATTCTTCAAATTCAGCTTATGTTAAAGTAGAGACAGAACTAATGAAAGATGAACTATATGGGGAAAATAAGGGAAATAGTCTTCTACAAGATCGAAACCAAAACTACATATTTTTATAGATACTCAGCAAAAAACAAAACAAAACAAAACTAATATTATATAATGTGCACAAATTTTCTAAAAAATTAAATAGTTGTGGTCTTCTTAAAACTGAGGACTCAACATGTTTAAGTAATCCATATGTGTAATTTAAATCATTGTTAGATATTTTATTATAATAACCAAACACTTCAAAAAAATAAAACTCTTTCATAATGGAGGAAATTTCAAATGTAAATGTACTTTAACTGAGTAATAGCTGAAAATGATTGAAGAAAATGTGTTCTTTTAAAAAAAGTATGCAATCGTATTTTTGAAATGCAAGTCAGAGTTTGTTTCTCTCATTATCGTGTGTATGCATATGTGTGTTTAAGAAAAATTATAAATGGTGTGTGGGGTCTGGGGTTGAGGGGCACTACAGAAAAATTTACTTAACTGAAACACAGCTCCCTACAGTTTTAATCCCACAAAAGCAAGAACAATTTCTCCTATAACAAGAGGGCTCATACACTAGCTGGAAAAACAAAACAAAATTAACGTGTGTGCATGTGTGGGAGGGGAAACAATCCCCTAAATATTTTTGTACTATATTATAAAAATGGCATTCTAATTAATTTTCAGAAATTAAGCACAAAACACTAGCATTAACATCTAAAAACTACATTTATTCCAGAAGTTATTTGAACCAGGCATTAATAATTACGCAAACCAGGCAGTCTTAAAAATTCCAAGAAAAAGACTAATTTACCTCTTTTTCCTCAATTGTCAATCTCATTATAATGACTAGAGTTTACATCTATAAATACTATATGTAAATACCATATGTAAAATCTTGTACCTCAAATTATGATATAAGTGAAGGAGCAAGGCAACCACATGTGAGGAAGGGCAAAGTAAGTTCTCATAAGGATCAAGAACTAAAATATGGACCCACTCGCATGGCTACCTACCCATGTGGTCAATTTGCTATGTTTTTCTTGGTCTTAGTGTCTTCACTATATAAGTAACTCTTTGGATCACATTATTCATCTGTCTACCCTTTGTAAGCCCATAGATTCTGTAATTAAAATAAATTCACAACATGCGAAATAGAAATTTCTTCCAAAATAGCATTGGGGATGGATGGGGAGCTGAATTCTCCTCAGACTGTGTCCTGCACGCACCGCCCACCCCTAGCCATGCCTTCTCATCACCTTCCTGGTACCTCCTAGAGTTCTGTGGAACGTAGGTGGAATCTACGTAATGGTATAATCTCTAAGGTTGTCACTAGAACTAAAATTCTAGATTCTACGAGGACAAGTCTGACTTTGACCCTTCTCCCTTTGGGAGATACATGGCTTAACGCGGACTTAGTCTAAAATTCAGGATGATCATGCAGGATAAAACTCTTGGAGCATATGGGATACACAGTCTCCATTGTGAGTGAACTCGAGAGATTTGTTTTCCGATGTTACTCACTGTGATCTGACACCAAACACAATGCAGTCCTGTCAGACCCTGGTAACATTTAACCGTTTTGTGGCACTTATCACACTTGGTTGGGCAGTTACCTTCAACCCAGTAATGATGCATGACCTAGAATAGAACAAGAGCATTGTGATAAGAAGAGGCATCCACAAACGTCACCCTGAGAAAGTAAGCAGAGCCGCACACTCACATCAGTGTTCTTCTTGGACTTCACGTAAGTCTTGATGCAAGAAGGAGGCGCTCGAGCCACACAGCGCTCATGGACTGTGTACTTGCAAACTGAAAAGAAACATGTACACACATTCAGAGCTAATCCTGGTCCTGATTGCAATTTTACAGGGAAAGAATGACATTAACAGAACCTCATTTCATATCCACTGCTCCCTAATCAATCCAATCAGCTACATCAAGAAAAAGTCTTAAGTTGACTGTTTTTACCATGGAACACAAAAGGCCAATTAGTACAGGAAATATTATGCATGTGAAAAACCAAGACTCCTCTATCATGGCATAGCAGGAAATGCTTAATTAAATCAGGCCTCACTCAAATTTTTCACAATAATTCCCAGATGACAGAAATATTAAAGACAAATTGATGACTGCCAAATGGCTTGGTGTCATTTGCTAGAAGGAAGAGATCTATATTTTACAAAGTATAGGCATGAGAGCAGCTGGAGGGCATGGAAATAAAAGCCCACGAGTTTATGCTATTTTCTCTATTGATTTATCTAAACCTTAAATGGCTGATTAGTCCATTTCCAGAGAGTAGATTTCATCATACATGCCAGGCCTTCAGTATAAGTTTATCCCTCATTTGCCATCATGGTACTGTTTGTCCAAAAAGAACACCCTTTTCTAAAAAACGTATAAATATACAGAACAAAAACTAAAGAAAAAAAATGACCATGTATCCCTCTCAATAAAACAAAAACAAACCACTACATAGAATTAGAATGAAAAATACTAAATCCAATAATATTCATATAGTAAAACTGTTCCAAAATATCCACATTTTTTATTTCCTTTGGTGACACTGAGAAAGAAGCCAGACTTTTTCTTCTTTTCCACATTGGTGATAATATTGAAGATTGCAGTTGCCACGCTGACCAGTTATGATTAGTGAACAAAATTCTCACTCTATATGACATCACTCACATTATTTGAGTTATCATTTTGTTTCACATGATCCCATCAGTAGAATCTACCGTGAAAAATCCTTTACCTTAAAAATAACAAAACTTTAAAAACAATTCACTTCCTTTGTACATAAAGAATGTTCTAGCATAACCAGCCTTTCAAATATGGCCACCAGAAACTGCCCTCTGAAGTGACATATTGTAATTTCATATAACTTTATTAATATCACTTAAATGTGGGTAATTAATATCATTAAAACATGGTTTTTAATGTCAAAGAATACATCTGAGAGGAAGTCAATTCTCAGATATATTACCAAAGAAGCTGTTACCTAAAAATAATATCAGAAAACCATATACTTTATGGACTCCAAGTTAAGAAATTAGATTTAACATAAATGCACAAAAATGGGCTGTGTTTAATGAGCTTGACAGTTTCAGTAACTCCATACATAGCAGAAAAGGAAATGGATGGACAAATTGCTGGACGAAGAGAATGTCATACTTCACTGAGGAGGACACAATATCCCCTGTTTTAACAGGGGCATCAGAGAATGTAACAATTATCGGGCATAAATATTGTTTATTTAAAAATTTTAAGGTGACTTTTATAAATTAATTGTTACATATCCCACCAGAAAATTCTAGTGGGCAGTACTCACTCAACAGAATACAATGAAAAGTGCAAAGATAAGTGTACTGAAGTGGAAATAATGGCCACAACTCATGAGAAGGCAATACTTTGGGTTCCAATATCCATTAACCATTTAGGAAGGTTTTCCTCATGAAAGCATTAAAAATCATGTGCCTGAGGTGTAAGACTGGTTTGTATTCTTAATTTTAATGCAAATTAATAATCAATTAATTCAATTGTTTCTTAAAAGGCCTGAAAGAATTGGCTCATTATAGGAAGACAATGTGAATAAAGTGGCTAACTTGAAAATTAAAGGACAAATATGAGTAAGACACAAATGTGAGAAACTGGTGGGTATTTTCATAATTATCCCAGGAAAAATGGGAACCATACATAAGTCAAACTACAATGGAAAGAAAATGGCTGATGAATTGGAATATGTCCTTAGCTCTTTTCCAAGGGGAGAGTTTCCTAAAACTGAAGAAAGTTAAAGCTAGAGTGACCTAAACGTTTAGGAACATACTGCCGGGAAACATAAATCCTAGGTACAGGAAGGGTCAGAATGATTTCTTAGGTCTCCATCTACAAATAGGATTGTTCCATGAAATCAACGTTTCCTCACTGGAGGTGATGACATATAGGACTCACAGGAACAGCAGAGGCCCTGCTTCCCCACACCGATCAGCATGTTCAGGCAAAGATTGCAGTAGGCAGGTTTGTTAAAGTGCTTGAGTCGCCACACATGCTGTCCATCATCCTTCACGTTCTGCGCAGGACGTAAGAGAAACAGATTTCACTTAATGAAATAAACAGTGGAATATGCAAGTGCCAATAAAACTCAGAGCTGGACTGAGGCATTTGAAGACAATCTGTTATTTCATCCCTGACTTTCTCCAAGATCGCCAAAGAGTCTAGAAAAACACATGTGCTCTAGTGGAATGAGATCCTGCTAACAAATCTCGGATACTATAGCAACGCACACATTCTTGTCTAATGTCAACAGTCCAACAGCATGTCCCAAACCATCATAATGACCTGCCAAACTGAGCACTCCCTAAGATCGAGGACATGTCTGCCTCGCCTTTGAATATTTTATCCTTAGCACAATTCCAGAAAGAAATAAATGAATAAAGAAAGAGAAAACACTCTTCAGTGGAAGAGCCTGACAAATAAAAGCTTGGAAAGAATGTTAACCCTTGTTTAGTAGTAGGAACGTGCAAATTTCATGATGGTGGGGTTTTAGAGGAGGCAGAGGGATGGGACAGAATGGGATGGGAAAGAACAATACTTAAAGGTAAGTTATTGGTGATATTTTAAGACTTCAGCTGGGGATTACTTATACCTTATAATTTAATATATTTTTGTATGTCACAATTAGCAAATTTTAAAAGGTAAACTTTTTTAAGGACCTAATTATATTACCATACTGGTTGCTCCTCTTTTGTAAAATATGAGGGGTTTTAATCTCATAGAAAGGTGCTAAAATATTAAAACTGTATTACTGTACTTATAACAATTACTGTAGTTATTTGTTGCAATAAAACCTTAGGTTTAAATTAATTCACATTTTAGCATAACAACTATAATTAGGATTTATTTTTCTAAGTAAAACGATATAGTATCATAATAGCTACTTCTCTAAGAGGTATTTAATTACATCTCTATTGTTCAGAGTGAAGTAAAATGAAATAATATGGAGCTCATGAGTCTCCTGAATTCCTTACAACAAGGTCAAGATACTACATGGAGTTATTATGTATCATTACTTTTGTTACTATCATTTTCTGCATTCACATGTAGCCCCTGTACACCATTCACCAACTTGTATCAAACTCAAGATTCATTTTAGACATCACTTATTCTATAGAAACCATTATAGGACATGATTTTTCATGTTAGCCTAGTTGTCATATTTTTTAGTACTTTCACCTAATAAAACTTTTTTTTTTAAAGATTTTATTTATTTATTCGACAGAGAGAGAGACAACCAGCGAGAGAGTGAACACAAGCAGGGGGAGTGGGAGAGGAAGAAGCAGGCTCCCAGCAGAGAAGCCTGATGTGGGGCTCGATCCCAGAATGCCGGGATCACGCCCTGAGCCAAAGGCAGACACTTAACGACTGCGTCACCTAGGCGCCCCTCACCTAATAAAACTTTTTGATCACCTACTATGTGCTGGGACACTAACACAATTTCTGTATTAGTGGGACAGAATACATATGTCCAGATCATTTCATTTCTCTTGATACTAACACATTAATAATAATGCATCCTGACCACTTTTTCCTATTTCTAGTCAAAAGATAAACCACCAAATGTGAAATACTTGATTAAATCCATAGTAACTCATTCTCACATTAGAACCAGAAATGTCAAATTTGCATCATAATATGAAACATTAATGAAAACGCTTCCTGGGAGATAATTCTCCATGGGTGTCTTGAATTTCTGCACATTTTGTAAGCAGAAGAACCGTCCTTTCTTCCAGGCTATCTTTTCAAAGATATCTGAAAAACAAGCAGCCTTGGACAATGGAGATGTATCTCCCTCCAGAGGAGAGGCAGGTTTACTTACTGTCCAGTATAATAAAAATAATCTCTCCCTTTGAGGAAAAAGTTAAGCAGGTTTGTTTACTGCACATGATAACAGATTCAGTTTCCCCAAGCCAAGGGTTCCAAGCTCTGATGCTGTGCACAGTGATTCCTTGGGCCCCACTCCGCCACCCCTGTGAGACTCTATAGACCAGGAGAACTGGCTCAGATATGCAGCTCCTATTGCTTGCTTTGCTGTAAATAAAGAAGTCCTTTGTTTCTGACCCGGGTGTCTCATGTCCTCTGCCCCTATTCAGGAAATGTTAGCAAGCTAACTTGCTAACTTACAAGTAGGGTAACTCTCAAACCCTTCACAGTTCTTGACAATGCTCAGATTCGGGGTTTTTCTTTTCTTTCTTTCTTTCTTTCTTTCTTTCTTTCTTTCTTTCTTTCTGAGAAAGGACTAACAAGCTCATGACTAACAAAAGCAGTCATGTAGACAGTGTCATGGAGAGGACATCAGAAGACACTCGTGTTTCAGTTTTCTTCCACAACTTAAGAAATGGGTTTTATAGTAATTTCTGAATCAAGCGGTGGTTCGTTTGAATCACAAGATTTCTAGTAAGGTTATCATATGAATGGAACGTTTTAGATATTTGTTTGGCATTGCTGTATTTTTCAAACTGTCAATATTTTAAAATTTCTATTCCTTCAAATAAGAATAAAACATCTTGAGTGAAAAGTTTAAGTAATGGGGTTGTTAATTTAATGTACAGATACAGACAGATAAATAGATAAGTATAATATAGAGATATAGATATAGATAGATAAAGTTAGCTTAAACTAAGATTTTTAAATGAAAAGAGGAAAGGGAAAAAATCTAATTTTCATATGTATTACTGTTCTCATAATCCTTGTCATTTTATTTTTAAATGAGTGTCCATTACATGTGAATAAGCCTCATCCTGTTGAAGAGCACATATGGACTAAGTTAGCTGGCATTTTCCTTATCAAAAAATAAACAAGTCTGAACGTGGGTGTTCTGTCAATCAGAACACTTAGCCATGTTACAGGCTGCAACTGATGTACAAATCCATTACCCAGACATAAAATACTTTACCAAAAAACAAATTAAATAGCTTTATAGCTCTTAACCGGATACATTGCCAAAATATGCAAAAGATGAAATATGTATGTGACTTCAAGAGAAGAAATTGAAACCAGGAGCCAACTATTTCTCAGCAGTGCAAATTATACTCCAGCGCTCTGTATTTTCATGTCTTGTCTTGTTTGTCTTATTTAGATGGTAAACTTCGTGGGAGATGGGGAGAATCTGTCCTTACTATATTCTATCAGCCAGTAAACCATATTCCTATTAGTACTTCTATCGCAAATAAATATTTATTGTCATAGAAAGGAATTCATTTTTTTAAACAAGAAATGAAGAAATCCAGAAGGTTCGATTCCTGGCCTACTATGAAAATGTGGATAAGACATTTCACATTTCTTCTTATTTTCCTCTCTAATAGAATGAAAGCACCCACTTTCCTCTCCCAGGCCGTGGTGTGAAGTTTCATTATACAATACCTGTGAAGTCAATTTAGCTCCTCAGAAGACTGGTGTTATATAAACAGCAAATATTATTACCATCGTTGGGTTGAGTTGTGTAACATCTCAATGTTTCATCCAAAAGACTTGAGAAGGATGTTTGTAGGTTTACTATACTTTGTTTCATAAAAATTTTGTTCTCACTTTTCATTACCAGACATCACTCTTCAGAGAAATTTATTCCTGATATTTATAAAACACTATGTTTTAAAATTGAAGCAGTTCGGTGCTGTGAACCAATTACAACAGAGAAATACTTCATTAAGTGTAAACAAGTTCACACAGAGGAGATCCAGTTTCTTCCTCCCCTCTTATGACCCTATAGTCAAAAGGAGGTTTCAAAGGCAAGAATGCCTTATGGAACTTTTTGAAACCTACTTCATTATTCTAGTGATTTCTAAAGTTTTAGTTTTTCCCTAAATGCCTCCAAGATCACACATTGTGTTCAAGTGAATTAGGGCTATTATAAATAATATCATTTTTTTCAAAAGACCTCAATGAGAAATTTTACTAATGTCACAGCGAAAATGCTCCTAACCCCCCTACTTGGCCACATCCCTGTTTCAACTGACTTCGCTTATAACACATTTAAGAGCTAATGTTACAAATTAATTCCAACTCATTAAATAACAAGGACCATTAAATTACCTTACTTTTCTGCTCAAGGTCTCCAAAAAATAATAACAATATGAAAGAAACTGCTCTTTTAGACAGAAAGATGAGCTATGTCAGGTCTGGACAAAGAGAATGCAGAAAGACATTTCAGAATTCTGAGTGGAGTTGCGATCAACTGCTTATCTCCAGACCCCATTTTCTGAAGTCAGGCTCAGGCCCTGCCATTCCTGGGTTCAAATGCAAACTCACCAGCCCATCATATCACATAGTCATTTTCCTTGAATGACCCAATCTGGAATCTCAAGAATTGTTGCATTTATCCAGCTTCATAATTCCTTTCTGGATTGAGCAATGTATAAACAGCAAAACAACATCTCAACCAAATTAAATTTTAAAAAATAGAGTGTGAAGCATTAGTTTTCCAAATATAGCCGAGTCTATTAAGAATGCATCATCTTCAGCTCTCCATTATATTCAGAAATTTCATCAGGAAATAGATTCCATCAGAAATCAGGAGGCACACCAAACAGCTACTTTTACTTTGCTGAGTCAGTTGAAAAAAAAAAAAAAATGTCCTAAAACATTTTGATCAACAGCAAAGTTTAAATCACATATAGTGTAAAGTCCAGGATTCTGAGGACACATACAGAGAAATCAAAACACATATCCATTCAAAAACCATATGTGTCGGATGTGGGCACTACAATCCAAGACCAAGAAGGCAAGGTATTCTTATAGTAAGCCAGGCTCCTACTTAAATGTGTACGTCTGTTTTTATGATGTTATGAATTCAGGAATTTTCCTTGAAAAATCTAATAATGATCCAAGATTACAGATACTAGGAATTGGAGAATTATTAATTCTCTTGTTCACCGAAGAAAAGGAACGTCCCAACTGAAAAGAGTATTAGAAAAGGAAAAGTATGGCCTTGCGTAGCTCTTTTATGTGTCCAGAGAGGATGACCCGCTAGCACAAAATGACTTCGCTGGTTAATAACAGAGCCAAAGTAAAGATCAACTTGATGAACTTCACTGCTGCTGCGCTACCTCTTCATTAGTCCACACATCTTGCTGACATTGTCTCAAGTGAGTTAAAGGGTATTACATTCCTTTCTCCTCAATGACTAAAAATACATTAAAACTCTTGGTTTGTAATATGACAGATTAGTGACAGAGTAAATCAGGGGTCAGAAAACTACGGCCCTTGGGTCAAATCTGGTTGGCAACATATTTTTTTTTCCTTAAATATTTAATTTATTTATTTGAGAGAGAGAGACAGAGATAGTGACAGAGAGCATGAGTGGGGAGGAGAGGGAGAAGCAGGCTCCCTGCTGAGCAGGGATTCCAGATGTGAGGCTCAATCCGCAGACCCCAGGATCATGATCTGAGCCGAAGGAAGACGCTTAACCAACTGAGCCACCCAGGCACCCCTGGCAACCTATTTTTGTAAATAAAATTTTGTTGGACCATAGCGTCGCTCTTTCCTTTACCTGGTGTCTGTGATTGCTTTCGTGCCGGCTGCCGTGGAGGGATTGAGCACTTGCAACAGAGACCTTATAGTCCACAAAGCCTAAATTATTTACTATCTGTTTCTCTACAAAGTTTGCTAATCGCTAGAGCAGAGTTTATTGCTAGATGCAATTATTTTCAAATAAAATATTTTCATTCAAAATTGAATTTAAAAAAATGCTTCAGTGAGATGAACGCCAAAGGAAGAGTAAGTCTCCTGTATAAATGACTATGGCTCAGGTGTAGTCAAAATCCCAAGTGCCACCCAAACTCTCAGTTTTCCTTCAGACGTAAGAGACCGTACCATTTCAGGCTGGGCATGCTCAGTTTGATGGACTTCTCATAGAGAAAGGAAATGGCTTGTTCTTTCTAGCATTTGATAGAGAATGAGGTTCTGATGAACTACATTTCTGATTTTGGTTCCCAAACAGATAATATTCAAAATAGAATAGCTTTCTAAATTCTGTTGATAGAGAAAAATAAACTACAGTGAAATCACAACTGTTCTGCTTTGCATTAGAAGTAAGAATTGCTCTCCCAGGACAATGTTCTTATCTGTGTAATTTGGCTAGTCCACCATAGTCACTTTCAAATACACCATGGTATTTAACATGCACTCTCAATTAGAATCTACTCCCTGAGCTCATAATTGACAGAAGACCAGAATATATAGGACAACATAACAAGACAGGGTGCACAATAAATGGCTGGATTCAACCTAAAGCTTCTAGATTTCTAATTTGATTAGCAAAAGTGGGGTGGGAGGGTTGGGGGGGAGGGGGAAATGGCATCATGAATCATATTCTCTACAGGTAATAACATAACACATTAACTGCCTACAAAAAAGGAAATAAATCTCAATTACTAAAAAAAGGCCCTCATCACTCAGTTGTCATTGTGTCATTCCTGCTTTGTAAAACACTTTCTATGCCTTGGAATTAAAAAGCTGTTTCTAACAAATAAATGCTCTGTTTTGTGATCATAATTACATGGCTTATACATTTTATTAAAAGACAATTCAAAAGATTATTGGCTTATTCTTTTTTAAAAAAGCAAGGGAAAGGGGATTTAACTCTGAATTGTTCTGTACAGGGGGAAAAAAAATCCCATCTTCTACTTAAGGCGATCTGTAAATGTTAAACGATGTTGCCCTGCCATCTAGTGGCCTTGACTGGGAACACAGTTTTGAAACAGTACTGGTTACTGCTTTGAAACCCTAAATTGATTTCTCCTCTTAAGATCCAAAAACATCTCCTATGACTGAAAATACAAACCACAAATTTAAGAATATGATTATAAAGTAAATTAGGCATGCTTAATCTGATAGAAATTAATGACAAAGAATTCTCATTCAGTTGAAATAAAGTTACTAATGAGGTACTGTTTGTTTAAAAGAGTTTGAATTAAATCCATATAGATCTGCGGACTATATTTACTCATGCTATTTTCATAACTTTACAAATAGATATATTTATTAACTGAATTATAAAGAATTTCTAAATAATAGTTTCCAAAGATGAACATCATTTTAAAATCTTTCGGTACTATTTTAAATATAGATGACCAAGTCTACATTTCTGCATTTTGCTGTCCAACACCCCACTACCAAATGGTTTACTTACTCATTCTTGCGCATTCTCTCACACCAAAATTTCCATAAATATTTAGAATAAGTGCAATTTTAGCTTTAAAAAATACAAAATTCTCTTCGGAAGCACTGTTATTATCAGAACTTCCTTGACTAGCATTTGACAACTTTTTCTGTGTACAGTATACACCAAACCTTAAAATGTTAACATTTTATAAATTTGCTTTTTGTTTTCTCCTCACTGACTTACATACAGTTTGTCAGAAGGTGTATTAATAATTAAACAAATATTTATAATATAGAGATATACGACAGGTGATTTACAAAAAGATACCAGGTATGTATAGTAGGAAAATATCAGATAAAAGGAAATACTGCTTCATTTATTTTCAAAATGTAGAAATATGTATGTATTAACAATAAGATCTAGATTATCTTTGATTTAATATTTATTTTAAGGATAATATCCTGTATATCATCTATTAGTAATTTTTCTTTGCCTTCCTCTGGCCATGTCTAAAATCCTATGGGCCTCATGAAGGTTAAGATTCACCTGAATGGAAAAGATTTTGAAGATTCAGGTGAAAAAGAGACAAATGTTACTTTCCTGAAGCCCACTTACATATTCCCAAACCCATATGTAAATATGTACAAACATATTTGTATATATTCTCACATGTTTTACAAACACAGACTGTAAGATTTCTTGACAGCTTTTAAAAATCTGGTCTCTTGAGTAACCGTGGTATAGTCTTGAATCTGCAAAACTGTTATCTCTGGTAGGAAGAAGTATGCAAAGTTTTGGAGTCAGCAGCAAAGTGGTGGACATTATGTTCTCGCAGCTCAAAATTCTAAATACCGTATGCGTGCTTTCCATCAGTAATGCTCTGAATCTTACTATACATTTTACTATATGCATGTTATGGTTAATTTTTGTTTATTAATGCTAAATACAAAAATTCAGTAGTGACTCATTGAGTTCAAAATTAATGATTACTGAAATTGACATCAAGGCTGGGTAGCAAGATTTGGTTTCAAAGTCACTGTCATATCCCATTCTAAACTTAGGTTGATATCTTTTCCCCAAAACTACAATTTAATTATCAGTGGAGGCACTGATACAAGAAAACTTTTGATAAGCTTAGAATGAAAGGCTGGCTGATCTGATGATATGTAAGAAAAATCTGTGTGTGTGTGTGTGTGTGTGTGTGTGTGTGTGTGTATTCTCAACTACCTCAAGATATAACTGGCTTCTCCAAGTATTGTTTATCAATAAAACAGATTTTCTTCATGGGGAGGGTGATTGTGGAATGAGATGGAGCACCCCAAGAACCACAGAATGTAATAATTTTAGGGAGTTTCTTGCAGTAAATAAAATGATGAGTAGGTCAATAATATTTTAAACCAGATCGTACTTTAAATAAAGAAAAAAGAGAGAAATTATGTATTAAATAATACGGTAACACCTAAAATGAATCAATGTGTTTGTGGCAAGTATTTTACTACAGGACTTAATATTAAATTGCCCTGTGGCATACTTATTAAAAGGTCCAGGCACTCGCTACATGCTTAATGACAGAAAATGGCCAGATCAATTTACAATCAAAATGTGTAATAGAGAACCCCACTGACTTACCACCAGGCCACCCTCTTTGTGTAAATGCTTACATTTTCCAAGCCCAAGAGCACAAGAAGTGGAATTGTTGTCATTCCTCCTTGGATCCATTCCTCCAGAGAGACTGTCCCGTCATGATCATAGTCAATTTCTTCCATCATTTCATGGAGGATCTGGAGTAGAAGAGATGAGGGAAAACTCGCTATGAATCAACAAAATAAATTTCATAAGAGAGAACAAAGCATCACATCAAATTGGTTATAACAAACTGACTAACAGCTAAGTGCAGAATAGAGATAAAGATCTAACCGGGTACAATGTCAATTCAATAACCGAGGATAGAGTGGGTTTGTTATGATTTCTAGAACCTGACTTCTTATACTATTCAACTTTTAGAAATAATTCCTGAACTTTTTAATACTTTGTCACTGAATGGTACAACTAAAACAAAGTATCTTTAATTTAAGGGTGAAAGTGGTCTTTAATTGCTTTCTCTAGATTTTTTTAATTCAAATGTATGCCAGATAATGTCTGAACAAATTAACTTCATGGCAAAGAGCTGAAATGATTCTTTGCTAAGTGGTAAGGGGTGGGGAAATTAAGTTGCTTTTAATTGCCTATCAGAACTTAATAAAGCCAAGAAGTTAAACCAGTAAGTCATTTTTGATTAGATTTCTTTTCTAAAAATGACTTGCACAGAGTATCCAAAATGTTCTCCACAGTGTTTGTTGGTAATTACATTTATCTCTTAGTTTTATAGTGGTAGTATCGGTATTTAATCCAAAGGATTGTTATGAGGGTTAAATGTGTTCATGTGCTATCAATATCTTCAAAGAGCATCTAGCATGTGTAGTAAGTGTCATACAGGTGTTGTTAATGTTATATTAGCAGAAACTATATGTGAGTTTCCACCATACTACCCTTGGTTGCTGGGAAGGTACAGTACTACCCATTCAACAGCACAAAAACAGCAAACATGGTAGAACTCCAATAAAGAAAGTAACTCACCACCTTTATCTAAAACAGAAATTCACATCAATTCAGAAAAAAAGAAAAGAAATACAGAGAGCATTGGAACCAAAATTTGAAAGGTGCAATAAATGGAATACTTGATATTGTTGATAGAAGTGCGGTTTGCCTAAAAACTCCTAAACTTCGTGGATGGGTGTCTTTCCTCATGAAGTATCTGAAAATCAGGTTATTTTCCTTCATACAAATTTAAATACAGGTATTGAAAAAGAAGATACTTTTTGGAGCAAAATGGTACTGAGATAATTTTTTTATTATTCTCAAATTGAAAAACAAGGAAAATGATTTAGAATTTGGCAAAATGGTATCAGATCTTGTTAAAATGTCCTGCCCCTTGAACACACTTGGATGAAATAGTAGAAAGGAATAAATGAGAACTAGAACACAGAGCATTGTTTCAGGTGGTTGATGCTTTCATTTTGTACCTAATAAATCTCATGGGAGAGCCTGGGTTCACTTTTTAAAAAAACTTTTCCAAGGACATCTCAATCTTCCCTATTAACTGCCATGGACCTCAAATGTTCAATTATCTCTATTCATATATACAAACCTATCAGGGCTCTGACAACGTGTACAAATGTACGCACTGGTTTCAAATGGGCAGAGTTGTTGAATCATTAGGATGAGGCAGTCGCTATGACAGCAAACATACTGCCCAACGTCTTTTCATCTTCACTTTCTACTATTTATACTACTCATAGAAGTGGCAGATTTATCCATGTGTCCCACAAATGACAAATAACGCTATATAGTTTATTTTCTGTATTTTCCAGTAGGTATTTGTCATAATTAAACTGCCTAACCAACAACTGTTTCCTTCTTCAAATCATCCAGTTCCCCCTTTTCCTTAAGTGTTAGCCCCCCAGCGTTTTTTGTGTGGAAGCTATGGTGCCCCCTTCTGCTTTGAAAACTGATAGAAAAACAACTTCCTTCCATCACTCCAGTGAGGACAGGAGACTTGACTGAAAGATGTAGAATATCGACGGTACCGAGGTGAGTAGGATGGAGAAAGCTGTTCTAGACGAACATAATCAAAAAGGGAAACAGAACTTAAAAGAAGTCCCTTGATTTCAGTGAAAATAGTATTAAGGTGAATCAAGCAGTATTCTTAGAATTAAATACAAGTTACCACTATTATTTATTATTCCATATACAAACTGCAACTTTGTAAGCGATATCTGCTATGCAATATGCACACAGCACGGAGCATTTCCATATCCCCCCAAAGGAAAACCCAGTTGAGCTAAAACTTGGAAAACCCCAATCCCAGTAAGAATGGTGCCCCTCCTTTGTACATGACACTGCACATAACTTTGTTGTACTTTACTGCCACTGCTTTCCAAAGCAAAGGAAATGCTACCACAGCTCTCTTATATAATCATGCCACTATCATCCTGCTATAAGGCTTTTAAAAATCATATAAAATGTGAGCCATTTAAATAAAATTGATTTGTATATGCTTAATTCATTTACAATTGGCTCAACTTAGTTGGTTTGAAGAATCAACTTGTCAATAACATACTTACCAACTCTCTCCAAAATATTACTTGTAGCGAAAGTTTCGAAGCAAGTATGTTTTAATATACATTTGAATAATGTTGTACCTTTGGTATAAATCTATTATAAATAAGAAGTTGTCATGTTCTTAAAGTGTCTTAGATACCATTTCTTAAAACAAATTATTACAATTTTCTAGCTCTCTTTAACTAGCTGAAGAGCTATGAGAAATTACTTTAACATGCTGGGGTCCCTAATTCCCTTATCTGTAAAATGAATAAAACAGTAGTATCTATCTCAGAGAGTTGCAAGCGCTGAGTAACACATATGCGGGAAATAACACAGTGCACTGTACACAGTCACCTGTCATCATCTCAAGTGACTTCATCTTCTTTTAGAATGAATATTTAGCTATTTCCATAAAAGGAAAACCATGGAGATCATGAGTAATATACATTAATTCTGACTATTTTACTGCACGGCATAACCTCGGCGGCATCCATCAGCAGCTTCTGCTTACCTAAAGATACATGAGAGCGCCATTCAAATTAATTTCCATGAAGAAGAAAAGCAAAAGTTACTGTTAAGAGCTTCAGAACACCATGTATACCTTTTCTTGTTCAGAATCCACTCTCGCTACTGAATAGAAATAGTAACTTAGGGTTATCGAAAGACAATAGCAAATGTATATTAAGTAGTATATTAAGGTTCCAAGAAAGAGAAAAGAGAAACGGGCCTTCTAGAAGGTAGCCAAGAGTTCAATCATCCATATACCTACTGGATTAAGTTCAGTGACATCCCATTCAAGGTATTCTGCCACATGCATCATCTGACTGATGATATTTTCTAGCTCCTGGAGAGGACGGACAGACAGAGAGGAGAGTGAGAAAACATGAATATAGGGTCTTTGTAAATTTTTCAAACTTTGACTTACAAGAATTGTTTTGTTTAACTTGTAGTTCAAAAACTAGAAGAGTTACATGATTAATTTATGTATTATATATAATTTATACATATAAACTAATTATATATATATAATATATCCTTTTAACAATCTGATTAACTATACATAAAAGAAGCACTTGAATATAAATCGATTTTGTACTTTGTCTAGCAGTCTTCACCAGGAGAGGGCACAACTACACACAAAAAAGCTTTTCTTCCAGTAGAAGATTTTTTAAGGAAGAAAATCTGTCTTTGGAAAGGAACATCTGATCAAAGTAGGAGCAGGCATATTTTCACAAGATGTGATGTTTAAGTCACTGAGTGTCCTGACCCTTTGGCTTGGAAACAGGTGTGGAAGGAGGAAAGGAAGTGTTTCAAGGCAACTGAGAGGTTTATTTTTATTCTGATACACTGAGAACATATATTGACTGTTCTAGCCATTAATTGGTATAATTTGCTCTGCTAGAGCCGTGTTCAGGGTCAAGGTTTGGAGGCTAAGTACATGTAGAGTTTATTTTATGAGGAAATAGAATTTTAGTTAGAATTTTCATATTGTTATACTCAAGTGTCAACTCTTTGAAGAACAGTTAGTTAATACACACGACTTGACTAAATAAATTAAAACATTTGCTCATACCTATTTATTTAATACTTTAATTTTTCCCTATCTCCAGAAAAGATTAAACATACTTTGTAAATGGTAGTAATTTTAAATACAGTCACTGATATAATTAAATGTGGTGCCTTAACAGTATAATAATTTAAAATATAAGAAGTATAAAAAGATAAGGTTTGAAAGCATATTAATCAAAGATTAGTTTACTCAAATCTCTGATCTAATATACGTAGTTGACATTCACAGAGTGAAGAAGGAAATACGGTAAAAGAGGTTGTCTTTTGGGCAACAATGGATCCATCTGAGAAACTGATGAAAGCTCCATTCCTCTCGCCAGAAAAAAAAATGTAATCATGAAAATGTTGTTTAGGTAATACAGGTTGCCCCAGAAAAAAATACAAATATAAATGTGTTTACTTATTACAGTAAAGAAGAATTTTAAACTGAAGTACCTTGGAATTATAGGTTAGAATTGTGTGTGTGTTACTCTATCTTTGCCTGTTTATACCTTGATGGTTTGGAGTGGTGAAAGACCCTGGACATGTTTTTAGGAATGGAAATTCATGTGACAGTAGATAAGTCATTTAACCTAAGACTCAGCTTTCTCATCAGTAAAATGAGTATTCTAATCTTACCTAGTGCATAGAGTTGCTGCACAGAGTAAGCGTGCTATGATATGAAATACATTTATGTCGCCTGGCATACTGCAAGGGATCAATAAATATTCACTAGTATTATTACACATAGTGGTCATTTTTCAAAATATCAAGTTTCCTCTGTTTGGCCTCCAATATGTGAACTGCTACACCTTTAAATTTCTAAGATAAATGACATCAGAATGTGCAATTTCAACCTGCTAGTGAAGGAAATATACTGGAGTGGTAAGTTGTCTGGAGAAAACCATAGAAATAAAATTCAGGCCTTTAATTACAAAACAAAGTAGCTTAATCATAAATCAATTTATTTATCTCCAACTTATTAATATTAAATGTACAGTATAAATATTACAATATACTATATGTTAACAACAATGACAAAAAATGGCCAAAGACCAAAAAAAGCATTTGACTGAATTTTCAAATCAGCTGCCAACCCATGGCTAAAAGCCTAGTAAAGAAACATCCTTTTAATTTAATTAAAAAGAAACATTAAATAAAACAAATTTGCATTTAAATATAATTTACATTAGTATAGTCAGAAGTGCCACAATAAGCATATGGAAATATCTAGAAAAGTCTAAACTCCTCGCTGTGAAATGCTACCAGAAAATAAGCAAATGTATCACGAAGCTTAATATTCCTAAATGGATAACTGGACACTACCAAGCACTTAAAAATGATAGCATTTGAAAAATTGGAGAGACTTAAACATAAAGAATCCCACAATCACAGCATCAATTTAGATTGATGGTCATTTCCTAAAGTAGGAATTATATATTTTTATCTCTCTCTGGAGGAGCTAATGTGCCATTATCCTACTCGGCCTTACATAAATATGTATCCAACTTCATTGCTTTGCTTGTAGAATTCTGTTTGAGTTCTGCTAGAGGGAGGTGTATCAGATGAGAAGAAAAACTCACTCATTATCAGAAGTAATGTTCATTTTAATCAATTTTAACATATAAAAACATTTATTATTTAATGTACCTGTGTACTTCAAAATTTCCATAACCTGACACTTACTTTTTTTTTTTTTTTTTAAGATTCTTTGATTTCCTTTACAGGAGTGTTAACAATATACGAAAAATATGTCACTGCAAATATAAAATGCATTATTGGATGGAACCTGAAATGGATTTATATTCGAAGCACTGATTTGTACAGTAAAACTAAGAATCTAACTACTCCTTTGAAAACTATCAATGATTTGTGTGTATTACAAATACAATAAACATTTAATTATTCCTTTTAGTTAAATCATACAGAGATGGTATTTTTCTCCTATTGCTTTTTATGACTAAAATGATACAGAGTACAAGTTGCATTTAAATTGGATGAGACATTTTAAAAAGGGAAGTTTGTTAAAACAATTTGTAAATATATGTATTTTAACAGAATATATGACTAAAAGACTTTTAAAATGTGCAAAAATGATAAAAAGATTAAATTGAATTTGTAATTCCTTTCAATTCTACTGGTATTCTTATTATTTTTCTTAGTGTCAAACCTCAGATTTTTTTTTTTTTCTTTCTAGATCAATGGTCTCAACTTTCTCATGTATTATTCAAACAAGGTTGGGGTCTTTTCTATTTTCCATGCATAAAAAGCCACTTTTTTCTAGTAAAATTATTCAATAGAACAATTGTAATCCTAACAGGTTTTTTTTTTTTTCCCAGATCCCTCTCTTTTAAAAAGTCAGATGATCAAAATGCTGTGTGAGTGCATGGAAATTATATTAAGTGTGTCTTCCTTGGTAATAGCTATAAATTTATTCATTGCATTTTTTAGAACAAACTACTTTGAAATTTTCACAGAAAATTTGAAGAAAAAATTACCGAGCTGTCCAGGAAGCCATTCCCATCTGTGTCATAGAGGCGAAACATAACTAGAAATAAAAGAGGTGTTGAAAAAAAAATTAGAGGCAAGTAAGATCAATGTTAGTATAAGACATATTCTTTAAAATCTCCTTGCTGTTGAAAGGAAATTTTCAATCCTCTCCTATTCAAAGACATTCATGTGTGGGATCATTTCTCAAGTTAATTTGAGAATGAATTAATTAATAAAAATTCTAAATATCAGATATAAAGTCAAACAATTTTTGTTATATATCTAGAAAACACTAAAAGTCACCATTGTTTGCTCAATTTTTAAATTATAAGATTAAATGAAAATTTAAAAATAAAGGAAGAGAAGGAATTTTAAATCTTTGGAGTCCGGATATTAAAGGGCAGAGTGAGTAAGAAAAAACAGATTTGGAGGTCTGGAAACCAAATCTGGAATCTGCAATTGACTAGTACACGAGGGTAGTCCAACACTGTTTTCTTATCTGTAAAATGAGAATAACCGCCCTGTCACAAGACACACTTGTTGTGAAAGCTAAGTGAGGTGATACACACAAATGCATATCAAAAGCTGTAGGTCACTACACAAATATAAGCCATTGTTTTGATTGATCCCTAAGCAGCATGGGAAAGGACTGGTGAAAATAAGGGAATTTTTCTGATGCAGGACAACAAGACACAAAATGCATTATCATCACAGTTATAATGGTGTATTTGTTGCAATCCGAGATGTACTTTCAGAGGGTAACCACTCTTTGAAGTAAAGAAGTAAGGAAAAGGAGAGTGTTGTCTCTGTGGTAGCAAGCACAGGAAAGGAGCAGGACAGAGGACTTCTTTGGCCTGAGGATTTCCTCATAAATTCACACACCACCAGGAGACTACAGAAGGGGCTGCAGGTGCCATTTTGAGATAAAAACAGAGAAGAATGACACAGCTGTTAAAACAGAGTAGTGGAAGTGAGAGTTTTTGTTGGGTTTGTATAATTTCTGGGAGAATCTTGATGTCTGTGGTCTATAATATTAAATAAAGACATTGATAACAAGGAGGCATAATTGTGCAATGACCTTGATCATATATCTATTAACTAATTATTATTTCTGTATTTAAAAATAATTATTGTATTTCACCAACCTAAGATATGATTATTTATTTATGAGATGCTATAACCAGTGTGCATACAACTAATAGGAAAAAAAATGCTTACAATCTAATCATCATGTTCTATTTATTGTAAAATGGAAAAAGTCTTTAAAGATGTTAAAATGTAAGGGGATAATATGTACCCATTGAATTAAGGAACATAATGTTACGCTGGCTAATGACCTAAATATCTTTATTTGCATTCCATAATGATTACTGTCTCTCATATACTCAATAAATGACAAAAATTCAGAAAGAAAAATCCTACCAGAACACGAATCCTAAGCATTTCAAGATTTTCTAGTAAAGCAGAAAATAGTAAAAATCACTTTGTAAGCGACAAGAATTCACATGTGTGTTTCTAGATATCATTTAAAAAACAATAACTTGGGCGGGTGTGGCTCAGTCAGTTAAGCAACTGACTCTTGATTTCGGCTCACCACCTCCCCACCCAAAAAAATAAAATAAAATAAAAACCAATAAGCAGCTTTATTAAAAATAAAATTAATTAAAATTAACGTGTTTTTTGGTCTCCCCCAGTGATACTGTGCACTCAACAATGGCATTCACTTCACATCAAACATAAAGATTAGGTCAAAATAGATTTTAAGTTTAAAATAAGCATTATTTTTTTTTTAAATGAGACTTTAATTTTAACATTAAAGTAAACTATAAAGCTTCTAGAAGAAAATATAGGAAAATATCTTCAAAACCTTAAGGTAAGCCAACATGAACCATCAATGATTTAAAAAAAAAAAGTAAATTAAGGTTCATCAGGGTTAGAACTTCTGCTCATCAAAAAAAAAAAAAAGTTAAATAAAGAAATAAGTGAAAGAAAGAAAAAAAAAGAAAGAAAAGAATAAGAGAAAAAAAAAAAAAAAGCCAGCTACAGACTTGAGAACTTTTCTGAACACATATATCTGACAAAGGGCTTATTTCTTGAATATATGAACAAACCCTATAACTAAGTAATAAAATGACAAACAACCCAAATAAGAAAAGAGGCAAAAAAATTGAACAGATACTTCAAAAATGGGAGATACAGGAACGGCCAGTCATAATAAAGTGCTCAACATCACCAACAAAATAAAAATTTAAACCACAGTGACCATGATGTATTTATTAGAAAAAGAGTCTGGAATTCAAGTTCGTTTGGTTTGTTGTTGTTGTTGTTGTTGTTGTTGTTGTTGTTTTTCCTTTAAAGACCAGTCTCCTCAAACTGCTTAGCTTCTCAGCCTTAGTTGTTTAAGAATTTGCCATTTAAAAATAGTGGCAAAAGCCGGGCTCCCCCTCACAGAAACTTGACCCACAAATGCCTTGATAATTCCCTGAAGTTTTCAAACAGTTTTAAAAAAAAAAAGACTATGACCAAATTTTCTAGTTGCTCCCAGTAGGGATGTTGGTCTGAAAACACGTTATTCATTATGGTCTCAAGTAGAAGTCCTGACATCTTTTAAATAATTTCTAAACACATTAACAGGGTTTAATGGTTGTCTATGAATTCTGTCTAATTCGTCAAGGAAAAAGTTGGAGAAATTTAAGTCTAGTCAATCAGAACAGCAATAAGAAAAACTGCATACATATATTGAGCCCTAAATATAACGTACTCTAAATCTGACCAAGTCAAAATCAAGAATAAAAGCTTCCTTTGGTCCCGAATGAGAAAGAGTAATTCTAGGATTCTAATTTTCAGAGATAAGTCTATTTTCCTAATTTAAAATTATACTGGGGTCATGAAAAATAGGAAGTATTGAACACACCTTTCCACCTGGGCTTTCTATTGAAGTGCCACTATAGTAGCAGTACGGTATGAGAGAGGCGTAAATCAACAAGCACCAAGAAAATGTGAGAGGAAAAAAGAACCATTAAATTTAAGAGGCTGGGAAACACATGCTGACTGACTTAGAAAACAGAGAAATATAAACGTAAGCTGGTAGTGAAGAAGCAAAGATACGCACAGAAAGGGTGATGAGATGGAAAACGAAGTGATCATTTTCACAGAAAGAAGTCAGATCCTCAAATACCACCCTTCACACCTTCTACCTGACAGCATGCCAGCTCCCTACCCCAGCAGAAGACTAGACGCTTGGGCTGCATTGCACTTAACCCAAGGGAATGCTGAGTTCAGGATGCTCGGGACTTCTGATGGTAGGGGTACTATTCCAAAAACAAGGTATTTACATGAAAGTTTAAATAGTGAATATTCAGAGTACAAGTCCTCTTCCTTATCTCCAGTGAGTCACACTTATACCACACCCATACACCCATCTACCCACCACACCAGGGAGTCCTTCAAAAACAAGTAATTTGGGGAAAACAACAACAGCAGCAGCAGCAACAATAACAACAAAGCAGGGAGGCAGAATAAAATCTTATAAGAGGAAAGTTACAATCCATAAAACAAGAAGAGGAACATATAAGAATCATGCTGAGAACAAAATGAATCCTCTGTGAAGTTAAAAGCATGATAGAAAAAGCAAAACAAAAACTTACCACAGATGTAGAAGATGTCCCAGATGTCCTCCCCCCCCCCAAAAAAAAGGACGTAGGAGAAAAGTTGGAAAATAAAGAAAAAATAATTCAAATTTCTACCTTGGGAGTGTCAACATCCAAAATAATGGTTCTAGGAAGACCAAGAAGAAATAAAGTAAAATAAAGAAGAAAGTAACCTAACAATGAAAAGATTAAAGAACAAATGAAGGGCACAAATTTTAAACCAGAATTTATGGTGGAGGATTTGGAAATTGATTAGTTATATAAGAGAAACTAATGAAATGAAGACAAAAGGCAGTTATTAGCACCATGGGAAAAAAACGCCTGTCTTGGTAAGCCTGTAGAATCTTTCCTTTTTAAAATTACATTTGAATAATATTGATAAAATTAATACCTATTTCCAAATATTATTATACGATTATTTCTTCTTAGAATTTAAAAGTGAAGTTAGGCTCCAAGGTCAAGTGAAACATTGAACAAATAGTTCTTATTCTTAAAACTAATATAATAAGGATATAGATCTTTAGGTGCAAAAATATTTTAAGCCCAGTATTAAAATTACTCTGTCAACATGATAGCTTCCAAATGTGGGTACCTTTTTCATAGTTACAAGCTAGTTTAACCCACTTTTTTTTCTATTTTTATGTTCATGTAATTTCCCTTTATATAGAAACAATTATGCACCCACACATTAATTTGGTTAAAAGAGCAGGGCAAAAGCATATTATGCAATATAAGGTTCATTCTTTAGAGTTTTGTCTCTTCCAAAAGATTTGCAAGTTTTTAATCTATTTTCTCCTTGAACATCCTACTACATACAGTCTAATGTTTTTTTTTTTTTTTAAAGATTTTATTTACTTATTTGACAGAGAGAGAGACAGCCAGCGAGAGAGGGAACACAAGCGGGAGAGCGGAAGAGGAAGAAGCAGGCTCCCAGCAGAGCAGGGAGCCTGATGCGGGGCTTGATCCCAGAATGCTGGGATCACACCCTGAGCTGAAGGCAGACGTTTAACGACTGCACCACCCAGGCGCCCCACAGTCTAATGTTTTTATACGTGGCATAATATATTATTGAAAATAAAAATATTAATATGGAATTTGTTATTAAGCATCAGAAGTATATTTTTAAAAGGCATGTAAGCAGAAATTTTTTAATTAACAATTTTTTACTACTTTATATATTTCAAGACCTACTTAATAAGCTTTCAGGGCAGAGGTGAAAAAAATTAGCTGCCTGGAGTTTGTGACATCTAATGTAATGAAATAATATTTTCTCCTTTTTTCCTTCCGAGAAATGACAATAAAGATAAGGGAAAGAAGCTTTTCAAAACAAAAAGAGCACTGATAGAGTAAGGTAGAAGTCACAGGTATTAGTCACATCTGGATAAACTAGCACTATAATTAATAACCAGTCTCTCTGGGCTTTAGCTTTTTCATTGACACTATAAAGAAACTGACTACCTGATCTTCAGGATCTCTTCACTGTTAAATCCAATGGTTCTATGATTAATACTATACATAACAGTGACTTTAACATACAGGTTAGTCTTCATTATCTGTGGGCCAATTATCTATATTCTGGTTATTTTCCAACCGATTTCTCTTCACTGATACATTTTCATTAAACGTAAGCTAACAAAAATTATTCTAGTTAAGTCATTCATGATCTATAAACACCTTTCCAAATATGAATACTATGTATCTTAAAGTCACAGTATAGGGGCACCGGGGTGGCTCAGTCAGTTAAGCGTCTGCCTTCAGCTCAGGTCATGATCTCAGGGTCCTGGGATCAAGTCCTGCATCAGGCTCCCTGCTCAGCAGAGGGTCTGCTTCTCTCTCTCCCTCTTCCTGTGCTTCTCCTCCTCATTTGTGTTCTCTCTCTCTCAAATAAACAAATAAAATCTTAAAAAAAAAAAGTCGCAGTGTAAATGAATTTAGTATTATTCCATGCCTTAAATAATTCACATTCTTTTTCTCTTCTCAATCACCCATTGACTTCAATACAATTCCATTTAAGTATCATTTACTGAGCATCTGTCTGTTGAAATACACACACACATGGTAGGTGCTAGGGTGGAAAGTTAGACAGTGCAAGGGTACAAGAAAGAGTAAAATGAATTCGATTAGGAGGTGGCAAGAGGATTCATGACATGAGCTGGGCCTCAAGTATATACTGGAGTGGCTCTGATATATAGTGAGGGAACACCCCCAGCAAATGCACATTAGAAGCCAAGTATGTATAAAGATGGAAAATCTGGGGTTTGTCTCATGATTGAAAAGTAGATCCATGTGACAGGGACGTTGCTCACGCATGTGTGTACAGGTCAAAGCCAAATGCAGGACTGACAAAGTGTGTTGGGGGGGTCAAACTGTGGAGTCAAATCAGTTTATAGTTGCTAAGTTAAGGGCTTATGTATTATTCAACAGGGAACTGTCAAAGGGACACATTCACCCTGAGTCAGAAGAGGAAGAGGAAAGAACATGTCTAGAAGTTGACAAGTTTTAGGTGACATGAAAGGAAGTTACAAGAATTCACACCTAATAAGTAAGATGATGATTAAGTAGGTAGGTGTTAGAACAATGAAGCATCTGGATTAACTTTTAGCTAGAAGAAGTTGACGACCAGCGAAACACCAAAGGCATGGTAGGCCAGCTGAGGTTTTGAGTAGAGTTATCACCCGTAGAATTAGCTTTTTATTTTATGAAATCTCTGCCACCTCAGTATACAAGAAAAGAAATTAGGTGCCTAAAACTAAGGGTCAAAGAATGATTGGCATCATGGATTATGGGGTCAGTCTATTAGTTGAAGGGATGGGGGTCCAAAAAGCAGCAGGTAAATTCAGGAGGAAGGGAAATGCTTAAGAGACAAGAATAATTAACTTATTTGTATTTCACAGAACAAACATTTATGTGAACTAGATAAACGTGAAGGAATTTATGTGAGAAAATATTGGTTCATTTAATCTTCATAGAAAACATATGAGAGAGATATTACTATGGTTCTAACCTTACAGTTGGAGAAACTGAGGCCTAAAGAGTTTTTTGTTTTTGTTTTTGTTTTTTTTAATATGCCCCAGGCACTAATAAGTGTCAAAGCTAGGATGCATTCAATTAGTGAAACCAAGAGTCTGGGCTCTTAGGTACTGTGCTATGCTATATTTAAACTAAAAGTAGGAGAGGGGGAAGTTAAGTGACTACAGTTTGTGGTCAAAGTAAAATATTAGAGTTTAAAATTTTAGAATAAGAGCAGTCTTTAGAAATTACAAGGCATGGGGTATTGCTGCAGAAGTTGGTGGCTGAAATAAAATGGGGGTGAGGTCACAGAATTTGAGGAATGCAAGGAAACTAAAAGAGGGAGCTATCGGATGGCTCTCCAGAAGTATTGTAGCAGGCTTAAGGTGAAGAGGGCCAATCAGCCTTGGTACAGTGTTCTCATCCATGCACCAGGATGGTTGGTAACTGACACCAACACGGAGAGAGAAAAATGGAATCCCCCACGATCTCAACACGTATACACAAAAACACACATGCACACCTGCTCTGCAAGGGTCCATGGCAGCAGGTGAATAAACACCATCTACCTGATCGGGCCTCAGTATAAGCAAAGTTCTCAGTGAGAAAATATAATTGGAGCAGGTAAAGGAATTTGAAGAAATGGCACTAATCAGTGGGAAGTTCAAGAGCTTTTGTTTGTTTCCTTTCAAAGGAAAAAAATGATCTCTATTCTAAACATTGTGTAAATGCCTGGCAGAAAAGATAGATGGGAAGATGAGAGGTGACAGTAAGTGACGGATAGATTTTTTTTAAAACATTATTTTGGGGGTAAAAGTATTCCTTTTATAAACATTTACAACAATGTCGTTATTTTATCTAATAACCCAGGTAAAAGAACCTACCAAATACTGTTGCTGTTCAGCAATTTGGAGAAAAAAATCCTCCTTTCAGAGAAATTGCATGTGTGTCTGTTTTCATGGCACACAGGAACTACATAAACCAGGACACCTCAAAATGCAGGCCCCCTGCAGCAGCAACATCAGCGTCACCTGGAAGCCTGTTATAAATGAAAATTCTAAGGGTCCCCCTCTAGGCCTACTGACTTGCCTCTACTGCATTTGGGGCACAGAACAAGCCATGTGTTCATAAGCCCTGCAGGGGATCTTAAGTGAGACAAAGTTTAAGAACTTCTGGTCTAAGCCAGTGTGCGTGTGTTTCTTTCTGTTAGCTACCTAGAAATAAGATCCAAATTCAGCGTTCACCAGCCAAAGTTAATTGTATTAAGCACTTGCTCATATTTATTTCTGTGTTAGTTTTAATTACTTTTTCTGTTTTTTTTTTCTTTCCTCTAGTTTATGTTGTGTTTAATAAGTCACGACCCTTGGGGAAATAAATACATATTAAATTAACCACAAATATTCAATTTCTTTCCAGTATTACTGAAAATATATTTCAAGGTTAAAAATTTAAAAATCTATAACTATAGAAGAATACATGAAATGTCTGATGGTAGAAGAGGAACAATGTCTAGTTCACTGACAGGAGGGTGGGTGAGAGGAATGGATTCTGAATTTACCGAGGGAGGGAAGGGGCGGGCACTGGCATTTAAGAAACAAGACAAAAAACGAGCTCCCGATAATTAAGAACCAGGTTAAGTTCCTCCACATGGGAGGACGGCAGAGAGGGGAATAGAGCAGAGCGGAGTGAGACACCTTCATGTGTCTGAAGCTGACATTCATCTACTTTAAAGAGCCTGGTGAAAACCACAGTGATGGTGTCAGGCCCCAACAATTCTACCCAAGACAAGAGTCTGAAGCAACGGTTAAGGAAAAAGGCAGACACGCCTGGATCTGATGTAGGCTTGAAAAAGAGCTGGAAAATTCAAAGACGGCACAAAAGGAAGGGGGTTGAAAACAATGAAGAAAGGTCGGTGGCACATGGGTTTGACCTGATTCGTCAAGGATTTTTAAGCGACAGTCTGCCTGCGGTTGTGGACAAAGACTGTTGATTCATAAATTCACACTGAAAACTGAAAAGCATGCCTCTTAGGAATTCTACCTTAAAAATAAAACACATGCAGTCGACATAAAAATAATTAAAATACGACACAAAGAGCATGTTGAACAGGAGTGACGGTGCCTTCATTCCATCTCAGACCTGGAAAAAAGTCTGTGCTGTTGTGTTTTTAAAATCATCCCAAACACAGACCTGATAACACCTGAGAAAACTTTCTCCTTGGCTGTCGCTTCAACTGAAATTCCCTGAACATTAATATTTATTTTGGAATGAGAGAGATTTCTGTATGTCCTTAGGAATACAAATAAATCTTGAAATGCAAATATTCAACATTTAGGAATAATAAATATGCATTTTAAAAATGATGTTAATATGGTTTATTCATAACTTACGCATGTATGACTTAGTCATACTATAGTAAATTCTTTATTAGTAAGAGAAATATTATCAACATGTTACTATTACATTTAACTAAACATGTTTTCCAATCATAATTCTGAGACATCATGGTGTTCTATACTTGCTTGAAAATATCAAGTTTAGGATTTATTATCTTCACTATCATTTCAGTAGCAAGAATTCTTAATTCACTTTATGCCATCCAATATAATCAAGTTAATCAGGTTACTGAACAAGCCACCAGCTCTATGTTTAGCAGGGGCTTTGGAGACAAGACCAGACTACTAAAGGTTCAGGTTTAGAGTAAATATTTGAAAAATATTTTCCTGCATTGCAGTGAGTACGGTTTGCCACCAGAGAGAGCTCAGACACTATAGTTTATTAAAGACAGTACTTTATTTCTTTTCAACTAGATAGAAATTCTTTATCTGAAATACTTGCTCTATTGTAGCAAGAAAAAAAAAAAAGCTATTGTTTATTTATAACATCCAGAGTCAAATCCTATACATGAAACTTTCATGCTTGACATGTGAGAAATCATTTATTTCTGGCAAAGACGGTATCAGTGCTGAAGTTTTCAAGGAAGATTGCCAATAGAGATTCAGGTCATCTGTGTACAGCGAACCCCTTTGTTGACTAAGAAAAAGACCTCCTCACATACTAGAAATAAAGGCTTTTTCAAAACAACTCAAATGACACTTTCCAATATCATCGTGTTACCAAACTGAGGGACAGTCAAGAAAGTCACCTGACCAACATGCTAAAGAAATACTACTTAATAAAAGGAACTTGGTGCAAACCTGAAATTGATATATTCATAACATCCTTTGTCTGATTCCCAGTTGAAGGAATTTTTATTTATTAACCAAATCACTTCATTTAATGAAAATTTACACAACCGTAGTAGATACAGTTTTAAATTCATCACTATCTAGTCCCTTCCTTACCCCCTGCCATGATAAGTAAACTAAATAAAGAAGCACGTACATTCAAGTTTATCCTCCGGTCTTCCTCTTTCAAGGAGAGAGAGATAACAGACAATGTCCTTCAGATGGATTACTTCTGGGGAACACGTATTTGCAGGAGAAGTACGGGGAGGGGTGATGGCACCTTTATTCATTCTCAGACCTGGAAAAAAAAAATTCCCTTTATATTCGTAAAAATATCCATACAGTATTTTCAAAGAAAAAGACAACTAAGAAAATAAGTAACGCATAGACCATGTAGAGAACTATATATTTTTAAGTAAAAAATAGCCAAACTCTCTGGAACTCTAGGATAGCAGAGTCAGACATATTCTATGATTATTGTAAATAATTCAGAGTTTTTTGGTATTCAGGGACATAAAATTGCTCCATTTGCCTCGAAGAGCATGTTGGGGTCAGAATTCTCTCGTCCAGGGTGAGCTGGTAGACAGATATGAACACATGAAAAACCACTTTCCTCTTCCACCTTTCTCTGCTTTACGAAGTGACAACATAAATCAGCTAAGAAGATACTAAAAATTGGCCTTTCACGAAACACTGAAGAAGAGACTTGAGTCTGTCACAATATGATTTATATGTTGATAATCAGAAATCATTCATTCAGAAAAACACATATTTATGTCAAATATTTGTGGGCACCATGAATAAAACATCCTTTTTCCCCATCAAGAAATCTGCTCATGAGTAAGAAAGGGAACATAAACAAAAATCCACTTGAACATGATAGATACTTAATTAGAGAGGTAAGAACCTATGACTATCCTTTAGTTTTAATATGGTTCATAATTTTATTTCTGAAATCCATTCACTGTGCTTATTCCAAGGCAAGGGCAGAGAACTCGAATGCCTGTTTGCAACAGCGGATGACTGCAGATTATCTAGCCAATAATGACTGAAATGAAACTCCTCTACAGTAAATGGTTAATTCCATCTAACAGAGACACCTGTGAAACCAGATCATTGGTACCTGACAAGACCTGAAGGCAAACCCCAACTATCCTTTAAGGTTATATGGCAAACAAGGGGTGTTTGGGTGAAACAGCTAATGGGCTGAACGGCTACTAGATTCCTAATCAACCGGGAGTTACTAGAATGGAGGGAATAATCCCAACCAAAGACAGTTCTTCAAGCCTATCAGTCCATAGCATGCCTCTACCTAACCATATCTCGTGCCCTTGTCTATCTCCTTTGATGAATAACTTCGATGGAATGAATACCTGGCATCTCCTCCAGCCATCTGAAGACAGCCAGCATATCATTTAATGGATTATGAAATTACTTTCATCACTCACAGTGTTACTACTAATAAAGGTACCATTTATTGAGTGTCAAATACGTGGCAGGCACTGTGCTGAAGCTGTAACATGGACCGTTTCACTCAATTCCCACTTTAACTCTATGAGGTAGATTGCAATATTCCCAGTTTACAGGCTTAGAGTTCCACAGCTGGCAAATCCATCCTCTTTATTCTACACTAATAAATGACAAACTATTTTTGTTCAAAAATAGAAAGAGTAAGAAAGAAAAACAATTTACATGTGAATCCAGCAGAAGCCCTTTTATTCTCCCTCCCTCTCTTGCCCTCCCCTTTCTGTCTCTTAACATTAGTAGGTTCCATAATCGCCCCAAACTTTCTTTTCTATGTTAAACTATTCTCTTCTATTTCATTCTTAAAATTCTGTCAAAGACCCTCTAAATTGAATTCACCACCCATTAATCGGTCACAGCCCACATTTTGAAAAACACTGCTTTACATCTTTCTTTCATGTTTTTGTTTTTATCAAAGTTGTACTTATATCAAATATAGCTCTATGCTTCACATTAATTCTACTTCTGTTTATAGCTATTGAAAATGAGATATAGTTATAAATTGACTTTTCTTAACAAAAATGTCACTGTATGTCTAATACAAACTAATATAGTTATTTTTAAAAACAAAAGAAGGCAGGGAATTGAAGACGATCGTGATTCTACCTAACCAACTAAATGTTGGCCAGCTGCAGGAATAAGCAATTCCAGCTAATGATAAAAGACATTTTGGCACTGACCTTTGACATGACCATAACTTCCAGACTTGGAAAACACAGCACTTGAGTTATGATCGGATAAACTATGACCTAACCCATCCTGCCTGATGAGCTAATCCTCTCTTCTCTGCTTCCCTCCCCCTTATGATACTGAAATGATTTAATCAGCTTGATTTAACTCTTGTACAAAACCTCAGAACAAAACAAGAAAGAAGGAAAAGAACATGTTATGACATTCATTTGAAAGAATGCCAACCACATCATATATTTTCACTGATTTAGAACACCTCATGATCATTTGTTTGTATAAAACTAAAGTGCATGGTATTTCTTTATCGGCTTTCATAATACCGAATATAAACAATTTGGAGAATGTGAGGACAACATAGCTTTCGGTTTGCCTTTCTCATAAGTAATTTCATATTGAACAGAAGCATACAAATCTAATTTAGATTTAGCCCCACCCTTTTGAAAAAGCATATTATTATACTAAAATGATTTTAGACAAAATGAGTAAGTATTTTTCATTTTCTGTTCATGGCAGGTTGTAAACTAAAAGCTGTATCATATTCATGTCACAGTTTTGTATTTTAAAGAATTTAAAGTTTATTTTTTAAAAAAATTATGGGCTTATATGGCAACGCACACTGAAGAACTAATCAACTCTTCCCCAAATTCAGACAAAGTTTTTGTTTTGGTTCCTTAGTGACTGATAAAATACAGTTTTTGCAATGACCTTTAGGGTGCGTCAAAAGACCTTTTTCTCAATTATGTCATAACAAAAAACTTCTTAGAGCAGGGCTTGACTAAATCTTGAGGTGTTGAGTTGAGGAAAAAATCTCACAGGTTTGTTCCTGCTCCTACTCTTGTCCCCAAGATGAGCTCACTTTCACTTCTGTGGTGAAAACGTTTCTTCATATTTTCATTGAATTTTCTGAAAGCAGGCCCTGGGGCCTCAATCTGTCTTCATAGAGACTTTTTCTACCCTATTCTACTGTTAACATATTTTTTTTTCCTTTCCTTAAATCTGGCTGGAGGTCTTTTCCACTACTATCTCCTTCACTGCCCTAAAAAGTTCTTTGTCTTTCAAGCAGACTGTACTAAGGTTTATTCGGAACACAAGAAACAACACAAGTGGCAAACGAGAAGCTGCAAGCCCCCCTGATGACAGCTTTTCAAGGAGATGGTAAATGGAACCCTACGTTCCTCTTTAGCAGCAGTGGTTTCTGATGAAGAGGCTCAAAATTCTATGTTCCATTAAGGAAGGCCATTTTAATCCATCCCATCTTCAGTGAAACTCTTTAGAATTGGGACGGAACACAAAGCTAGGCAAAACTTTTGCCTCAAGTGGTCAATAGTTAGCTTTAAAGAAAATGTGATTAATTGACACCCAATTTGCAGGCTCACTGACTTGCCCAAGGTTATGCTTCTTTGAATATTTCCTCACAAAAGTGAAGCAAGTGTACACACACACACACACACACACACACACCATTTATGTTCACATACCAATATATGTCTATACATATATACTGTAATGAACAAGAAAGCACAAAATAAAGTGAAAAAATAAGCATTGTAATTAGTGTATTGGTTTCATTAGGAAAAACTGTCTTGTACTTTGAAAGCATTTTTCTGTTTTATGATGATTTCAGTGTGTGTTTGTACACCTTCTTACATATAAATATTCCTCAAAGTTTTAATTACCAAAATATTTAGCATTAGTCAAATTGAGCAGTGCCTACTATTCTCGCATTCTTCAAGCACATGATTTTCATTGTACTTCAATCTAAATACTCAATTTCTTGAAACAAAAACCTAAAAAGTTTTGTTTTAATAGATATTTTAATTCTAGCTTCAAGGTGCAATTATTAGCAAATACATTTTGGGAACATGTTCAACTATTGCCTCTGCTCCAGTTTGTTTTATTGTCAAACACATGTAGCTCAGAAAATGAAAAGGAGATTGTTATATCCATTGTTTCCCTTCATCTATCAAAATGGAATATTCAAAACTAATAACATGAATTACATTTCTAAACGTATAAGGCAAAAAAAAACCACTCGGGCAATTTGGCTTTTCCATTTTTCTTTTTTTTTTTTTTTTTAAAGATTTTATTCATTTATTTGACAGAGATAGAGACAGCCAGCAAGAGAGGGAACACAGCAGGGGGAGTGGGAGAGGAAGAAGCAGGCTCATAGCAGAGGAGCCTGATGTGGGGCTCGATCCCATAACGCCGGGATCACGCCCTGAGCCGAAGGCAGACGCTTAACCACTATGCCACCCAGGCGCCCCGGCTTTTCCATTTTTCAACACCGGTTTAACTTTCAGAAATTTATCAGGCTTAGAAACGATTTGTCATAGCATAATCACATTTCCAATATCCATATTAATAGTCACAATGAGTAGCACACACAATCAAGATTAAAAACAATTGTTTGGTATTGTCGGACATTTCATGATTTTCAGAGTTAACCTTCCAACTATGCTTGCTTTAGGATAGTATTATAATTTTTTTTATGCTTGTACAAACTGGCAGCAAAATGAGAGACTGGGTTACAAATCAATAAGGAATGTAAAATATACATAAAGTGAGGACAGGCAGTGGGATACCTTCCCTGACAGGAGACTGGGGTCAGCAAATTTTCTGTAAGAACATTCTCTGGATTTCATCTGTTTGGACATTGGCAAAAACCCCAAACAAGCAATAATAAGGAACCAGGCTTGAAGCACAGGTCTTTGGGGGTGATGTTCTAGAAGCAGAGCAACCCCCGTGAAGGAGTAGTAATAATAACATGCCTGGCTGTGTCCCAGCAACACTTAAACACGGTGGTCTGATTTGACCCTACAATTCTATTTTAGACACAAGAGGGTGGAAAATCAGAGAGTAAAGTAAACCTCTGATCATCATGTAGCAATCTGGGGAGTCAAGAACTGAAGACAAGATATCTGATTCCAAATCTTTGGGTCTTTTATTTTATTTTATTTATTTTTTTAAAGATTTTTATTTATTTATTTGACAGAGAGAGAGACAGCCATCAAGAGAGGGAACACAAGCAGGGGGAGTGGGAGAGGAAGAAGCAGGCTACCAGCAGAGCAGGGAGCCCAATGCGGGGCTTGATCCCAGGACCCTGGGATCATGCCCTAAGCCAAAGGCAGACACTTAACGACTGAGCCACCCAGGTGCCCCAAAACCTTAGGGTCTTTTAAAGCAGTAAAATCAAGATCTGTCTACATCAATTATGTCTACTAAAATAGTCTGCAATGATAGAAATATGCTACACATGCACTGTTCAATATGGTAGTACTACCCACATGAAATTAAGCACATGAAATATGGCTGGTACAAATGAGGAATTGAATTTTTATCTTATTTACTTGCCAACTAATTTAAATTTAAATTAAATAGGTACATCGGGCTAAAGGCTACCATATTAGACAGTACTGACGACATACCATCATCTATGGGTAGAGAAGTGAAAGTTGATTGAATTACTCCATGTCTTGAGTATACCTAAGTATGAGAATAAAACTACCACATATAAAAAAGTCATGATAACAACTTTAATTTTTGTCACATTAAAAAGAAATCCCAATACCACCAATGGGTATTTATCCAAAGAAAATAAAAACACTAACTTGAAAATAAAAACACTAACATCCTTATGGGGGTACTGAAGCATTATTTACAATAGCCAAGACATGGAAGGACCCCAAGTGTCCATCCATAGATGAATAGAAAAAGAAGCAGTGGCTTTTACACAAAATGGAATACTATGCAGTCACCAAAAAGGTTGAGATCTTGTCATTTGTGACAGCATGGATGGACCAGAAGGGTATGATGCTGAGTGAAATAAGTCCATCAGAGGAAGACAAGTACCATATTATTTCACTCATATGTGTACTCTGAGAAATAAAACAAATGAAAAAGCAGAAGAAGAAGACCCATAAGAGAAGAAACTTATGGTTTCCAGAAGGAAGGGGCTAGGAGATGGTGGCAAAATGGGTGAAGAGTAGTGAGATACAGGCTTCCAGCTATTGGATGAATATGCCACAGGAATGAAATGTACAGCTTAGCAAATATAGTCAATGGTGTTATAATAGCATTGTATAGCCAAAGACAGTAGCTAAACTTGTGGGTAAGAATAGACAGCATAACCTATAAACTTGTTGAATCTTTTTGTTGTATACGTGAAACTAATCTAATTTTGTGTGTCAACTGTACTTCAATTAACAAAAAATACGGGTTTGTGGGTGGCTCAGTGGGTTAAGTGTCTGCCTTCAGCTAAGGTCACGATCCCAGAGTCCAGGGATCGAGCCCACGTCAGGCTCCCTGCTCAGCGGGGAGTCTGTTTCTCCCTCTGCCCCTCCCCCTGCTACTTCTCTCTCTCACTCACTCTCTCTCTCTCTTAAATAAATAAAATCTTTTTAAAAAATGAAAAATAAATTTAAAAAAAGTACAAGTCACAGGGATGAGGTGGAGGGAGGGGAGTGGCAGGAACATGGTCAAAAGGTACAAACTTCTAGTTATAAAATAAGTAAGTACTAGCGATGCAAGCTATAACACGATGACCATAGTTAGCACTATTACATGATAGTAGTTGTTAAGAGAGTAGATCCTAAGAGTTCTCATTATAAGGGAAAAAAATGTTTTTGTTTTTGCTTTTGACTTTTATTGTATCTATATAAGATTATGGATAGTACCTAAACTTCTTTTGGCCATCATTTCACAATATATGTGAGTCAAACCAGTATGCTGTTCACCTTAAACGTACACAGTGATGTATGTCAATTCTGTCTTAATAAAACAAAGAACAAAAATCAAAACAAAAGAAATCCCAATAATACTTCATAATTTTTACTGTACTCTTTCAGAATGAGTGACATTGGGTGGGGGAGGGGGAAACTATATTGAATTTGATCTTTCCCTATGTCTGCAAACTAAAATGCTGGAAAATAATTTGTTTAATGAAAAATGGTAATGGCTGACGTGCACTGAACACTCATAATGTACCTAATACATTATGGTTTTGAGTCCACCAGCACCCAGTACAATGCACACACTTATCATCTCCATTTTACATTTGTCAGAACAGAGGCAAAGACAAGTAGGGCAGCCATAATCCAAAAGGAAGTGTCAATTGAGATTTTATATGAAGTATAATTCTGCGGGCTAGAGAGAAAACGAAATCAGAGGAATCTGTCTCCCGCCTCTCAATAAATGACCTTTTGTCTTTGGAGTCTGGTATTCAAGACTCTTAAGAGTGTGTACATTGATTATTTCATAAACCTTTGGAATGAAAGTAGAAATCCTAGTCACAGCTGAGAGCTCTAAATGTTCACCTTCCACTCAGGCCATTCCTTGGGCCATCCATAATAAAACACATGTGTGAGATACATACACACACACGCGTGCACTTGAACGTGTAAAAATAAACATGCATATATTCATATTTCCCAAATTGTTACCAGCATTTTGTTATAGGGAAATGGATTATGGACACTTTTTTCTTTTTGCTTATCTGCATTTTCTAATAGGTATATAACTAGCATGACTTTATAAATATAAACCAAAATAGATATTAAGAACCTTTAATATTAGTCATGTAAAACCAAGTTCTAGGATAAAGCACTGAACACAGAAGATTAAAAAATCCCATTTTTATAGGGCTTTCATTCCAATGGATTAAAACCAATGTTCAGTACCATTGCATTTTTTTTTTTTTTTTTTTTTAGCTATTACTAGGT
>NW_024425563.1:58594201-58623684 GCF_017311325.1 Ursus maritimus | reverse complement strand
CCCTAGCTTAAAAAAAAAAAAAAAAAAAAAAAGGAAAGAAAGGAAAGAAAAAAGAAGAAAAAGTTATGACTGATTTTGGGCTCTAAAAAGTACAAAATGTCCTATTTGCCTTTATAAGAATAAAAAACTATAAATAATATTCATGAGCATGACAGGTAACAATCTTAATACTATCATTTAAAATGCAATCATTAACATGTAACTGAAAATACAAAAATCCCTTTATACTATGTGAATATATCTAATGGTAAAGATGGCAAATTTGAAGACCAGCATTTTACTTAAAATATTCAGATAGAAGAATAAAGAAACCTATATAATCAAGTCCAATATATTCAAACACATTTAATAATTAAAGGGGAGGTTTGGGGCAACTTTTCCTTTACTGACAGTAATTTTATCATGAATAGGGCCTTAAAGTGTAGATTTTTCTGTGGTTTCAGTGAAGAGTTTTCAGAGTTTCAGGATAAAAAATTTATTGGAGTAAAATAATTTGTGGCTTACTACTACTACTACTATTTAGAAGAGTGAATTTGGTACTATAAAAGCATAAGAAATGTAATGCTCGATGTAAATAAATGTTAACTGGTCAATGGATAGGAATTATTTTTATTTCTAGAGCACTTGTATGTAGGTATGTAAGTCTATCAACATTAACAAATGCAAAAATGAATTTAAATGCCCACTACGTGCCAAGAAGCTTCCTATCTCATAGTCACACAAGCCTTGAACTCTGTTCAGTTTGTGTTTTTTGGGACCTTGTCTACCCTTTTTTGCATTGTGGAAACTTTAGTAGCTTATTAGACACAAAAGACCTATAAAGCTACCTATGGTGAAAATACACATGCACATACACACACACATACACGCACACGCACGTATTTTTAATATCCTCAAGACAGTCCTGATAAGAGTAATAATTTCTTCTCAGCACAATTAATGAAGTGTGTCTTTTGGCAAGAACATCCAGTAAGGTCATTTGGCAAAACAACATTTTCCCAAAGGTTCAAATACCTCATTTGCATTGTGCAATTTTCTGTTCTTAATTTGATTAACTTCCTTATGGACAAAAAGAAATTCTTTTTTCTTTTCTGTCTAAAAATATTACCTGTGTTATGACTCTCTGGTCATATCAAAAACATAAAAAGAATTACATTTACTAATGATATTGTGGCTTAACAGCATAAATCAATAAATCATTGTCATATTGGATGGGCAATGAGAGGAACCAAAAATAAAGTACTTTAACTCTTTCAGAGGTGACTGTTATTATCCTCAATCTCAAATTTCTTCTTGACTCTTTCGTACCTTCAAGCCTTATGCCCCTTCATGATTGCTTCCACCCCACTGGCTTAAAACTGTTTAACAGCTCTCTGATTTTACCACGGGGCCTTGGCTCCTTTCTTGGCCTCTTCTCCGGCTGCTCTCTTCCAGTCACTTCATCTGCTCCAGCCCATGGATTCAAGGCATAGATCCAGATCTCTCCGTACTCAGCAACTCTACCTTCCTCTAACTCCTAAGGCCATAGGACTCTGATTCTGCCAGGACTACTCCCACAACCCTCCCTCCAGCCATGCTGATATTTTCAAGGTCATAATTACCATCTAGTCTGGGACCATCAAAAATAATCTCGGGAAGCCTGGTTGGCTCAGTCAGTTAAGCGTCTGCCTTCGGCTCTGGTCATGATCTCAGGGTCCTGGTATGGTACCCAGTGTTGGGCTCCCTGCTCAGTGGGGAGTCTGCCTCTCCCTTTCCCTCTGTCTCTCCCCACCACTTGTGCTCTCTCTCTCTCAAATAAATAAAAATAAAATCTTTTAAAAACATGATCTTGTGACCCTTATTCCAGTTTCTGTTGTTCATGAGAAATTCGGGGCTCCGAGTCATCCTCAGTTTCAATCTGTACTTTCTATCTAGCCAGTGTTTGCTAATAGCACTCCTTACCTTACCTTCTGACATGCTATGTACATTTTTACTTATTTACTAAAATGTAATTGACTATGTGAAGGAAAGTAGTTTAGTTTTGTTCACTGAAATTTGACTATTGTGTGTGTGCGGGGAGGACACATTGTAAGTGATCAATAAATATTTGTGAATGATATAAAATATTACTCATCCATAAGAAAGAATGAAATCTTGCCAACTAGAACAACATAGATGGATCTGGAGTATAATGCTAAGCAAAATAAGTCAGTCAAGGAAAGACAAATACCATATGATTTTATTCATATGTAGAATTTAAGAAACAAAATAAACAAGCAAAGGGAAAAAGAGAGAGAGAGAGAAACCAAGAGACAGACTCTTAACCATAGAGAACAAACTGATGGTTACTAGAGGCAAGGTGGATGGAGGGATGGATGAACTAGGTGATGGGGATTAAGGAGTGCACTTGTTGTGATGAGCACTGAGTGATACATGGGAATGTTGAATCACTGTATTGTACACCTGAAACTAATATAACACTGTATGCAAACTATACTAGATTCAAAATTTATTTAAAAAATTTAAAAATAAATATTTATGAATGAAGTCATACTGAGTGTCTTATAATTCACATACTATCCTTTGATGGGGCATTTTTTTTAATTGGAGTAGAAATATACATGTTTTCTCTTCTTGAAACGCCCTTCCATCCTCTCCTACAAGTACCTGTCCCTACCTCTACTTAAACTAGACACTTTCGATTTATGATTAAAATCTCAGTCAGACGATCTTGATAAATACATGACAACTATTATTTTATTGTAATATAACTGATCACCTAATTGTCTGTCTTTCCGCATGGTTCTAAAGGATCCTAAGCTTTCAGGTGGAATTTCTTGCACATAAGGTGTTTTAAAAAAAAAGAATGGTGGAAGAGTGCCTGGGTGGCTCAGTCGGTCAAATGTCTGACTCTGATTTCAGCCCAGGTCATGATCTCAGAGTTGTGAGAATGAGCCCCATGTCTCTCTCTCTTCCTCTCCGTCAGCTACTTCCCCACACCTCAAAAAAAAAAAAAAAAAAAAAGTGGAATGCATGAATTAATTAATTGATTAAATAAATAAATAAATAAATAAATAAATGTTACATCTGGCCAAGACACTACACGATCTGATATAAAGGGTGCCAGGAAATCTTCTTTTTCTGCCCTATAATACAAACAATAACAACAACAACAACAAAAAAAAAAAACACTTGCCCTAACCTATAGCTAATAACAGACATTTACTCTCACAAAGTCAACATTTTAGACATTGTGGAGCCAAACAGAAATATATAGTATAAGTGTCTGAACCAGGTAACAAACCAATTCCATTCTCTTTTAATTACTATATTCTTAGAGAAAGTGGAAGTTACTAATAACTACTGTTAACTGCTACCCTATACGATATGAGTGATCATTTAGTTGAAGGTGGTTAATTCCCAGAGTTGCTGTACAGAGTTGGTCGAGGTGGGTGTTAGGGAGGAGCAGGGATGCACCAGCTCTTCTACAAGAGACAGAAGGTGTAACTTATACAAGGTGCTAGGGTTGCTTCCACACTCCAGGTATCCCACCCAGCATGTGCTATTCAATTAGAGTGACACATTCGCTGAGACTTGAAGGAGTTGGGTTTTGCTGTCACATAAGGGACCACAGCAGACATAAGTCACAGCAAACACTTCAGTATGTAAAGGGTCTGGGCTGCATGGGGCAAGAGATGAGAGAATCGGGACTATAGGCAGATTTATAAGCTACATGGTATTGTGCTCACTGCTATGAAACTCAGATTTTATCATTTTCTTAACTGCAATGCCCTGCCCTTGTAGTGGCATTAAAACCACCTTGATTGNGGGGGGGGGGATGGCAGGGGAGGGGAGGAAGTCTCAAAAGGTGTGGGAAGGCCAGTGACTGGCACTTCCTGTACTTACATCTCTCCTGCACCCCCTCCCTTCATCAAAGCAACTCTGCTTCAATTCGTTTTAAAGATCAAGGATTTAAATTCACATGAAAAATAAGAATTTAAAAAACTTTCCACAAGGTGATAGTGAAGGCCTGAAACTTGGAAATCCAAAAGTAATCTAATCAGGCTTCAGTGTTAGAAAGCACATCACGGAGATGAGAAGTTGGGGCCCAGCTGGGACCCATGCTAATGGATGTCTGTAACACAAACAATGATGGATCATACTGACACTGGCAGAATGTCTGAGAAGTTATAATGAGCAATAGAGAGCATTTTGTGATTAACTAAACATGAGGCATGAGGCGGTGCAGGGTGGAAGAGTCCAAGACTTTAGGATTGGAAAAGTGATAGATACTTGGGTTCCATTCACCAAGAGACAAGACAGAAAGAAGCAGGTGTGGGCAGAATATAATTATTTGACTTTCAAACACATTTAGTTTGATTCCTTATGGGACATCCAATGAAGAGTACCATCTGGAATACAGTTAATATATATTCTCTGTGAGCTGAAGAAACAGTTCTGGGTTGTATGGGGAATAATTAAGACATTTTATGTTAGTGCCTATTTTTTGTATGATGTGAAAAAAAAATTAACCTATTGAGAATGAGGGGAATCACTGGAATAAACTAAAGGGAGTTTATAAATTTTAGCCTAATTTATCTAGGAGACAGTATCAAGAATAAATACTTTTTATGGTAGATTTTTTAAAAAGCTGAAGAGGTGTTAAGAACATGTTACAACTGGATGTTAAGAATTTGTAGAGGCAACAATCTGCATATTTATGAAATTTCTCCTGGATTATTCTCAGTGTTCGAGTTGTAGGGACTGAAATATGAAATCATAATATTGATTCATGGTCAAGGGTATATGAGCCACTTGCCAAAAAACAAAGTTTCCAAATGATTGAACCATTCTGTAAACAGAGTAATTCAGGTGATAGATTCTGGGGATGAAGGTAAAATTAGAAGTTAGTCCTTGGGCTGGCAAACATGTGAGGCATTAGGGACCTGACATTCACAGTGAAGCATAAGAGGTTATGAGAAAGCCGGAAAGACAGAGCAGTAGGGATATCTTCAAAAATTAAAAGTCCAACCTGGGAATAGTAGAAAGAATCATCTTACATTTTAAGTAGGTGATAAGAGGCACTTACACTGCAACAAAATATTAAAAGAAAATTAACTACACAAAATACCAGATGGATCAGTAGTTACTACAAGTTCCAACAAAAACCAACTAAACACACACACACACACCTTTAAGCCTCTTTATAACTATTTATTTAAGTTTTTTATTCTATAAAAACTAAATGTTTTACATTTACCATATATCCAATACTTGAATATTGTTCATTAACAAGAACAACATTTTTTCCCCAATTTAGTTTTGCTTTTTATTGAGAAACCATTGTTCAGTTGATATACAGTCAAGAATAGCTATCATATCCCTGTTGGTACTACAGTAATGAAATATGGTGAACTCTTGGGGGGAGGGGTGTAAACAAAACAGATCATAGCTCCTTTCTATTCAAAATTTATTTGTGATTTTTCATCCCAAATACACCTTGTGTAGATAACTTTGATTATGGCAAAGCAGGAGTCTAAAAAAAAACTATGTTCTACTATCAAAGATAAGTTTGAAAGAATATGGGGTTGAAAACAGTCCTACAAAGGACACCATGCACTTATGTTTTAAAATGTGGAGACTAAGTTTTGAAAAGGAATTCCAGTTCAATTTATTTTTTGCTGCATGAGAGCTACATAGCCCATCTTGCAATTCCTTTCAAGTGTATCTGTGCAGAATATGTGGCTGTCCCAAATGAACTACAAGCTGTTACCCTTTATTTTTTTTTTTTTCCATTTTGGAACCTGATTTGATTTCTACTCCTTGTAAATTTGGCATCTTATATGTAATACTTACTACATGCTATTTGGAGACAAGAGGGTTTGAGATTTTAATTTCTTACAAACCTACCTAATTAATTAGAGTCTCTCCTTTCTTCCCTCCAAGTCTGACACAATTACTCAGACAGACAACATCTCAAAAAATGCCCCCCCTTCTTCCTTCTTTCTCCATATGCTAGAATAGTATTGCTTCATATAAAATGAAAGAAGAGACAATTCTGTTATTTTATTCAGTCTAAGGTACGTGCAGTCCATTTACAGCATGAAATGGAGAACAAGGAAGTTTTAATTTCTAGATCAAAGTCAGGAATTGCCCCCTTTTAAAACGTTCAGTGCAGAACAGTGGTAAGCTCCAAGAGTACACTGTAAGAACACACTAAATAAGACTCACTCAGAGAAAAACAAGTGGGGCGAGTCCTTTCAATGCATGATATAGGGGAATTCTTTAAGGAACTAAAATATCTTAAGGATAGTTAAAGATTATGATGAACATATTCAGTTATATATTTTGAAAGGATCAAAATATATCATGTGGAAGGTGTACACTTGTTTTAAAAAAGCTTGTGATTGCTGGAGGAAAGGTACATTATTTCATTAAAGGGAGGCAGCGCAACGTAAAGCTTAGGAGTACGGAGTCTTCATCAGATTGCCTAAGCCTTGTTTATGATTCAACCAACGATTTCTTAATTGGGTGTTTTATTTTTTTTTAAATTTTAAATTTTTTAATTATTTTTTAAAAAATTTATTAGAGTGCCAAATATTAAACAACTCCTATCCCTCTACCTACACTTTGATATACTACTTCGTGATGCTCGGGCTGGTAAGTCTCAAGACCAGTGTCTCCCCTGAGATTCCCAGGCCCCTTTCAGAGAATTTGTTAGGTCAAAATGATTGCTAATGATAATTCTGAGATATCATTTGCTTTTTCCCCTCTCATTCTCTCAGAGTGTACAGTAGAATTTTCAAGAGGCTGTATAACATATGATAGAGTAACAGAAACACAGAAGCAGATAGGAAGCCAGAGGTGAAAGAGATTTGCCACAATATCAAACAATGCCACTCTTCTCACAAATGGTTTTTAGTTTTGAAGTTATTTTTCAGAAAAATGTTATTTTTGTTAACATGTTGTTCATTGTTATTTTTACAATGTCTCACCTTTAGTATGGATAACACCCAAGTTCTTTGGCGTCCTAAATAATTTTAGGAACCCAAAAAAGTCCTGAGATCACAAAGAGTATGAGAAACGCTGCCTCAGACCATACTTCGCCATTATGAGCTGGATTCCTATTGAGTTAACAGGGGGCACTAGAGAGACATGACAAGGAAGGAAGGAGAAGGGGCTGTTCCTGCTAGTTTGTCTTCACTTCCTGTTAGATCTCTCCAGCACACCTTTCCAGGAACAACAGGTGCTAGTGTCCAGCTTATTTCCACATGGAGAAAGGCACAGTGAGCCTGGCTGCACAATCCTGCACAGACCATGGTGATGTTCCTAAGATGTCTGACTGCCAGGAAGCAAGACCCCCTGAGCTCCTGAGCTACCAAACCCAGAAGGAAGTATCACCTCCACAGAAGTCCCAGGGTGAGATCTGCCAGGCAGCCCCTTCCCAGCAGAACCCTGCATCCCAGTGCAAAGAAGTCCTTCCTCCAGGCTTCTGAGTTTTGATTAGTCCAGCCTAGGAGTGGCACATGCTTCCTGTGGTTCTACTTCTGCATTACCTTCGCATTTCTCTTTGGTTTTTCAACCCTCCAACACTGTTTAACCAATCACCTATTTTACATTCATTAAGGTAATACAGTGAGATTTTTGTTCTTCTGACTGGATGGAGCTGGACACAATTAGCAACAGGTATTAATTCATTAGACAGCTCTGAAAAGCTACACATAATGACAGAACCAATCATCTCCATGGTGATATTAAATTAAAAAAAAAAGTGTCTAAGAGAAAACCCAAAACTCTCCTACAAAAGTATGTTAGAAATTTACACAAGTGATATAAATATTATGTTTCCTACACATAACTGCTTTGTGACTACATTTTCATATATAAAGTTATCTATATTTAACTAGTCATTTCAAAGAGCACTTTTCCATATTTGATGGAAGTTTCTCTTAAGATTATTACCTAAACATAGACTTCTAAGACTCTGAATGACAAATGATGGATAATGACAAAGTATATTTTCTCTAATGTTTAGCTGTTACTACATTGGAGACACTTTAAATATTTTGCACAATCTTAGTATGAAAGTATAAATCCTGAAAGATATCTTAAGCAAATCATCTCTTCTCTTATAGAGAACTTGATACTGATTTTTGCTTCGAGGATTTTACTACATATACATTTTTAAAGTACATAATTAGACTTACCTCCTGAAAGGAGAGCAGGCTTACTTTTTACCATTGGACTAGAATGAGGAAATTTGTTGCTAAATGACATGAAAAGGTGTGCTGTGAAATCATCGGGAAGCTCTGCTTCTAGGAACGTCTTCATAAATAGCTTAAAACCTTCAAAATCTATCGTCTGGAAAAAAAAAATTAAACATATATTCTAAGACTCAGCCAATGTTAAGATTATGTTCTAAACTCAGAATCAACAGTTGTCGAATTGACCTCGAATATTTCTATATCCAAGTCCACAAAAGGACCGTAACTATTTGAGAAATACAGGAAGCAGTCCTAGGCTAACTGCAGTGCTTAGATATATATACATCTTACCTGTGGCAGGGCAACAGGAAAGGCAGAAGCTTTCCAGTCAGACATTTCTATTTCCACACTATCTGTATCACCTTAAAAAAATCTACTCTTTGAAAGTTAGTTTCCTCCTCTGTAAATTGGGAGTAATATTCCCATTCCTGCGGAGTTACCATTACAACGAAATCAGGCAACTAATGTGAACATGCTAATGCAGAGTCGTGAACACAGTGGGAATACTCTGAATAAAAGACCTTCTCTTTTCTCCTTTCCTTGGCTCTAATGGTGACTCCTGTTCTCGACAACTGGAGAAAGGGGTTAATGTAAAAGTTTCACCATAATACCAACATCAATTGATATGAAATTTCAAAGCGAAATTCTAAAACTGCCCATGCAAACTTTCAAAGAAACCTATTTCAAGCTAAATCGTGGAAGGAACCGAGATGCCCTTCAACAGATGACTGGATTAAGAAGTTGTGGTCCATATGTACAATGGAATATTACTCAGCTTTCAGAAAAACAATTTCTCAACATTTGCTGCAACATGGATGGTGCTGGAGGAGATAATGCTAAGTGAAATAAGTCAAGCAGAGAAAGACAATTATCATATGATTTCTCTCATCTATGGAACATAAGAACTAGGAAGATCGGTAGGGGAAGAAAGGGATAAAGAAAGGGGGGTAATCAGAAGGGGGAATGAAGCATGAGAGACTATGAGAAACAAACTGAGGGCCTCAGAGGGGAGGGGAGTGGGGGAATGGGATAGACTGGTGATGGGTAGTAAGGAGGGCACGTATTGCATGGTGTTATACGCAACTAATGAATCATCGAACTTTACATCGGAAACCGGGGATGTACTGTATGGTGACTAACATAATAAAAAAACATTAAAATAAAAAAAAAATCAAGATCCTTGCCCAGTCATATTCACTGCAGGTCTATAGAAAACAAACGAACAAAAAAACAGACATTTATTTGGAGAGAATCACTGGTACACTAAGAGTCTTCATGTCCACTCAGGGAAATGGTGATGGGAACCACCTTCTATCCTTGAGTTAAGTAGAGGATTTCATAGGAGCCACCTGGAGAGCTTGCTTCCTCTGAGGAGAGGGCAGTGGACCAGGATCTAACTCTTGCCTGGAAAATTGAGGACAAGAGTGTAGGTGCTTTGGGACAAAGGCAAGTAAATGGTACTATACTGGGCTTGGCCAACACCCTCACAACTGCAAGGACAATGACGCATAAATGTTTCCTGGAAATTGATGTAGACCATATGGAAGAGGCCAGTGGGGTTGTGTTGGGTCCCATCCAGTAGGCCATTTGAAAGGACAAGGAGACCTACAGAGAGAAAGCTGGAATAAAGCCACAGCTGTCCAGATCAAGAGAGTGCAAGGTCAATGGGCCTCATAGGAAGCCCTTGAAGGGCATTTTTTTTTCTACCCAGTTCAGTGTAACTGAGATGAAACTAAAAATAGGGCAAAAATGAAATTTGGCAGAAACTGATGTTCTTAATTTTGATCAAACTTCTGGCAGATGAGAATAAAGTTAATTCCTTAAACTGCTATTTTGGATAGAAAATGTATTTGTTCCATGTAATTATATTGGGGTAAGATGGTACAGAATGACCAATTTTATTATAGTATTATTTTGAATAAACCTAAAATGGAATATGACATACAGGGACATCACTAGAGAAAGTACATTTTGTAGATCAGATCATGTGCCAATTAAGAATATGTACTATGTATGCTTCTCCACCTTAATAGAATCTCAAGCCAGTAAAAAACCAAACAAAAAACAAAAAACAAAAAAACAAAAAACAAAAACAAACAAAAAAACCCAAAAAAAACTTCTCTTTGTTTATTAATGGTTGCAAAACTCTGCCTACACCGCATTCTGACAATTTTCGTTAGTTTAATCTTGCTTTGCTTATTCATGAAGGGCACTTCAGACATTTACACTGGTGGCAGTAAAAAGACTTCATCTTCTTCCATGTATAAGAAATCACCACCTGCACAAAATATTATAAATTCTACTAGTGGAGTGAACCACATAATTAAAAACCATGAATAATATAAAAATATAAAGAACAGCCTCGGGTAGCAGAAGTACTTTCGAAAAGCCATTTGCTACCATGAATGAAACTGAGGTTTCAAGATACGCAGATAAGGCCATACCCAGACCACTGTATCCAAATGCGTTTTCTTGAGCAGAGATACCTTCTCTTACTAATAGGGTTCCTTAGGCGTGGCCTATCGTGAGAGAAGTAATCCACGCTCAGTTGAATTAGTAACCAACTTCAGTAGACAATCCTCCAATGTGTGAAGCCTCATGGGACACCAGGAGTTAATTTTATTACAAAAATATGGGAATTTGTGTAACAAACGTATTTATAGGCATTGTAGTTAGAAGCATGGTTATTTATATTCACTCTTGCTTCTTAGCCCTAAGCCTTTTGTGGTCAGCATTGTGTTTGCCACCATAACAGATGACAGGAACATGGTTTTGAAGTCAGATTACCTGCATCTACTCTCAGATCCAACACTTTCTAGCTATGTCAACGTGGGCAATTTATTGATCTCTCTGTGCCTTAATTTCTCCATCTACAGGTAAAAACAACAATAACTACCTCTTCATCGGATAGAAATTTCAAACAATTTTTGAAGAATAAGCTTCAAAACCACATTACCTCAACTGTTTTTATATGCATTTAACAAGTCATTACATGGTTCATCCTTTTTGGTTATTATTATTATTTGTTTTAGAAAGCTGGTAACAAAATACAAACAAAGGACTAGGACTGTTGACAGTTTTTCTCTGGATCTTCTGTTGGGATATGATTATATTTTACAACAGAACTATTTCAAGGCAAGGGTTTAACATGATAACAAAGGAAAACAATAACAACCAACCAAGAAACAAAAACAAAACAAGAACTTGAGAATAAAATATTTTGTGTGTCATATTCCAATATCTCCATTTGCCACCTGAGTGATTTGGGGCAAGGAATTTATCTGCTCTTTTAAAGAAAAAATCTGCCACATCCCAAGTGTGTGCTCTTTATAGAGCCTTACATAACCTAAATAGAACCTCTTTGAAATTAATGCCTTTAATTTAATGATGAAAACCAGAAAAATAAACAACCAAAAAGAAAAAAAAAAATGTATAGTATCTCTGTTAATAAGGAATGCCTTAGTACTTGTCCTTTTTCAGTTCTCAGGAAAACTTTCTAAAATTAAATGCTGCAGCTCTGCCTTGCTCAATAAGCAAAAAGCAGCTTAGTTTTATTCTCTGACAGATCTAAGCCTTAATTTTTTCCATATAAAGTGATATATAAGATCAACCATTCAGGACTGTCATCTAAATGTAATAATAAATCAATATAAAGCACTTAACATGCCCTTGGGCACACAGCATGCAAAATAAATGAAATAATAAAATAATAAAAGGAAGTCCTGGTTTGAGGTTTAATGGATTTTTTATTATCTTAATTTGCCTTCCTCTTTATTAGTCCAGAAAACCAGAAAATTCACTGCATCTTCCTGAATCAAGCCTGCAGTTTTTGTGTTTTAGACATTTTGTGATTATTATTCTCTATCAGGCAACAATGACTAACCACTGGTTTTAGAACATGAGCATTTATAAACAGATATTTTACTTTAAAAAATAAAAGTCTATTATCAAAATAAGAATGAAGTTTTCTATGACATGATGTCATCCTATTCATTAAGCTTTACTGATGATGTAAACTTCTCTTTCAAACTTTTTCACAGTGTTGGTGGGAGCAAAATTCCCCTCCCTTACATTTCGGTCATTACACACAGCTTACAAAAGCTGTAAAACTCAAACTTCTTTAAAGCCAAAAATTAGCTATTTCAGTGTTTCCAATTCATAGAGGAATAATTCTTCAGTGCCTTTTCTGGTTAACCCATCTCCTCCTTTTCTTGTTGGTAAAAGATTTTCAAATCTCTTTCAAAATTCTATGTTGTCCAACATATCAGACATTTTTGTAAGTGGAGACTGTCCTCTATCTATACATTTTCCTTATTTCAAGATTCAGTAGAACACTGCTGAATTTAAGTATCTTGTTCTCTACTGCTGTCGTGTAGCAGCATTAGAATTGATTTTTGAACATTGTGACCTTTAATAGAATGAGATCACTTACATGCACATCAATGGAAACACTAATGACAAAAGTTGGGTTGGACTTAAGTGAATGAGTGTTCAAAAATCAAACTGACTATAAGCTCAAAGACATACACAACACACAATGTTTAAAATTCTGAGAACTGCTTTTTCATTTTTTTTTTTCTTAAGGAGCAGCCACAGACTATTTAGGGAGATAACATAGAGAATCTGCAAAGAATTCAGACTGAGGGAGCTGCTCAGATGTTGCTGCCAAATTGGCATGGATTCAAAACACATTTCTATATGCCTTTCATTATTATATCTGACCATCTGGATCCTTTGTTTTTAAATCCCTGCTAATACTAAAGAAATAACACCAGCATTCATCCAAGTAGATTCAAAGTGAATGAAAATAAATGTCATCACTCTATCATTAATTTATTCTGGTGCTTTCAGGATGGAGATTTTCTCATATTCAGCAAATGTTCGTGGTACACCCACTTTGTACTAGACTCTGTCCTAGCTGTTGGGGTAAAGATGCTACTGGCACATGCAAAAATCCTTCTACCAGAGGCTTACCTTCTAATAAAGGGAATAAGGAAATAAAAAAATAAATAGGCTAAATGTACATTTGACAGTATTAAGTTTGTAGGGAAAAAAAGAAGGAAAATGTTTTTATATTTTGGGAAGGGGTGCTTGTAGTTTTCAATCCGATGATCAGGAAATGAGAATCTGTTCTTTGAATACAGCTTTACAGGAGATGAGGGAGTTAGCTTTGCACACATCTGGATAAAGAACATCTCAGACAAAACAGGTAGTGCAAATGTCCTGAAGTATAAAAATACTCTTGTTTTAGAGGCATTTCTATAAAAGCCAGTGAGGAGGGGCAGGGGAGCAGAGCAGAAGTGAGGGCAACTACAGTAGCAGAAAATACATTTCCGTGTGTTTATTATAGAAGGTTAGGGGAGAAATACATCAACTGTGATATCACCTAGCCACTTCAAACAGTCAAATCATTAAGTTTTCAATTTAGGATACAATATTCCAGATGGCCCACTCTCAAATTCTACATGTTGTCATAGATACGAGATAGTATATTTTTTGGCCATATCGAGATTGGATCCTCAGTGCGGTTACAAGAAACCTATAAGAAGCTATTCAAATTGATGTGTTTAATTATGATAAGATGTAGCTAATTAAGCTCATAAGTATCTATGTAAATATCTTCTCAAACTATTTTTACATGGTTCCAATCTAATTGAGGTCACATATTGAAAAGAAAGTTACTATATATTTCAACAATAATTAATATATAGTCAATATGAGCTCATTAATACAGAATTACAGAAGGTATTTTATTATTCAGTTTGGTGGTCTGTTTTCAAAATTTTGCTCTGGTTGTGCGATGAGAGGAGGAAAAGGACTGACTTTGTGGTGAGAGTCATAGGGAAGAGAAGCAGAAATACTGGTTAACATGTTACTTCCATTCCTTGCTAACTAACCGCCCTGGCATTTATGCAGTTGAGGGAGGAGGAACAGATACAACAGACACAATAACTCTAATACCAGGACAGCATTCTGCATTGTGGCCAGGCTTGGCAGAGGAAACAAATCACATCTTATGTCCTCCACTCATACCTCATGGTAGAAGGAAATCAATTTAGAGTTGGAAAGACATCAGAGTTCTATTTTCTCACTTTATAGTTGAGAAAAGAGAGGCTCAGAAAATAAAGGTGACAGGATTGGTTGGTAGTGTATCTCACCAATCCCCACGTTTACTTTTCATGTATATTCTAGAACTTTTGTAAGAAATCATGTTTGTCACTAAAGCGTGACCAACAGCCACTGCCTTTAAACACCATTGGAACACCAATACATCAGGCACGGAGCTAACTATTTTATATACACTTTAGAATTTAACCTTCTTAACAACCCAATAAGGTCAATATTCTTTTCATTTGATAGCTGAACAAACTGAGGCTAGTAACTTGTCTAAGACTTGCTAATATGTGGCAGATGTGGGATTTGAACTCAGTTCAGTTGGACTCCTAAGACTACGTTTTCTCTGTTATACTTTCCAGATGCTTTCTTTAATGGGAAAAGTTGAATTTGGTTCTGGAAGGACAATTATAGCTTACAATAAAAGGGTGTTTATATCATTGCTAATAATTATATCAGTGTCAATATTCTTGTTAAAGACATTTAAAATATCACATTAGGCAACAGCATTACCAAATGTAGGTTACTAATTCCCAGGTTTCTTATTAAGGGGATGAAGCAACTCAGTTGTCTAAATGTGAAGGTTATACACATTAGCAGAATCTCCAGTGCAGAGTACCCAGTGCAAAGATAAGGGAAGCCCAGGGAACTATGAAATGTAACTTAGCCTTGGGCCAAGGATCATCTACTAACAGGAAATGTAAAGAGAAAATCCTACACTCACAAAACACTGAGAGACCAAGAACACCACAGAGCAATAACTACACATGCCCTTCTCCTGCCCACTCCCCGCCGCCTTTGGCTAACCTCAGGTTCCCCTGTTCCTTCTATTCTGCAACTGAAATTGCTTGCCTACTAAACATCTCCATTTGGAACAAAGACTGAGCAAGGAAAAGGAAGAAACTCATTCCGCTAACCCCAAGAAACAGCAGGGATAATTTTGACACCAATTTTCAGACAGCCTCTAGTAGGTATGCAGATTATGCAGAAAGGTGTGTTTGTTGACCAAGTTGTTCAATAAATATCCTTTAATAGATAAATCCTGCTGCATAGAAGCAGCCATTTACTCTGAAGAGTTGCCTCCTAAAACCATAAAGCCCATGTAGTCTGTCTTTGGGGGATCTGGTAGGTTTCCACAGAGGTCAGGGATAAGATCAGGGACATGTCATCCTCTGAAAGAGACTAGTGAAAGTCATTGCCATCAATGAGTTGCCATTTCAATCCTGCCTCATCCTAAGAGATTGTAGTATGTAGGACCTGTATCTAAGTCAATCAAGATCATTCTGGTATAACCAACTGTACTGTAACATGTTGGGGATGAGATCACGGTGTTTGCTGTCATTGAAACCAGAGGAAAACTTGTGAATAAAAAGCTAATACATATCGGTTACTTTCTTAGGGAGACAATACTATGGTTTTAAGTATCTCATGCATTTTGATAAGAGATATTCCTAGTATGATAGAAAAATCCATTCAGAGATCCCCAAAATGTGTTGTAATTCTATGCACCAAGCTGAACTATGGACCCAAAACTTGCTTTAGAAAATGGGCTTTACTGGGAGAGAGTGACTGAAGCAACAGATGGGTTACTCTTTTTCCCAGGAAGGCAAAGATCAGTGGCTTTTCAGTTCAATTTCCCTCACAGATTCTAATAACACTATAGATGCGTAACCTCCCCCAAAAGAAATCCCTACCAATTGCATTTACATGCAATTATAAACTTGCTATTGTAAATTAATAAATTAAGACTTTCATTAAGTAAATTATTTTATTGGAGTCTGATTATGTTTTAGTGAAATTAGAAAATTAAATTCAAGAATCTACAAAACTAAGCCCACCTCTAGACCATCTCTGATTCCATTAAGGTATTAGTTCTTCCATTTGAGGACTTTGATTTGAACAAATATCAGTCAGTTATAACTTTATAAGGATTACAGATAGCCTTGCATATTGTACGAATCTTAATGGTACAAAAGTACAGGTCAGTGATACAGATGAGAAATTCATAGCTCATATCAGAATAAAGAAAGACAGATTTTAATAGAAAAGAAAATGTCTTACTTGGTTAAGAATGTCTTGTTTCTGTGCATGCAAGGAAAGAAAGAATACAGGTGTTAATGTAAGATAATTTATACTCATCATCTCATATTGCTGATAACTTAACTAAAAGGTCGATTTTACAGATTGATTTTAAAACATACCCTAGATCCATGGATCTCAGAATGTGGTCCTGAAACAGTATCATTATCATCAACTGGGAAACTGATAGAAATATACATTTTTGAGCCTCACCCTAGAAACATAGAAACTAAGGCGAAGACAGGAGAGCAGGCAGCAATCTGTGTTTTAAAGAGACCCCCAGGTGATTCTGATACAAGCTAAAATTTGAGAATCATTTACTCAATCAATCTTGGAGTGTAATAAGAGAACAGTTCTAATAGGAGATAAATATAATGAATAACACATATAAAATGATTAAAACCTTCCAGAGAAGATTATGATAACACAACAGTATATATAAATCTATATTAGATTATTAATGTTTATTTCCCACTCTTAATGCTTCCATCTTTGAGAATAACATGTCTCGCCCATTACCATGTCTTTAAAGATAAACATCTTCCCATACATATACTACTACTTAATTTCTTCCCATGTCTTTAGACATCATTGGAACAATTTAGTATTGAATTTGAAATCCAGGGGAAAATATATACATAAAATATTATATTAATCTATTTTATATTAATATTATTAATTAATATTAAATAATTAATATTACTACCTTAATATATATTTACTTATACTATACTATATATATTTTTCATATATAAAATGCAACGCCAAACTGGTTCTTTCTCATATTATCACATTTCGTTACTTTCATGAATCATTTATATCTGAGATTTCCTGACTATATATTACTGTGAACCATCTTACCGAGACTGGATGGCTACTACAAATTAACTATAATCATACTCTTAATATTATATCATTCATACAAGATTAGCTGGAGACAATCTCTTTACCTTGTTGGGCATGAGTTAGTAGTAATTACATGCACTGGAATATGCCATACTCATTACCTAAGAAATGCCTTTCAATGTATGTGAAATACCTTTCTCTTCCCCTTACTCTCATCTCCCAACCGCCTTGCCTTTCATTCTATGGCCCAGACAATGAAGTGAAGAGGAAAGGGCATTATTCTTAAACTGGGATTCCGGACACTTAGGTTTTAATTGTGGCTCTTGTCATGAAACTAGCTGGTTAGTCTTGGGAAAGTCATTTTACTTTTCCTACAGTGACTTTCCTCATTTAAAAACTTTATAATCTTATCTGTTTGGGAATCTCAAGACCTTCTTGAAGTTTTTATTCTTAGGGAGTCTTTAGAGGCATTGTTCAGATTTTTATATATATATTTGATTCTGTTATTTTTTTCAAAGAAACACTGTTAAATGATCTTTAAAAGATACAGATTAAAAATAAATGACTCATCCATATAACACACTTAATATTTCTTCTCCTTTAAACAGACATAAACAGGTCACATATTCATTGTATTAAGCTTTTATAGAGACCTTTTAGAACTCAGTAATTCAAGTAAATGATAAGAAATACAATGCACCTACCATTGAAGCAGCTTTACTTTATAAGAAAAGAAGCAAGTAAGAGATATTTAGCCTGTTCTTTCTTTTTCTTTGCAAGTACATTTTATATGGATGATATATGCAATATTTATTTTAGAAAACAAAGGGTTATTTATTCTAAAAGGAGTGTAGATTACACACTTTTCAAAGTTTTCTTGCATAATAGTAGTCATCTCTGACAACAACTTTAAGATTAACCTGACTGGTCAACACAGAGTGATAATTTCCCATGTGAACAGATAGTATGAATTCTGTCATACTGTTAGAGTAACCTTTTATAAACTGGATGAAGTCATGTACTGAAGAGAACCTCAAGGCATTAACGATTTCTTTCTCAACACTGAATATTCCTAATTACTTCCTATTGGCTTTTGTAAAATACATACTATTGTTTAAGAGTCATGTAAGCTTTAATTGTTTTGGGGTATTTTTTCCCCCTAAAGGGAAAAGACCTATCAGTGTTAAATTAGAGAGTGGTTTCACTCTTAAATTAGAATTATTCTGGGGTCATAATGAGACCTAACTTTTTTTTGTTTTTCAACTGTTCATTATTTTAATAATTCATTTCAAGAGCAGATCTCTGCATTTATGGAGAGTTATTACATTATTGAAAAGGCTGACATCATATGTGTGTCTAAGAATGAATCTAGTAAATACCTCAATAAATCCAGTGTACAGTGACTGATAATCCTCATGAAATATATAATATCAGTAAGACCAAGTCTTAAGAGTCTTTTAAATAAGAAATCATTGAAGCAAAAAGGCTACTTTGCAAACAAGATCACATTCCAACTGAATTTATAGCCAGCAGCTATCTTTAGGGAGGAAAAAAACTGATTTTATCTTTGTAGATAGACTAGAAAACATGCACATTTTCAAGTATGGTTGGGAATGTAAATATTAGTGATATTTTCAGGTCTTATAGCAATTCCATAGAGTTGTCATTTTTAGCTTTCCCACTCTGCATTCCTGGTCTTTGAGATTTTTGGTTCTACAAGCTTATCTGGCAATTTTTTTTTTTTTCTCTCACACTGTGGTATCTAGGAAAATAAAATATGAGGGAAATGCAGGCTGGATATCTGCTTTTGTTCCTGATATAGGAAAATGGGAATGGCTTTAAATTGCCTTATTTTCCCCATCATTTTTAGGTTCTAAGTATTAACTTTACTTGAAAAAGGAAATAAATCTTAGGTTAAAGTCTTTTACAAGGTACAGTAATATATCAGAATATAGACAGAATAAGAAAATATGGCATAAAAAGTAGCTATTAGAAATACTGGAAGGAAATTATAAAACAATATGAATGCTTTAAGGTTAGAATTGGAGATTTGGTTTTGACTAAAATGTAAATTCTATAAATCCCAAGGAAATATAATATTGAAGGAGAACCAATAACTGTGCTCTTATAAACAAGCAAAACCATAATGACAATGAAAACAAAAACAAATCATATTTTAATCAGCAAACAAATCTATGTAGCTGGCTAGATAATACATCCAAGGGAAAGGTTCTCTTGTAAAGGGTAATTTGTTTTAACTCCCATACAGTGGACTATCACTTGGTGAAACTGCAAAAGGACTCACAGCTAAGATGCTCAAACATTTAAAACATAACATCTCTCAGCTAACAGTAAATGGAAGGTTATTTAACAAATAATTAGGAAAGGAGAGACACTCATTCAAGCCAGGTGTTCAAAAGCCATCAACAGGACAGGAAGTTTTTATAAGGAAGGAACTTCAGGGACTTGTTGGCTTACTGGTAGTAGGTTAAAACAAGATAGGGGAAGAAGTTCCTCACTTTTTATCCAAGCTGGCTTTTTAAAATTACACACCAGTTATATTCATCGCAGAATCTTTCTGTAGTCAAGGGAATAATTCTCCAAAAGGAGTAACCCTCCTGCACCCCACCAGTGTTCATTTGGGGTTAAAATTTGTAGGTCACAGAGTAAGCAGTAGGCATGCTTGGTCTTCCCTTCCATCCATCCTGATCATACCTGACCAAGCAATCTCAGAATTACAATGTATTTAACGTTTAGGAAAAGAATCAAAGGCTGTATTACAGATGACCTATACTCTTTTCAAACACGCACTAGAGAAATATTACTTTCATTAGCAAATGGGTTTTGAATGAAAAAGGTAGTATACTATTTTATGTGTTTTCCAGAATAGAATTTCATTATGAATTTCATTTTGTTTACGGTATGGTATATGGTACATACATTTCCAAAGACTCTTCTGTAAGAAATACCTCCTCCAAGTGTATATATGAAAATGATATAAAGAAAAAAAAAGCTTTACCCCTTCAGGATTATACTTTGCAAGCACACCATTACCATGGAATTCTTCAAGAACATCCTTTAATTTCTTTGTAGAATCTATAAAGAAATAGAGAACACAAATTGTTTATATATGCCTACTGTGGTAAAATAACCCAGTTTAGAAACAAAGATCTATTAAAATATAATCACCAAGAGATATTAAATTTTAAATGCACAAGTAAAACTTCTTTATCATTTTTGAAAGGCTATTTGGTTGAAAAAAGCAATCACACCAAAAAAAGAAAGGAACAGAAAAAAGTATGTTTTGTCCAAGTGTATTGCCTATGTACTAGGCAATACCATTAGGCAAGGCCATTACCTATATATTGTATGAATTAAGAGCAAATATATAAATAGGTAGTATCTTCTCCCTTTGTTTTGATAACATAACAACTAAATGAATGAAATAAGCTTTGTTTAAACAGAAAACATAGGCATTCTTTGTTGAACTTTACATCTAATGCAGTGCATTTTTCATATTTTACTCCATTAACTAATAATAACCCTGCTGGACAAATAAGAACATTAAAATGTATAGCTAAGCCTCAATGGTGAATGCAGTCAGAGGCAAGGTATAGATTTTAGTATTTGGCAGATATTTTTAGAATTTTCTAAATACACATAAAAAACAAACTGAAGTTTATTTTAATTCAATTAAGAAATAAAGTTTGGGGTGGGAAAGAAACAAAGTTTAGGAAGCTCTCTACTTGCTAGATGGGATGCTGCCCAATTCATGAAGTGCTTAATAAAGCCCCTTAGGTCTCCAAATTAAGAAGAAAAAAAAAAAAAAAACACTTAGATATGTTACCAAGAGATTTTTAATTCGCTTTTTCGATTTTGAAATATTTTTAGGACATTCATCATATCGAGACTGTGACAAAAGAATCCTTTGTTAATATGGGAAATTATGTCATGAAAGAACATAAATATTATTAGAAAATATATATATAAATAGAATACAAATATATGCATTCAATCTATTAAAACAATACTCTCATAGTTCTCAAAATATAATTTGATTAAGCAATCTCAGACTTACAACATATTTTAAGTTAGAGAAAAATAACTAACAAATACTGATAAGTCATCTAAATATTCAATCAAGCTTGAATAACAGTGATAAAACAAGGCTGAAACTGGGAAATAAGCAGAAGATTCTTAGTTTTCCATTAGGCAGCAGGGCATGGATATTATTTCCTAGCATATGAATATAATCCTCCCTGCCTTTCCCCAAGGTTCAGTGATATTTGTGCCACCATAAAATATTTTCAAAAAATACTAATTTACAAATTAGTTAGAAAATTAACTCTTAGATGCCCACCCAGTGCATCATGCCTATATTTTATAAATTACACTTTCATTTGGAGTATAAAATTTTGTTTATGTTGCAAATTCTGCAGAGGATTTTTAAGTGTGACTGCTGTTTTTATTGCATTAAAATTCACATAACATAGATTCATTATTTTAACCATTTTAAAGTCTACAATTCACTGGGTTTTTTAGTACATGCACATTGCTGTCCAAACATCACAACTATATAATTTCAGCATATTTCCATCACCCCCCAAAAACTCCCATATTCTGGGCATTCCATTCAACTGGAATCATATAGTTTGTTGTCTTTGTCTGGCTTCTTTCACTTCAAGGTCCATAGATGTTGTAGCATGTATCAGTACTTCATTCCCTTTTGTAGCTAAAAAATATTCCATTTTATGGATATACCACATTTCGTTTATCCATTCATCAGCTCATGTACATTTGAGTTGTTTCCATGTTTTGTATACACTTAAGCAGAGAATTGCTAGGTCATAAGAAAACCTAAATTTAACGTTTTGAGGAACTGCCAAACAGATTTTCACAGGGCTATATACTATTTCACATTCCTACCAGCAATGTATGTGAATTCCAATTTCTCTACATCTTTGCCACACTTGTTATTTTCTAGTTTTTCTTTTATTATAGCCATCTTAGTAGTCATGAAATGGTTTCTATTTGTATTTCATTAGGTATTTGTTAATGACTAATGATATTGAACATCTTTTCAAATGCTTATTGGTCATTAGTGCATCTTCTTTGAAGAGATGTCTCACCAAGTCTTCTGGCTAGCTTTTAATTTGGTTGTTTATCTTTCTGCTGTTGAGATTGTTTGGGGTGCATGTGTGTATGCTATACCATGTTTGAAGCTTACACAGTTTCCTCTGTATTTCTTTTTCAGTATATATTTTGCTAGCCCTTTCCATACTAGGATCAGAGTTAATTTGTTATGCCTGTCTCTTGCTAGATTGTAGGCTGCTCTGGGGAGCAGTACGTTTTCATTTTTTCATAGCACTCAAATTTTTGTTAAAGATGAAATAATAACATCATAATAAATATTGTGATTCAATTGATCTATTCCTAAATTACCACAAATCGTAGTAATTACTTTGACATTTACCTTGGCAGAAACATAAACTACTTTAGAGACCAGGTTCTATATGAAAGAGAGATATGAAGCTGATTCTTTATTCCTGAATCCTTCTTTGCCAATGATAAGGCATTATTCTAACTTTGCAGAACACCTTTTACTTCTTCACATTTATAGATGTAGATGCAGAGCCTACTGTACATACCTATATACACATATACATATCCAGATGCACAAACTCTAGAATAACATATCCCAAAGATATGTTTATTTTAACCATATCTGAGCCCCATGGTAAAATGGACGGGCAAGAAGAAAATTTGCTTATACCTAGGCCTTCCACAGAATGTTAGAGATACTGACTAAACATAGGTTTCTCTTTTTTTTTTTTTTTCAACCTCCTGTCTCTTTATTTTTACATCTAATGGTCATTAAATTCTGTGTCTTTGGCACCCTTTTTATTTTTTTTATTTTTTTTAATGTTTTTTTATTATATTATGTTAGTCACCATACAGTACATCCCTGGTTTCTGATGTAAAGTTCGATGATTCATTAGTTGTGTATAACACCCACTGCACCATGCAATACGTGCCCTCCTTACACCCATCACCAGTCTATCCCATTCCCCCACCCCACTCCCCTCTGAAGCCCTCAGTTTGTTTCTCAGCAGCCCATAAGAAGGACTACGTTTGACATCGCGACCTGCCACATACACTGTGGGCACAGAGGCACTGTTCATTTTTATGGTGACTTTGTGAAAATTAGACAAAGATGCTCCCTCTGGGTGGGCAAATTAGAAACAGATGCTGTCTCTTGCAGACCTCGTCCCCAGGGCACAGAATCTGGCATATGCGAAGGTGGCTGCATTTATCCTCTCTGACCCCAGAGCTGGGTGCCTCTGTGAAGTACCCAGTCGTTACAAGCAAACTGGTCAAACTCTATGACATCTCTACGTTTTGGAAACAAATGTTGGAGCAAAACAATTCTCTTTACTTGGTGGAATGTATTCTCATACTTCCTACCTTTATAAATGCAAGTTATGACCCCAAACTGTTTTGCAACTCACTACAGAGTCTCTACTTGGAATTTGGAAAACATTGCAACAGAGGTTTTAAGAAGTGGGCTCTGAAACCAGAGAGCTTGGCTCTGATTCCTGGCTCTACCATTCACTACCCGTGTCCTCCAGCAACTCTCTTAGCCTTCCGTGGCCTGAGTTTCCTGCTCCATCAAAATGGATACACTGTAGAAGGGCATGACCTTTATACGACTGATGTGAGAGTGAATGAGTTAATGTATTTAGGACATCTAGAATGTGGCCTGACCCATGGCGGCTATGTTAGCTATTATTAGTACTAGTGATTGACAATTACAAGTTCGCTGAGCTTCCTCTTCAAACCCAATTCTTTTTTTTTTTCCTGTTTTTATTTTTTTAATTATTTTTTTAAAGTTCCATGATTTATTACTTGCGTGTAACACCCAGTGCACCATGCAATACGTGCCCTCCTTAATACCCATCACCAGCCTACCCCATTCCCCCTCCCCGAAGCCCTCAAACCCAATTCTTTCTGTACCACCGCAGCATTGAGAGGTACAGGGGAAACCAGGGCAAGAGGGTGCATGAAGGGGATGGCCGCAGTAGCCACCCAGTCTGGTTGGAAAAAGGCTACACTGTTGCAGGGGGACCCTGCTGTTGGCTCGCCTTCTTGTCCTAAGGAGGCTTATAACATTGTAAGACTTTGCAGGTGAAAATAGGACACAAATTGTAGCGCAATCTACAAACATTTACAATTACTATTCAAGAAGCAGTGATTAAGTGATCACTCGGGTCAAGCGTTGTGCATCCTGCTGCGGATTAATTGGCTGTATTCTGGAGAAGTCCGGGAGGAGCCGGGATCACGCCCTGAGCCGAAGGCAGACGCTTAACCGCTGTGCCACCCAGGCGCCCCCTATTTTTCCATCTTTTTGTGTCTTCCTCAATGTCTTTCAAGAGTGATTTATAGTTTCTAGAATATAGGTCCTTTACGTCTCTGGTTAAGTTAATTCCAAGGTAACGTATGGTTTTTGGTGCTATTGTAAATGCAAGATCCTGGCTAATAGAATCCAACAATACATTAAAAGGATTATCCATAATGACCAAGTGGAATTCATCTCTGGGATGCAAGGGTGGTTCAACATTTGCAAATCAATCAATGTCATAGATTTTATCCAGAAAGAAAAATTCAAAAATCATATGATTCTCTCAATAGATGCAGAAAAGCATTTGACAAAATACAGCATCCTTTCCTGATTAAAACCCTTCAGAGTGTAGGGATAGAGGGTACATTCCTCAATCTCATAAAAACCATCTATGAAAAGCCTACAGCAAATATCATTCTCAATGGGGAAAAGCTTTCCCTTAAGATCAGGAACATGACAAGGACACCCACTCTCGCCACTATTATTCAACATAGTACTAGAAGTCCTCGCAACAGCAATCAGACAACAAAAAGGAATAAAAGGTATTCAGATCAGCAAAGAAGAAGTCAAACTCTCTCTCTTCGCAGATGACATGATACTCTATATGGAAAACCCAAAAGAATCCACGCCCAAACTATTAGAAGTTATAGAGCAATTCAGTAATGTGGCGGGATACAAAATCAATGCTCAGAAATCAGTTGCATTTCTATACACGAATAAGGAGACTGAAGAAAGAGAAATTAGGGAATCCATCCCATTTACAATAGCACCAAAAACCATACGTTATCTTGGAATTAACCGGAGACGTAAAGGTTCTATATTCTAGAAACTATAAATCACTCTTGAAAGACATTGAGGAAGACACAAAAAGATGGAAAAATATTCCATGCGCATGGATCGGAAGAATTAACATAGTTAAAATGTCCATGCTACCCAGAGCAATCTACACTTTCAATGCTATCCCGATCAAAATACCGAGGACATTTTTCAAAGAACTGGAACAAATAGTCCTTAAATTTGTATGGAACCAGAAAAGGCCCCGAATCTCCAAGGAACTGTTGAAAAGGAAAAACAAAGCTGGGGGCATCACAATGCCGGATTTCGAGCTGTACTACAATGCTGTGATCACAAAGACAGCATGGTACTGGCACAAAAATTGACCCATAGACCAATGGAACAGAATAGAGACCCCAGAAATGGACCCTCGGCTCTTTGGGCAGCTAATCTTTGATAAAGCAGGAAAAAACATCCGGTGGTAAAAAGACAGTCTCTTCAATAAATGGTGCTGGGAAAATTGGACAGCTACATGCAAAAGAATGAAACTTGACCACACTCTCACACCATACACAAAGATAAACTCCAAATGGATGAAAGACCTCGATGTGAGACAGGAATCCATCAAAATCCTAGAGGAGAACATAGGCGGCAACCTCTACGACATCTGCCAAAGCAGCCTTTTTCATGACACATCTCCAAAGGCAAGAGAAACAAAAGATAAAATGAACTTGTGGGACTTCATCAAGATAAAAAGCTTCTGCACAGCCAAGGAAAGAGTCAAAAAAACTAAGAGGCAGCCCACAGAATGGGAGAATATATTTGCAAATGATGCTACAGATAAAAGACTGGTATCTAAGATCTACAAAGAACTTCTCAAACTCAATACGTGAGAAACAAATAAATCATAAAATGGGCAGAAGATATGAACAGACACTTTTCCAATGATGACATACAAATGGCTAACAGACACATGAAAAAATGTTCAAAATCATTAGCCATCAGGGAAATTCAAATCAAAACCACACTAAGATACCACCTTACACCAGTTAGAATGGCAAAAATAGACAAGGCAAGAAACAACAATTGCTGGAGAGGATGTGGAGAAAGGGGATCCCTCCTACATTGTTGGTGGGAATGCAAGTTGGTACAGCCACTCTGGAAAACCGTGTGGAGGTCCCTTAAAAAGTTAAAAATTGAGCTACCTATGACCCAGCCATTGCACTACTGGGTATTTACCCCAAAGATACAGACGTAGTGAAGAGAAGGGCCATATGCACCCCAATGTTCATAGCAGCATTGTCCACAATAGCTAAATCATGGAAGGAGCCGAGATGCCCTTCAACAGATGACTGGATTAAGAAGTTGTGGTCCATATATACAATGGAATATTACTCAGCTATCAGAAAGAAGGATTTCTCAACATTTGCTGCAACATGGACGGCACTGGAGGAGATAATGCTAAGTGAAATAAATCAAGCAGAGAAAGACAATTATCATATGATTTCTCTCATCTATGGAACATAAGAACTAGGTAGGGGGAGAAAGGGATAAAGAAAGGGGGGGTAATCAGAAGGGGGAATGAAGCATGAGAGACTATGGACTCTGAGAAACAAACTGAGGGCTTCAGAGGGGAGTGGGGTGGGGGAATGGGATAGACTGGTGATGGGTGTAAGGAGGGCACGTATTGCATGGTGCAGTGGGTGTTATACACAACTAATGAATCATCGAACTTTACATCAGAAACCAGGGATGTACTGTATGGTGACTAACATAATATAATAAAAACATTAAAAAAATAAAAAATAAAAAGGGTGCCAAAGACACAGAATTTAATGACCATTAGATGTAAAAATAAAGAGACAGGAGGTTGAAAAAAAAAAAAAGAGAAACCTATGTTTAGTCAGTATCTCTAACATTCTGTGGAAGGCCTAGGTATAAGCAAATTTTTCTTCTTTGCCCGTCCATTTTACCATGGGGCTCAGATAGGAGTTAAAATAAACATATCTTTGGGATATGTTATTCCTAGAGTTTGTGCATCTGGATATGTATATGTGTATATAGGTATGTACAGTAGGCTCTGCATCTACATCTATAAATGTGAAGAAGTAAAAGGTGTTCTGCAAAGTTAGAATAATGCCTTATCATTGGCAAAGAAGGATTCAGGAATAAAGAATCAGCTTCATATCTCTCTTTCCATATAGAACCTGGTCTCTAAAGTAGTTTATGTTTCTGCCAAGGTAAATGTCAAAGTAATTACTACTTATTTGTGGTAATTTAGGAATAGATCAATTGAATCACAATATTTATTATGATGTTATTATTTCATCTTTAACAAAAAATTTGAGTGCTATGAAAAATGAAAACGCATTGCTCCCCCAGAGCAGCCTACAATCTAGCAAGAGACAGGCATAACAAATTAACTCTGATCCTAGTATGGAAAGGGCTAGCAAAAATATATACTGAAAAAGAAATACAGAGGAAACTGTGTAAGCTTCAAACATGGTATAGCATACACACATGCACCCCAAACAATCTCAACAGCAGAAAGATAAACAACCAAATTAAAAAGCTAGCCAGAAGACTTCTGGTGAGACATCTCTTCAAAGAAGATGCACTAATGACCAATAAGCATTTGAAAAGATGTTCAATATCATTAGTCATTAACAAATACCTAATGAAATACAAATAGAAACCATTTCATGACTACTAAGATGGCTATAATAAAAGAAAAACTAGAAAATAACAAGTGTGGCAAAGATGTAGAGAAATTGGAATTCACATACATTGCTGGTAGGAATGTGAAATAGTATATAGCCCTGTGAAAATCTGTTTGGCAGTTCCTCAAAACGTTAAATTTAGGTTTTCTTATGACCTAGCAATTCTCTGCTTAAGTGTATACAAACATGGAAACAACTCAAATGTACATGAGCTGATGAATGGATAAACAAATGTGGTATATCCATAAAATGGAATATTTTTAGCTACAAAAGGGAATGAAGTACTGATACATGCTACAACATCTATGGACCTTGAAGTGAAAGAAGCCAGACAAAGACAACAAACTATATGATTCCAGTTGAATGGAATGCCCAGAATATGGGAGTTTTGGGGGTGATGGAAATATGCTGAAATTATATAGTTGTGATGTTTGGACAGCAATGTGCATGTACTAAAAACCCAGTGAATTGTAGACTTTAAAATGGTTAAAATAATGAATCTATGTTATGTGAATTTTAATGCAATAAAAACAGCAGTCACACTTAAAAATCCTCTGCAGAATTTGCAACATAAACAAAATTTTATACTCCAAATGAAAGTGTAATTTATAAAATATAGGCATGATGCACTGGGTGGGCATCTAAGAGTTAATTTTCTAACTAATTTGTAAATTAGTATTTTTGAAAATATTTTATGGTGGCACAAATATCACTGAACTTGGGGAAAGGCAGGGAGGATTATATTCATATGCTAGGAAATAATATCCATGCCCTGCTGCCTAATGGAAAACTAAGAATCTTCTGCTTATTTCCCAGCTTCAGCCTTGTTTTATCACTGTTATTCAAGCTTGATTGAATATTTAGATGACTTATCAGTATTTGTTAGTTATTTTTCTAACTTAAAATATGTTGTAAGTCTGAGATTGCTTAATCAAATTATATTTTGAGAACTATGAGAGTATTGTTTTAATAGATTGAATGCATATATTTGTATTCTATTTATATATATATTTTCTAATAATATTTATGTTCTTTCATGACATAATTTCCCATATTAACAAAGGATTCTTCTTTTGTCACAGTCTCGATATGATGAATGTCCTAAAATATTTCAAAATCGAAAAGCGAATTAAAAATCTCTTTGGTAACATATCTAAGTGTTTTTTTTTTTTTTTCTTCTTAATTTGGAGACCTAAGGCTTTATTAAGCACTTCATGAATTGGGCAGCATCCCATCTAGCAAGTAGAGAGCTTCCTAAACTTTGTTTCTTTTCCCACCCCAAACTTTATTTCTTAATTGAATTAAAAT
>NW_024425563.1:58357367-58594191 GCF_017311325.1 Ursus maritimus | reverse complement strand
CTGATCTGAATACCTTTTATTCCTTTTTGTTGTCTGATTGCTGTTGCGAGGACTTCTAGTACTATGTTGAATAATAGTGGCGAGAGTGGGTGTCCTTGTCATGTTCCTGATCTTAAGGGAAAGCTTTTCCCCATTGAGAATGATATTTGCTGTAGGCTTTTCATAGATGGTTTTTATGAGATTGAGGAATGTACCCTCTATCCCTACACTCTGAAGGGTTTTAATCAGGAAAGGATGCTGTATTTTGTCAAATGCTTTTTCTGCATCTATTGAGAGAATCATATGATTTTTGAATTTTTCTTTCTGGATAAAATCTATGACATTGATTGATTTGCAAATGTTGAACCACCCTTGCATCCCAGAGATGAATTCCACTTGGTCATTATGGATAATCCTTTTAATGTATTGTTGGATTCTATTAGCCAGGATCTTGTTGAGGATTTTGGCGTCCATATTCATTAGGGAAATCGGTCTGTAATTCTCCTTTTTGATGGGGTCTTTGCCTGGTTTGGGGATCAAGGTAATATTGGCCTCATAAAATGAGTTTGGTAGCTTTCCTTCTGTTTCTATTTTTTGAAATAGCTTTAGGAGAATAGGTATTATTTCTTCTTTGAATGTTTGGTAGAATTCCCCAGGAAAACCGTCCGGTCCTGGAGTTTTGTTTTTTGGAAGATTGTTTGTCACTGACTCAGTCTCTTCATAATTAATTGGCCTGTTTAAAAAATCAATTTCTTCCTGTTTCAGTCTTGGTAGTTTATAGGTTTCCAGGAAGGCCTCCATCTCTTCCAGATTGCTTAATTTATTGGCATAAAGCTGTTGATAAAAGTTTCTACCATAATCCTTCCAATTTCATTGGTGTTGGTTGTGACCTCTCCTTTGTCATTCATAATTTATTAATTTGGGTCCTTTCTCTATTCTTTTGGATAAGTCTTGCCTGTGGTCTGTCAATTTTATTGATTCTCTCAAAGAACCAGCTTCTAGTTCTGTTTAAAGATGGGTTTTTCATTTCAGGATTCCATAGGAGTACAAAACACATTCAGTAATCATGTACAAATGTTCCAGAGAAGGCAACAGTCCTTAAAATTATTCATGTCATTTTTTAATGCTTTCTTGGCCACAGATTATATTAGCATATTCTTAGTTGGGAGACCACTAGGAATAAATTAATAAAATAAGACCAAAATCTCTGTGTCTTAATGATGATCTTGGTCTGGGACATATTTAGATGGATCACCATTAACCCAATTTACTCCTTTTTCAATTCACAAGTCCCATTTTTAATATCCTGATAGCTAAAATGTATTCATGACCCAATCCCCACTTCATAATCTAGTGTAGAAATCGGAACATTATCTTATTCTTCTATTCCTGTCCCAATAACCTCTCTTGGGCCCAGTCTCTCAAAGATTGAGGACTTGACTTATCCGACCAGTCTTCTGTAGGTTGATTCTGGCATGAGACACCAAAGGATTCCAGATATCCTGCTGGGGTCCCCTAACCTTTAATCAGAATTCCCTTAAGTGAACATCCTACATATATGCACGGTTTCCCAAACTGCACTAGATGTTGAAATTCCTGCTGTTGTGTTCTCCCTACCGTCAAAGGAGAATGGTCATTTACTTATTTTATATAATTCAGCTGCTTTTCTGGATTTGTGCCTATTACCTATCACCATAACATTCCTATCTGTTTGATTTTGTCATCTCTGGTTCATGTCTGTCCAAACAGTACTGGACTAGTGGAGAGGAGAAAGGATGCATGACTGAATCTGACCTACCCTCTAGTAAGAGAGATACCAAGGAAATGACGCCTGGATGAATAGAGAGTAGGTAAGTGAAAGAATCTCAATCATAGTTCAGCTAATATTGGAGCTTCAAGTACGAGAGCACAATGACAGATTCTGGGCTGAGCAATGCTAAGAAAGCAAGGCAGCCAGCCAGCGAGGCAGGCAGCTGTGAACTGGGAGATCAATTCACAGGTAATACATATCTGTAATGAAACAAAGGTCTGGCATCTAAGAAGACTAGCCACTGAAGTGCTGGGAAGCCAGGTTCAAACAGCTGGTTTAATCTTTGGATAAAGGATCAGGACTGATGCTCAGTACAAAATACTGGGTTTCCTAGAAAGCAGAGGAGGGTCATGACATGAAATACACAGCTAATTCCAGAGGCACTGATGCTTCAAGGCTTGGCTAATAGGGCAGGAGACTTGGAGAAGAATACCAGATACCAATTACTGCCCATGACTAGCATATCTGTCTTACCAGAAAGTAATTTAATATTAATAACCACAACAGAGACAATGGGATTATTTTAGGTCGTCAGCTCTACCAACAACAGAATCTCCTAAGAACTAAGGTGGTTCTGAACCTAACATAGACGAACCACTTTGCTCAGCAAACACCTTTGTTATATGCAAGGACAGAAGAAATGTATAGATTTATTCTCATGGCTTGTCTTTCTAATACCTGCCCAAGTGTATGAGTCATTCTAGAGGCCCCCTAAAGTGCTCACTTTCTATGAATCCCCTCATGTTTGGCTAAGTCATGTACTGTGTAACGCCATGAGAGTTAAACTAACTACATTTTAGGAATGTATGGTTGGGAATGTTTTACATTTTTACATGATTATTAAGGAAGATGTAATTCCATTTACTAATTCTTAAATACAAATAAATCCATAAGAACATTCAGCAACGTTTAGAAAACAAAAGAATCAGGCTCATGGGTCCTAAAACTACATAGCAAAAAAAAAAAAAAAAAAAAAAAAAAAAAAAAAAAAAAAAAAAAAAGGAAACACTTTTGGCTCACCTCACATCTCCCTAAGTGTCTGCTACATCTTGAATGAACTTCCTTTGTGATTTCACAGACTTTTTGTCTCTTTATTCCAAAAAACTCAACATATATTTGTCATATTAATTACAAAGGCTTCATGGAATAATGGAAAGATTTAAAACCAGAGAGTTTTAGATTTGAGTCTTGGCTTCAGAATTCTTGGCTGAATATCACTGGGCACATTTTTAATGTCTCTGTGGCTCAGTTTTCTAATATGTAAGACAGGAATCGTGAAAAGGACCTTGCAGTACTGTGTCTAGCAATGTATCTGGCGCCCAATAAATTCCTGTTCCTTCCTTCCACCCTAAACATGACTTCAAACATACCACACCCCTTCAACAGTTTCCTGTTGTCTTTAAATTGAAACGCAAACTGGCACGATAGGTGTGTCAAAATACGATCCAAAACCTACCTACCAATAATTACTTTCAATGCCTTCCTTATTTTACAGCTCAATATCCATCGTAACACGATCCATGATGTTAGAGCCCCTCCTTTGTTTGTGATGCTCTTTCTCTTTGCCTGGAATTCCCCTCGATGTCAAATGAAGTTCAAACATAAAGCATGCCTTAATTTATCTGCCACCTTGTCCACGAAATTTCTCAGGACCTCCTTCTAACTTTCCATGGAACTCCCTACAATAAAGCTCTTAGAATCTACACCTGTTTATGCATTGAGTACTATTACCACTATTAATTGAAGTTTACACAGGTAGATTCTTTTAGAGGTTGCAAAGTGTAGTATCTTATTTTTTTAAGTGTTATATCTTATTATTTCATTTAAAACTCACAACTACCATATAGCCTATTTTTTCAAACTATTTTTTCAAACTCCTCCTTTAAACACACAAAGAAATCAATGTTAAAGCAATCATTACTTATTCAAAATCACACAACCCAAAGAGGGTGAAGGAATGATCCAAAGTTTTGTATAGGACCCAAATCTGTTTTCTTTACTTTGTAAAATACAAAAACAAATGGAAGTTTCCATTAGAACCAAAACATCTACTTTGGAGTCCATGATTTCTGTTAATTTAGTCAGGGAATTGTATTACCTATTTTTCTAGTACATGGAAACACTGTATTTCTTTTTTTACCAACTTAAATTAACAGATGACAAATATCTTCTCTACATATAAGAAATAGAAGAAAAAGTAAAACAAAAAGGTCATATGGATATTTTTAAGTGTTTTATAGCATTTTATTTTATTTATTTATTTGAGAGAGAGAAAGAATGAGACAGAGGGAGCATGGGAGGAGGGAGGGTCAGAGGGAGAAACAACTCCCTGATGAGTAGGGAGCCCAATGCAGGACTCGATCCTAGGACTCCAGAATCATGACCTGAGCCAAAGGCAGTCGCTTAACCAACTGAGTCAACCAGGGGCCCCTATAGCATTTTATTTTTGTTTAGGATTGTGTTTCTTTTGATAATAGAATTAGAATATATATACAATTCTTTCCGAAGACTTTAAAATATTTGTAATTTTACATGATACATGTATTTCATATAGTTATTATTTAAAAAGTCATCTAAAAGAATAAATATTGGTGTGCCTGGGTGGCTCAGTCGTTAAGTATCTGCCTTCAGCTCAGGGCATGATCCTGGCCTTCTGGGATTGAGCCCCACATCAGGCTCCTCCGCTGGAAGCCTGCTTCTTCCTCTCCCACTCCCCCTGCTTGTGTTCCCTCTCGCTGGCTGTCTCTCTCTCTGTGTCAAATAAGTTAATAAAATCTTTAAAAAATAAATAAATAAAAATAAAAGAATAAATATTAAAATTGCTTGTGCTGCGTTACAAAGGGAAAGTACATAGAAAGACAAAGAACTATTGAAATAAAATCCTAAAAATGTTCTGCAAGTAACATGTTCTTCCTTATGCCTCATAAGAACATCTTTTTTCATTTGTTCCAAAGTAAATATTCTTTAGGTCAGGGCCAATAGTTTTAACATCCAAACAGTAGCCCTAGCTCCTGTGAAAAGATGATCATATCCCACTGTTAACACCAAGACTATCCAACTTATAAAGTGCATCTGTCATGTTTAAAATACCAATAACCTCTTGTAGATTAATCATCTAGTCCTGTATTTGCCAAAATTGACAGCACCATGGGTCCCTGTTTCAGTGAGGACAGTGGGTTTCCAGGAAAAATGCAGCTCTGACAATATGAGAGAGGCTGCCAAAGCCTGCAATCTGAATGTGGAACCATGGAAAAGTCAGCTTTTGGTCCTCCCAACTCAGTGCTTCGAAAGTTTTCTTCAAAATCTAAGCTTCCCAACACAGTTTTTTCCCCTTATCACAGAGGATATTTGTGGCCTGGAAATCTCTTTCTGCACTCAACCAAAAGCATCTTTGCAGTGGCTGTTTTAAACCCTGTAGTAAATAAGGTTTGTAGCTTCAACTGTTTAAAGAGAAAACTTTCTAGTCTAAATACTGAGCTAGCATTAATGTGCACATAACATAATAATATTCAGTACAAAGTTAAATGTGACAATGTTTCCCTTAGCTATACAGTATTTCAAATTAGCAAAAGAGCTTTATCTTTGTCTAAGTGAAACACTTTTGTGTCTACCCCAGTGGTACTCAAACTGGGATACATTTTAGCATCATCTGGGTAGCTTTTAAGATATACTGATGCCTGGGCTCAAAACACACTGACAATGATTGAATCCACTAGAGTTTAGCCCCACCAGACATGGGAGGAGAGAGAGAGAGAACACGAGTGGAGGGAGGGGCAGAGGGAGAGGGAGAGACAGAATCTCAAGCAGACTCCACCCTGAGCACAGAGCACCACCCAGGGCTTGATCCCACGACCCGGAGATCATGATCTGAGCTGAAATCAAGAGTCAGAAGCTTAACCAACAGAGCCACCCAGGGACCCCAAAACATGGGGATTGTTAAAAAGCTCCTCTCATGATTCTTACATGCAGCTAAGGTTGAATTAACCACTGCTCTTATCCTTAAAGAGTAGCTTTAAGAAACTGGGAATTAACTAGCAAAATTTTTGCTGTTATATTTTCCAACATGGGTCCCTGTTTCAGTGAGAACGGGTTTCCAGGAAAAAATAAAAGCTCTTACAATACAGAGAGGCTGCCAGTGCCTTTAATTGGAATGAGTATATATCTCATCTGGTTGTAAAGATTATATACAATCTTTAATAATTATATATTTAGGCTGGCTTTTGCTCAGGGGGCTTCTATTGGAGGAAAAAATCTTATTAAAGCATTTTATTTAAAAAATGATTTAGCCTCATTGAGGTCAAAATAGCCAAAAATAGTATTTTTAGAAATCGAGAGGATCCAGAAATTGATATTGCTATTAATGTCATACCCTGGGTGATATAAAAGAATGTCCTATTTAAATTGTAGTCAGCAGCAGTAAATAAACACCTAGAGTGCTATAAAATAAAATACTTGGAGAACTAGTCAGCCAAACACAGACATTCATATCTATTTGTGTGAAACATTCATGTCTACTTGTACTTGTATACAAAAAGATTGAAAAAATATGGAACTATTATTAAAAATCAGTTACACTATAGGAGTTTATATGCTAACTGAAATCTATACACCTGGATTTTTAACAACATCCCAAGAAAATTCCAAAGATACAGCTACACTAGGAAGAATTGATTTAAAAAAGCTATTAAGCTTAAGGGAATCTCTACATGTTTCCCCTAAGCTCTTGGGGTCATTGTTTAACTTGAAAAGATGGTGCCCATAACATCGTAGAGAAAACTGTTATACACACTGCCGTAACTTTCTGTTTATCTGGAAAGACACCTATTTACTTTCAGAATTACTGTTGATGTGAGACTATGGAGAAAGTTTCTTTTCTCCTTTTGATATTCATTATTTGCTGATAATACTCTTAAATAACCAATCCTTAAAATTTTTTTCTGCATTTGCTATTATTTTTTCCCTTACTCGGTCTACCTATACTCAACTTACCCTAGTCCAATGCCTTGGATAAAATATTTATGAGTGATTTCTTGGATAGACAACATATCTAGTAATTTCTCTTCCAGCTGGACACTGTTCTAGACACCCATGAAATAATTAACATTTTATACATATTTTCTTGTGTAGAAAATTAAGAAAATATACATTTGCAGTAGAGCTACTCATCTATAAAATAACTAAAGATGATACTGAAAACATAATTTTAATTAAGAATTATAATCAGTGCCTAAATTGACTGGTATGATTCAGTGGTGTGCTCGTAAAGTATTTAACAACTGTTGAAGATTCAGAGTGCTGACTTGTGGTGTTTGCTGATTTATCTACTGCAAACATACTCCCACCTAGGCCATATCAAGCCTCCAACATGACATCATGAATGTGGAGTTGGGAAGAAATGTTAACATTTGACTCACATGAGCAGTAATTAATGAATTAATCAGCATAGAATTTTATATAATTTAGGGAAAATGAACCAGTATTTTTTTTAAAGATTTTATATATTTATTTATTTGACAGAGAGAGAGACAGTGAGAGAGGGAACACAAGCAGGGGGAGTGGGAGAGGGAGAAGCAGGCCTCCCACTGAGCAGGGAGCCAGATGCAGGGCTCGATCCCAGGACCCTGGGATCAGGGCCTGAGCCGAAGGCAGATGGTTAATGACTGAGCCATCCAGGTGCCCCTGAACAAGTCTTTTGAAACAAATAGAGATCAAGAGCAGAAACAAAAGGCCAGTTGTAAGGTCACCTGCCTGGCTTAGTTGGTAGAGCACACAACTTGTGATCTCAGGGTTGGGAGTTCGAGCCCCACGTTGGGTGTAAAGATTACTTAAAACAAAAGGCCCAGTTGTGATTGCTCAATCATTCTTGCAAATAGTTGAGAGGCATGTATTGAGTTTAGAACAAGCATTGTTCCAAGTACTTGGAATAGATCAATGCACAAAACAGAAAATATTCTTGGCTCATGTAGTTTGTAGTCTAGTGCAAGACAGAAAATACACATAGTAAGTAAATGTAGTATCTTAGAAGATTTCAACTGCTATGAAAAAAAAATTAATGATAAGGAAAATTATAAACTCGCAGGACAGAATTTGCAATTTTAAATAGCAAGAATACACTTTGTGAAAAGGTGACATTTGGTCAAAACTTTGAATCTGATTTAAGTTATAAAAGAAGCACTCTGTTCAAGTAAAACTGATGAAATCTGAATAAACTCTGGATTATAGCAACATCAATTTTCTGATTTTGTATTTTATAAACTGTAGTTATGCAATCTGTAACCATCTGTTACCAGTATACGGGGCCTCCGCATACATATTTTTTGTAAGCTCCTGTGAATCTATCATTATTTCAAAATGTTTTTAAAAAGGAGTGCTCTGGGTATTGTTTTGAAAACAGACTATGGAAGACAAAGCTTAAAACAAGGAAATAATTATGAAATTATTATATTAATTTAGACTAGAGATTTGATGACTTTGTATGAATGTGTTAGTGGTACAGTAGGAAACATGGACTATTTTGAAAGTGGAGTCAAAAGGACTGGATCCTGATGGACTGGATGTAAGTTCTGAAACTGGGGGGGAAAGAGGGAAGGAAGGGAAGAAGGGAGGGAGGAAGGAAGAAATAAAAAAATTCAAGAATGTTTTCAAGATTTTATATTTGGGTAACTGGTGGGGTTAAGTCGCCACAAGGAGGAATGGGGAACACTGAAGATGGTGCAGGTTTGAGATGGTGAGCTCTCAATTTTAGTTTAAGGCAATTTATGAATGAGAATTCTATCAGACATCCAAGTATAGCCATTAAGAAAGCAATTATAATGGGAAGGAAAAGTACAGCTTAGGGAATATGTTCAATAATATTGCCAAGCACTTATCATGATAAGCATGTCGTAATGTATATAATTGTTGAATCACTATGTTGTGCACCTGAAACTTAATTTAATGTTATATGTCAACTATATTTCCATTAGATTTTTTAATTAAAAACTAAAGCAGTTATATATGAGTGTAGAATTCAGGAGAAGATCTAGGCTAAAGAACTGAATTTCAGTGTTATTCATATATATGGTATTTAAAGCCATAGAACTGATTCTCACATGGAGAGTGACATAGAGAAGATACCAAGGACTGAGACTTGGGACATTCCAAAGTTCAGATGTCATGAAAAATTAAGAAACTAAGAATGAGTATCTAGTGAAATAACAAGAAAACCAGGAGAAGCAAGGGGTCATGGAAGCAAAGGGTCATACAACGTCAAGTTAGATGAGGAGCAGAAGCTGATCACTGAACGCAGTAAGAAGATAGTCATTCATGTCCCTGTCAAGAACTGCTCCAGTTTCGTGGTTGGGACAAAAGCCCAGAGGGAGTGAAGAGAAAATAAAATGGAAGGAACAAAAAGCAGCAAATATTAGGCAACTCTTTCAAACTCTTTCAAAAAGATTGGCTGCAATGGAAGCAAAGAATTTGAGCAGCAGCTGAAGTGCAAGAAGTGAACTCAAGATGACTTTTCTAAAGGAAAGAAAACAGCACTTCGATAACCATGATCCAGTGGAGAAGGAAAAATTAAAAATTAAGTTAAAACAAGAGAAAACCACTAGAATGATGTCTTATAAGTGGGTAAGAAAGACTGTAATCTTGTTCACAGCAGATGGTTTGGCTGAGGACAGAGGGCGTGGGCAGTTCACCCAAGCCAGAAGGCAGAGTACATAGGTTCCAATGCTGAGGGGCAGGTCAAGGTCCAGTCGATGTATGTAAAGTCCTCTTGTGGTAACTTCACTTTAGTCAGTGAAGGAGGAAGAGAGACCATCAGTTGAGAAAAGATGAGAGGGGAAGTAATGGAGATCTGAGGAGAGTACTGAGGTGTTGAAAAGTCATCCAGGACAAGGGAAATGTGATCGATTGCCAAGCCACACTGAAGACCAGTCAGCTCTAAACTAAGTGGAGAGTTAACAACAACTACTGTTACAGTTTGTTCATCCAAGTGCTTTGCAGTGAGAGGGGAGCAAGGAAGTTGAGGGAGGAAGCAAGGGGATGACTTTAGCGACTTTTCATGGGGGATTATACTTGGGTTTTAGATTATGACTTCAATTCAGGAAAAGCCCACTGTGTGACTCTGCTAGCAATTTTCTCTCATTTGAGAGAGAAACATTTCTGACAGTTATTGTACTTTTCAGAACTTTATGCCCCCTCCTCTGTACCATCCCATAAGGGGATATGGAAAAGAGAAATCTGTAATTCACATTGCTTTACATGCATGTTTCCCAAGATTTAACAGTACCTCAGTGATTCTTGTTTTTCTTTTTTTCTTTTCCCTCCTTCCTTCATTTTTCTCTCATTCTGTAAAGCACCTAATTATACTTGGACACATTTAGTTCTGGATGATAATTATCTTTCCAGCCTTCTTCCTTGTCCAGAGAATAAAATACAAAGCCCAAGCAGTTCAGCTCTGTGTGGAGCCATCGTCACTAACGGTGAAAAAGGTTATTTCTCTAGAGAGACATTCTAAGCCTCAGGTCCCCACTTCACTGCTCCTGTTCCTCCCTTCCTGTCTGATGATGCTCTAACCGCCCTCAGCACATACACCCACTTAATTCATTTTGGAGAGGTTGAAAAATAACAGTGAGAGGATTCTGGAGAATTTTTGCCCCTTGAAAACACTTTCTAACTTATACGGTTGAAGTTACATATTTTTTCCAGCTCCTTTGGCTTAAAGATTGCTCACTTATTCTCTCTATATTTTTTTCTTTCTTTTTAACAGTGATTTTGAATCATGTGTTAGATTTGGTGGGGGAGGGAGACTTTACAAACTGTACTCATTGTATTTTCCCAGAAAGATAAACTAGATTTAAAAAGTATATATTAAAGCAAGGAATGTCATCTCATGCAATATTATTCAAGCAGATCCTTCACAAATATCATGCATACTCTCCAAACTAATGAGCTCATTTTCAATGAAATATCCAGATTCTAGATTGACGAATGCTGCTTAGCTGCCAACGATTTGTGGTGCTGTTATTGCTGTTGGTAAATGGGGATAATAAAAATATCTTCCTTGGGCTTTTGGTGGTATAAGTACCTGATGCATAAGAAATATTCATCAACTGTGGGTGCTTATCATCTGTGCTGCCAGATTTACACTATGCTCTTGGGATGTTTTTCTTTCATAACCTTTTTTTTTTTTTTAAAGATCTATTTATTTTAAAGAGAGAGACATAGCATGAGCCGCTAAACATGGAGTCCGCCACAGAGCTCGATCCCAGGGCCCCAATATCATGACCTGAGCTGAAACCAAGAGTTGAACCTTCAACCAACTGGACTGCCCAGGTGCCCCTCTTCCATAACCTTTATTTCAGATTATTCTCAATTTTCTTCATTTTCTTTTGCATTTACACTGGCAGCTTTAAATTTCCTATTTAAACCAATAACCAGGATATAATACAAAACGTTTTAAATTAATCATCAATTTTAATTTTTTTGTTATGGGTAACTCACTTTCATAGGCAATAGTTTTAAGTACTGCCATTACATGTGCTTCAGTCAAATGATTAATGAAATGCAACTACGAGTTAACAATTTTGAATCTGTACATTATTTAAAAAGTTTTAAACCCACACTAGCTCAGATGATGAAAGTTTTATTTATTTATTTATTTTTTTAAGTTCTTATGTGGGTTGCAAGACACTTAACTGAGAAACCAGACATTCTGGCAACAGCAGTGTATTCTCTAGCGGCACTGCTAATAACATCCTGTTTTAAGACAATACAAAACTACCAAAGTTTTCGATTCATTTCTGACCATAAAAATTTTCAGCTCTCTGTATATTTACCAACAAGCACAGTATTAGGCAATCTGGAAAAACCAAAGTCTATTTATTTTGCTGGCATACATATTTCAAAGACTACAATTTGCTCACATACATACTTTAAAGAGCATAAAACTCTAAAATATTGTCCCCAAGTTTTAAATTCAAAACAGAAGTCAGGGAAATGTGTTATATTTATCTTGTGGCTTTATGTATCTCATCTCTACCATGTCTCTGGGGGACTGTGAAAGCTTTATTGAGAAAAAGAAGGCTCTAGCTTTACATGAAATTAAAAGTAGTTGAAAGATTTGCTTCTAGACCTTGGCTCTTAGATGATCTATAAGACAGTGCTCTCATAAAATGGACTTCCATTTTCTCCCTCTAACACAGAGGGAATCGGAAGAAACAGTATTGAAGAACTCTTCCAGCCACGACCTTCTGTGATCCAAAGGATTTAAAAAAAGTCTCCAGAAATCACAGAAGGATAGTGAGACCCACACCTCCTAAATACTCCCCTCCCAATACCCCCATCCCTAATTCCCACTTCCTTTAAGTCTTACCCTATTTGACAGAGAGTGAGAGAGAGCAGGAGCGGCAGGGAGCAGCAGAGGAAGAGGGAAAAGCAGGCTCCCCAGCCCGATAGGGGGCTCCATCCCAGAACTCTGGGATCATGACTTGAGCCAAAGCCAGATGCTTCACCCACTAAGCCACCCAGGCATCCCAATTCTTACCGAACTTTCAAACAGAAACCTCAGATTGAGGAAATTGGAAATTAATGTATTTGTTTGAGAAAGAGAAAGAGTGCAATTGCGCACGAATCGGGGGAGGGGCAAAAGGAGATAATCTTCCAGCTCACTCCCTGCTGAACACAGAGCCCCACACAGGGCTTGATCCCAAGATCCATGAGATCATGTGAGCCAAAACGGAGTCTGACTCTCAACCCGCTGAGCCACCCAGGCACCTGGGAATTGGAAATTTTTAATTCTACTACCAGATAAACTGAAAAGAGTGGAGAGGAGCAATAATTCCAGTTCAGAAAGGTGGAGGTTTTTCTGGCATGTCAAATTCCCCAGTGATATTGGAACCTCTAGGAACATTACTACTAGTATTATTTTTGAGACATATATTTAAATTTATACTTATTACTCTGAAAAGTGATAAACTTTGATCAAGGTCCGTTAAAGCTTAACCTGACAATTTTAAATGAAGAACTTTACCTGCAATGTGATAATCAATCTTCATATTTTCAAAAATTATCAGGTGGAGAATAGACTGAAGATGAAACCCTATGTGCATGGATACTGTCACTTATCTAAATATCCCTGTTGTGCAGTGTTGAGAAGGAAAATTCATGGCATCGTTTTCTATTAAATGGTATCTCTCACAATCTACATTCTTACATTAGAATATTTGTTATAAAAACTTCCAAGAGACTTTGCTATAATGTGCTATCAAATAAAACACCCTTCTAAAATGCTGGCAAAATGTGCTGGCTATTCTGAGGGAGAGGATTTCCAATGCACCTTTGCTGTATTTCAGCCATTCACCTAACAGGATAAGGGTCAGTCCCACCTGTTTAAATATTTTTGAAGATCTAAAAAAGAAGGGAACAATTAAGGGTGATTATTTTGTAAAGGAATTTAGTTACAAGGCAAGTCTGAGATGATTTGGGGGATTTAAGGCCCATGCCACATCGCACAATATAAAAATCAGGAATGAGGAGATTCCAGTGAGTGAGGCTGCAGCAGCCCCCCAGTAAATTCCAGAAATCCATTGATCAATGTGCTTTTTCTATAGAGGCAATTTTCAGTCATGTTGGAAAACAAAAAAACAAAAAAAACTACCAGGAGCATAAAAGCTCCAAAAGTAAACTAACACTGTTCATTAGTTCCTTACAGCTGCTGTAAAAAATTACCAAAAGCCTGATGGTTTAAAACAACAGAAATTTGGGGCGCTTAGGTCACACAGTCAGTTTAATGCTCGACTCTTGGTTTCAGCTCAGGTTGTGATCTCATGGGTCATGGGATGGAGCCCTGAGTGGGTTCTGTGCTCAGTGGTGAGTCTGCTTGAGATTCTCTCTCCCTCTCCCTCTGCCCCTCCCATTCATGCTCCCTTGCTCTAAAAATAAATAAAACTTAAAAAAAAAGACAAAATTAAAAAAAAAAAACAGAAATGTATTTTTCCATAGCTCTGGAGGCGAGAGGTCTGAAACCAAGGTGTTCACAGGGTTAGTTCCTTCTGGAGGCTCTGAAGAAGAATCATTTTCAAGCCTCTCCTTTAGCTTCTGGAAATCCCTGGAAATCCCTGGCTTGCCGATCCATCACACTAATCTCTGCCACTGTCATCACATGGTCTTCTCCCCTGTTTCTCTATGTTTTCTCTTCTTCTGTCTTTTCTAAGGACACTAGCCACTGGATTTAGAGCTCACCCTAAATCCAGGATGAGCTCATCTTGACATCCTTAACTACATTTGCAAAATCTTTTTCATAAATAAGGTCACCTTCACATGTTCTAGAGATTAAGACTCAGATATACCTTTTTAGGGGCTGTGGGCATTGTTCACTCACAATACACTGGTTTTAGGTAAAAAATTTTAAAGGTGATGTTCAGCCAAGACTTTTACTGACTTATTACTCTGAAATACGCAAGAATCTTAATGGGATTTTGTGAAATTTATTTTTTGTTAAATGGTATATTAGTTCAGGTCCTGTGAGGAGCACATGCAAAAAACTGGAGAGACATCTGTGAAGGTCAAAGAAGATCAGGAGTAGGCAGAGAGAACCTTTAGTCAGTGAAGCATATCTAACACTTGGGAAAGGAAATGAGAAGAAAGAGAATTGGGTAGCAAGACCTCAGATACGGCGCAGCTCTAAGAAAGTCTCCACCAGGCCAATGAGGAGCTCCTGAGCAAACACTGCCCATTGGAAGAGCGCTATGTTAGAACTTGGATTTACCACCTCCACTGTGCTTGGTCATTGCCTTCAAGCAGTCCAGGAAGAACATGGCCCAGCATTAACAATGTACTAAGTCCAAAGTGTAATGGCTAAATGATGAGGAGCCAGTCAAGGTTTAGATGAAAAGCTTTCTGTCACCATTCATCAAAGTTCCAAGAAGAATTCAAGAAGAAAAATTTTGCAAACACAGCTCTTTGGCTATCTCTAGGGTATGTGCTGCTCTAAGACATCCTTCTAGGGTTGTTGAGTATGAGACAAGGGATCTTTATGTCTCCTACTACCACTATTATTAGTACAGCCAAGGGTACAGGCAAACTTGGGGACATATCACATTATTGCAATGCAGTATCTGGAGTGGAATGCTGATGCAGATGACTTTGCTCTAATGAAGGGCTAACTGAATGGTTGTGATAGCAAGAAGGTACTCAATTTGATGAACTGGGCTGCACTAAAGAGATCTCATGTCTAATAACAAATGAAGTATGACAAAAATACACTGTTCTACGCTTTTTTACTAAACTTCAAAATTTATATGAAGAGAGCTAACCAAACAGACATCTTAGATCTAGTACAGAGGACAGATTTGGTACTGTGGACAGTGAATAGTTCAGCAGGGGATTTGTTCATTTAATGATTGTTGTGAATGGGAAGAGAAAGCACAAATGCTTGATACAAATCTTCAAATACACTTTGGATTAATACAGATAAAGATCATTTGGCAAGCGTATGTGATCATGACAGGAATATGAGCATCCCATATTATCATTTTATCACCAGTTACTCTGGCACAAGCAAAGTGAATGGAAATCGATGTGGAATGAGTCTGAGGGAACCCTATTATTGTTGTCTGTGACATCAGTGGGGAGTTCACAGCCATCTGTTTCCAGAGTCAAAAGAGCCAACAGCAGAAATTGTCCACTGCTTCCATGTACTTGGACATGACCTTGTACTTGGAGGGCCAAACCTCAGGCATTTATTCTTGCCTCTCTCCCCTTTCCCAGCTCCCTCCTGCTCAACCTTCTCCTCCAGCAAGCAGCAGTGTTGACTACACCTTCTTTGCACCACTAACTTCGATCAGGAAGTCTGCAAGTATTTAATTTTAAAAACTGCCCTGTTTCTTTGTTGTTTTTGCTTTGTTAAAGGTTATTTTTATTCACTGCATCTTCAACATATTATTCATTCAAGTTTCTGCTTAGAAGGAAAAGGTTATTTGTATCTAATACTTGATATAACAGTATCATTGTATACTGTACACATATGCACCAATAAGCTCATAAAGTGCTAAATAATTAAGTGTTTAATGATTAAGTAATTGGTGCTTTAGTGTTTTATATTACACAAAAGTCTTTGCTGAGTTTTATGTATGTCTTTCAGTAATTATTATTACTTGGGAAAATTTGCTGGGGTGTTTTCATAGGCAGCAAATACATTCTTATTTTCCCTATTAAAAAATGATGGCATAGAGGCCTTGACAATTAAAAAAAACCTCAATAGTCAACACATTTTCAATAATAGATTATATTCAGATTATAGGGGACACATGCATTATACTTACTAAGTAGGAAAAGAATGTATATAGTTAGTGAATTCAGGCCAAGTAACTGAAGAATAATAAAGGTAAGGAAGAAGAGACAAGAGTGAGAAAAGCCAAAAATAGCATTGGAATTTAACCAAGCAGATCAGAGGATCCAAATAAATCTGAAGAGAACAGTCCACAACACCAGCTGCTGTAAATAAGGGGTCATACCCTCAGGTTATTCTGAAAAAAAAAAAAAAAAAAGTGAAATAACCAATAATAAGGAGCCAAGAAACACATCATCAAAATGCCTGTACTGGACTAAAAGTCCTGGAAAGGATATGGAAGAGTTTTTGCAGTGGACAAAAGATGAGATCATCAGGAGATGTAAGCAGACCATAAATAAAAATGATTCTACTGGCCAACATTTATCAGGAATTCTTTTGTATTGTGATCTGTCAACATCATGATAAAAGTGTGTTAATATTAGTTACATTTTCATGAACCTGTATTGCCTATTCCCCCGTAAGTTTTTTGTAGAATCCAGGGCAAAGTGGGGGGCGGGGGAGTCAAGACAATACACTCATTCTCCTGGAAATATAACTTTGCTACATTGGCTTGAGTTACTAGAATGTTGACAGCCAGTTGCCTCATTTGTTTTTACTTGCAGGAGTGTTACTTGTTCTCACCTGCAGAACTGGGAGGAGTACACAGAAGAGTTAAAAGTGTGCCTGAATCCCTGGACAGAAAAGATTCACAGGCTTTGGAGAAATCATCTTGATATTATTATTGTGATAGAAAGAGACCAAGAAAGACTAGGAAAGTATCTCCTCCAAAGTTACATTTGGTCTGGAGAAAAAAAAAAAAAAAAAAAAAAAAGAACATTTAAATAAAGAGAATTCCAAGAAATGAAAATAAACTCCAATTATTACCCAGCAAGAGCTTTGCCTAAGGCACATTGTCCAAGCACGTACAAAATTGTAAAGGAGATTCAAAGTGATTGGATATTTGTTCCACTTAAAATATGAAATTAAAGAAAAGCCAAGATGAGGTAGCATGAAACACAAGGTGTCAAAATCTTAGATTTCCTCTTATTCCTGCCTTAACATATTGGTTTTGTTTGAATGTTGCTCTGAATTTGAGTATCTCATTAATGACTTTTTAAACAACCAATATTTTGCAAATGCTATTTAAATCTTAATCAGATTATAACTGGATATCAATCATTTCTTTTTCAACCTAAGTATCTATACTGTCATACACAACAGTTTTCTTCAAATTATTAGATTTTCTAAGAAAGTCGGAATTAATAAAGACAGATGGTCAACTAAGTAAAATTGGCAGACATTTATTTAAATTTGTGAGATTAAAAAAGTAGTTTGGTTTTGCCTTAGAATTCTCCAATTTCTCTCCTTTCCTAAATCTCCTTCCCATCACAGACTGCTTTATATGTCTGGCTCTCATTGTCCAGATTAACATCATATTAAGGAGCATGTGTTCCTTTGCTGTTAAGATGTAAGCGACAAGATCATTGTATTTTTTAATGCCCATGAGAATTAGAATCCTCAGAAGTGCTTAAATATAAAAGATATAACTACCCTTAATTTTGCTACCCGGAAATGACTACTATTATCCCTATAGTGGTATCTTCCCAGAATTTTTGTAATACGTGTGTATAAATTCAAATTTCTAAAACTGGAATGAGGAGTCATGACACACAGGAGGGATGACATGACCTTTTTAAGTTGCTTTTGCACTTAATATAGTTTTTAAAAGTTTTTACGTTAATAAACATACATGCATAGCATCATTAGTATTGGTTGAATAGTGTGTCCTTGACAGTTGTACTATAATTTCATTTAGTAGTCTATCTGGTTATTTAAATTACTGTTAAATTTTTATTAATATTAAAGGAAAAATAAAGATGATACACATACATCTTCGGAACATATTTGATTCTAGCCTTAGGATAAATTCCTAAATGCAGCATGGATGGGTCAAAGGTTTCATACATTTTAAGATAATTTTTACATTCTGCCAATTTACACTTCAGCAAGTTTAAACCAATTTATTTTGTCATAACAGTGTATAAGAGGAAAGTATTTGTTGTGTATAGAATCTGGACATAATTCAAATATTATGCAAATATATTTACAGTCTAGCTTTAATTATCATATGCTCAAGAAAAAACTGCCACATTAATTCAGATTTCAGAGAGCTGTTTAAATAAATAAAGTAGACATAGGTATGACTAGTTTCTCCTGAATTGTAATAGAGTGATTAATAAGCATCATGCTCTTAAATATTATCAAGATAAAGAGACTGAAGAAGAAACATGCTCTGAAGTAGAAAGAGGACAAGAATCAGTTAGGAAACCTGTATTACCAGAGTAAATACATTCCTTGCACCTGATTATTTTTTTTTAAATCCGTAAATAAATATGACAGATTGGGCCATTTCTAAGCCTTTTCCAGCTGTGAAGCACTATATACACAAGTGCAAGCTCCATTAAGCTAATGACCATGACTTATTTTCTTAGTTTTTTTTCCATAGCACGTAGCACATAGAGTACTTTGCATAAAATAGTCATTTTTATGTGCTACACGAATCATATTAAAATCTATTTTTAAATGAGTATGCTAGGCTGCTTATTAATCAAATCTCATTTCATAGGATCGTATAAAAATAAAGTAAAAATTGATTTTCTGCTATTAATTACTCTATAACCCTTTGCAAATGAAACCGTTTTCCATTTCCTTGATCTTTTTAGAAAGTAAAGAGAAAAAAGTTAATTGAGGTCTCACGTAAAGTTTACTAAAATGAAATATTCAGTCAACTAAGAAAGCCTTGGTTTTACATTTCTTGCCTTCAGCTAAACTAGAGTTGAAGAAGGAGTTGACTTTTAACTCTTGCTCTTACATTGGTAGTTCTGAATTTTAAATGTACATATTACTTCATTTTTGGAACTTTTAAATATAATATGAATTATTTAGTGGAAAGAATGATAACATTTGTTCTTATTTTTATGCCAATTGCTTAAATTAACGAGGAAATTGAGAAAGATTTGCCATCTTTAATTAAGAGACAAAGCTGCCCTGTTTTAACATTATCCCATTTTTAATTATAAAAGTACCATGATCATAATCATCACTTAAAAGTAGTATGGTTGAAGTAACTTAATTAAAATATTCCATCAGTACCAAAAGAATCTAAAACAAAAAGTAAAGGCTCCCCAAACTCCAGAACTATTTTAGCCATTACTGTTCTATTTAGTGATTACTGTTGATTGTCATAATATTTATTTATTATTACCTGATATAAAAGAAGGTATATACACTCCCCCCCAAATACACAGAGATAGTCAACATTTTACTGGTTATAACAGTAGTTACAGTTCTTCTGACGGGTGTTCTATAACTAAGCATTTTAAAAAAAAAAAAAAAAAAAAAAAAAACCTGTGTCTTGACCCTTCAATTTCAGAGTCTCTATTACCTGTTCTCACCTCTGTGGAGCCAGAAAAATTGTTTGATCTACCTCTCTTTAATTCACTAGCCTTTCTTCCAACTTTTCTTAACTATACCTTTACTTCTACATGTTTATTCTGTGAGGGAGATGCTTCTCTTTCTACAGTTAATGTTGTAGCTGGGCATTTGGCCAGCTTCGATGTAAAAACGGGGCATGGAATACAAAGAAGTGATCTGTGCTAATTCTAAGTTGGGACTCTTAAATGGTGACATGCCTTCTTCATGCTTTCTCGTTCTTGTTTTCGCCCGCTGGGAAATGATAGGACCTACACACAGCCTGGAGTGTGCAGGAAGTGGCAGGGCAGTGAAGTAAAAGCAAATAACCCTGTCATTTAGAACCATCCCCGAATGTGGAATATTCCCCAGCTGACTGTTCTGTGCAGGAAGGATATAAACTTTGCTCTTTCATTTTGGAAATCCTGGTCTCTCTGTTTTAGCATCTTAGCCCCCCTTAACACACACACTTAAGTATTGTGTCTATCTGCTGATTTCTAAAATTTCAAAACCATAGAGCAGCATTTACAACAACAGACATTTAATAGTATAATTTACTTCTTAACCAAATAGTGTGACAGGGACCTGCGTGATGGAGCTTGAAGGCTAGATTAAACCTGTGTCATTTGAAAAGAATGTTAGATTCTGTTTTCTTATATTCGCTCCGTTGTTCAAACCATGCCACACTTTGGTTTGCATCGTATTTTGAGCATGATATTCTTATAGAGACTTTTTTTCACAATAACTAAACTCTTTTTAAAAAATTATTTCTGAGACACTTACTCAATGAATACTAGACCTAATATCCCTGTTATTCTGTCTTATGTTCAAAATGGATCCTTTGTTTCCAGTCAGATCATTTAGGTCGTCTTCAACTATACATATTGTACAAACTTTTCTTTATTCCTGACATCATAATTTTAACTTCAAAGAAGTCTTAATCATGTTTGTTTTTATTTCATTACAGACTTATGATACAGCATTCTCTACACTCTCACTAACAATAATACTTGGAAGTGCTTTTTTATTATAACTAAACCCGTAGCTTAACTTGAGGAGAATTGATAATTTTTTTTCAATATTCGGTCTTCCTAGTAATGAATATAAAATAGTTTCTTTTATTCACATCAGCTTAAATATGTTTTCATCAAGTTTTATAACTTTCTCCATTAGGTTGTTGTACATATTTTGTTAGATTTATCTTCAAATACAGTATAGTTTTGTTGTTATTTTAAATAATATCTTTTTTCTTTGTAATTACATTTTCTAGTTGTTAATTTTGGAATACAGAACTTTTTTTCCCCCTCTGTTGGTCTTACACCAGCAACTGGTTGCTTCAATTATTAATTATCAAAATGTGTCCATAAAATCTTTGAATTTTAAAAATAGATAATCACACCATCCAAATTAATTTGCTCCTTCTATTCCAATCCTTCTATCTTTCTTTCTTCTTTTCTTATTGTACTGACAGGAACCTCCATTATAATGTTCATCTAGTTCACTCAAAGCATTCAAAAAATATATATATATTTACATATTTGCCTTATATATATTTTTTGCCATATATATAATTATATTGCACAATTAAATTACATTAAATCCATTCACAGCTGTACTTTTTGTCAGCAGATCAGAAAGAAGACAGAGGTCTCCTTAGAACTGAACTAGAAATCAAAGGCCATCTGCATCAAAAACATGTGGGAAAAAGCACTGTGACACAAAAAAACTTAAGCCTGCTCTTCCAAGCTGAAATTTTGAAATAGAAAATCAAATATTGAATCATAACCTCAAAATATATAGCTATTGTATACTCTGCAGTCATGAATAAGACTATTTCTGAAGCAGCAGATTAAGTTAAACATTTATTTCACAATCCAAAACTTAGGATTACTCAAATTTATCTGAATATTATTGGAAAGTACAAGGAAGGAAGGATTTTTCTTTTTTTGCAACAGCTGAATTATCTAAGGATGACAGAAAGTTATATTACTATTCTTTATCCCACAAGCTCAAAGAATTATTTACAAAATAGTTTTTGGACTCTGTGGCAGAAAATCATTGGTGAGAGTCATCTTTCTTTTTTTCCTCTTCATGATATTTGTATGCAACTGTACAGAGATCTCCTGTGTTATAAACTTCATAGGAAGCAAAGGTCAGAAAATTTCGAGGAAAATGCTCGTGCATGCACGCACACACACGTACATACACAAACACTTAAAATATTATAAATCTGGCAAAAGTTGATGGCTAAGACTGGAGCTGGAGCAGAAGAATGAAGATATGCCCTGGGGCTATTAGACGCACTGGACTGAGTAACAAGCCCCTCAGGACGCTGTTGGGAAAGAGACAGGCTCTGGTATCCTGAATCCCAGGCGAAAACTTGCTGCTATTGGAAGAGGAGGAGATAAAGCTCTAATGTCCACAGCACTGCCCTGCTACAAAGCACAGGTCTCTTAACTCCGGAGGAAGGTTAGGGGCACTGAGAATGACCCCAGTTCTGAGGACCTGGTCTGTAGAAACCTTCTCAGTCTGGCATGAAATCCTCCACCGCCATCTCCATCCCACCAAAAGCCATGTATGTGAACCATGCCTTTTATTTTCTGTAGTCTTATGCTTTGATATCTTGGGGCCTCGCTGGACCAGAAGGGACTGTCCCTTCTTTCAAGGGTTAGCTCATTCCTAGAGATGGCAAAAATCTTGAATATGAGCATGCCTTTCATATAGAAACTACTCAATTCAAACCTTAATACCCCAGTCACCTCCTTATCAGGTTCTTACACCCTGGGCCACTATCTATCTGTTCTAATTACTCCAGGGCCACGTACCAAACAACTAGGGACAGCCCGCGTGACCCAAAGCCTTCTGAAATTACTCAAATTTAAGCCATCCTAAACCTGCTCACCCTGCCTCCCCCATTCTTTCACACAGAAACCATAATAATAGTCCTTGGCCCTGTTTTCTTGTCACTTCCTCTGCCTCCTGGTTGATCATGGTGCCTTCTCTATGTCAGGGTGAGCCTCTTCTCCTAGGATCTTCTCAAGGGCAATCATTCCCTGATCTATTGGCCTTGCCATACCTAAATAATAATAGCATCTATTAAAAAAAAAAAAAAAAAAACTTTATATCCAGTAACATACAACAGGAGCTTACTCTGAAGCATGTGAAACAGCACAGAGAATCTTCTCTACAGCACAGCACTGAGGGTCGGCTAAAAGACGGCAGTGAAGCAAGTACACTGAAGAAAATCCTTCAGTATTCCAAACTTGACCTTTAGCAAATAAAGCTGCAGCTTACCATTGGAAGAATTTTTTTATTTTATTCTATTTTATTTTTTTTAAGATTTTATTTATTTAACAGAGAGAGACACAGCAAGAGAGGGAACACAAGCAGGGGGAGTGGGAGAGGGAGAAGGAGGCTTCCCGCTGAGCAGGGAGCACGACACAGGGCTCGATCCCAGGACCCTGGGATCATGACCTGAGCCGAAGGCAGACGTTTAACGACTGAGCCACCCAGGCGCCCCAAGGAAGATTTTTTTTAATTAAACACTTAAATTTGAGATAATTATGGAATTCATATGTAACTCTAAGAGACATCTCATTGTCTTCTCCTTAGTTTTCCTCAATGATAATATCTTGCAAAAATATGCTACAATAACCAGAAGAGCGACATTGACACAGTCAAGGTACAGGACAGTTCTGTCACCAAAAGGATTCCTCATGCCCTTTTACTGCCATACCCAATTGCCTCCAGCTCCCATCTCCTCCTTAGCCCCTGACAAGCACTCATCTGGCCTTCATTCCCATAATTTTGTCATTTTAAAAATACTGTATACATGGAATCCCACAGTATGTAACATTTTTGGGTTGACTTTTTTCTCTCAGCAATATTTCCTGGAGATTCATCCAGGTTGTTGCATGATTCGATAGTTCATTTATTTTTATTACTGAATACTATTCTTATGATACGGAGCTACCACAATTTTTTTAACCATTCAGTAGTTGAAAGACAATTGGGTTATTTCCAATGTTTGGCTATTATTATAACACTGCTATAAAGATTTATGTACAGATTTTTATATGAACATAGCCTCATTTCTCTCAGATAAATGCCCAGGATTACATTTGCTGTGTCATATGGTAGTTATATGTTTAGTTTATTAAGAAAACACCAGACTGTTTGCTAGAGTAGCTGTACCATTTTGAGTTCCCACCAGCAACATCTTCTCCAGTCTGTGGTGATGTCACTACTTTTTTGTTTAGCTATTCTAACAGGTGAGTAGTGATATCTTGTTTTGGGTTTAATTTGCATTTCCCTAATGGGCAATGATGTTAATAGGTCTTCATGTGCTTCTTTACCATCTGTACATCCTCTTCAGGGAAGTGCCTATTTATGTCTTTTGCCTACATTCTAATTGGAATATTTGTTTTGTTTTTCACTGTTGAGTTTTGAGAGTTCATTATATATTTTAGATCCCAGTCCTTCGTTGAATATGTTTTGAAAATATTTTCTCCCCATGTGTAGCTTATGCTTTTTTCCTATTAACAGGGTCTTTTGCACACCATAAGTTATTTTGATAGAGTCTTTTTAATCTATTTTTCCTTTTACAAATTATGCTTTTGATATCAAGTCTAATGAACTATTGCTTAGCACCATCTCCCAAGGATTATTTTATATTTTCTATTTGCTGATATTTTCATGAGGATTTTACATCGCATTTATGAGAGATGTTGGTCTGTAGTTTTTGGGGTTTTTTGGTTACTGGAAGAGAATGTACATAACTGGTGTTACTTCTTTAAATGTTTGATAGAATTCTGCAGTACAACCATCTGGGCCTAGAGATTTCTTTGGGGGAGCTATTAAATTATAAATTTAATTTCTTTAATACTTACAGAGCTATCCAAATTATCTATTTCATATTGATTACATTATGACATTTGGTTTTTTAAGAAGTCATCTAAGTTATTAACCTTATGTGTGTAGAGTTGTTCATGCTATTCTCTTACTATGCCTTTGATGTGTACAGGATCTAGAGTGGTATTCCCTGCTTCATTCCTGATATAGCCAATTTGTAACCTCCCTCTTTTTTCTTTGTCATTCTTCCTAGAGGTTCCTGAATTTTATTAATCTTTTCAAAGAACCAGTTATTTGCTTCATTTATTTTTTTCTATTGTTTTTGTTCCAATTTCATTGATTCCTACTATCTTCGGTATTTCATCCCCACTCCTTACTTTGGATTTAGTTTGCTCTTAGTTTTTATAGTATCGTGAGGTGGAAGATGAAATATATGCATTTAGTGTTGTAAATTTCCTTCTCTATCTTTACCAGCTGTATTCCACAAATATTGATAGATTTGCATCTCATTAAGTTCAACTATTTTTTTTTATTTCCCCTGAGAGTTCCTCTCTGACCCATTGTTTATTTGGAAGTGTGTTGTTTAGTTTCCAAGTAGTTTGAGGTTTTCTCTTATCTTCTTTTTAATGGATCTCTAGTCTGATTCCATTGTGGTCAAACAATATCCTCTATTCAATTTCAATTCTTTGTTAAAGATTTGTTAAAGTTTGTTTTATGGCCCAGGGTATGGTCTATCTTGGTGTATATTTTACGGGCACCTGAAAAGTGACCTGTAAGTATTTTACGGCCATTGCATAGAAAATTTAATAAATAATGACTGGACCCTATTGGTTGATAGTGCTGTTAAATTCCTTTATGTTCTAGGGGCGCCTGGGTGGCTCAGTCATTATGCATCTGTCTTCAGCTCAGGTCATGATCCCAGCGTTCTGGGATGGAGCCCCACAGCAGGAAGCCTGCTTCTCCCTCTCCCACTCTCCCTGCTTGTGTTCCCTCTCTAGCTGCCTCTCTCTCTCTGTCAAATAAATAAAAATAAAATCTTAAAAAAAAATTATTTTATGTCCTTGCTCCTTAAATATCTACTTGTTCTATCAGTTACTGAGAAAGAGATATTAAGGTTCCAACTCTAATCATGGATTTGAGTATTTCTACTTTCAGTTCTCTCAACTTTTGCTTTACATATTTTGAAGCTCTACTGTTTGGTGTAAATACATTAGGATTGTTTGGCTTAATTCGCAGACTGATCATTTTATTGTTATATAATGTCCCTCTCTATTTTTGGAAATATTCTTTGCTCTGATATCTATATCATCTGATATTAATTTTCCATCCTACTTTATTTTGATTAATATTTGCATGTTATATTCTTTTTCCTCCTTGTACTTTCAATCTGCCTGTATCCTTATATTTGAATTGAATTGGTCATGATTTTTAATCCACTTTGCCACTATGTATCTTTTAATTGGCCTACCTGGACTATTGGTATTTAGTGCAATTATTTATACATTAGGGCTTCAGTCTACTTTTTTGTTTTATTCTGTTTTTTATTTGTTCTCTCTGTTTCTGTTTCTCCCTTTCCTGCCTTCCTGGGGTTTACTTGAATATTTTTATAATTTCATTTTGATTTATTGTTAGTGTTTTTGTGTATATCTCTTTAACAGATTTTAATGGTTGCTCTATGTATTATACTACATACATCTAAGTTATCATAGTATACACTTCACTATTTTACAAGATAACCAAAGTACAGAAAACTTACTTGCTTTTACATCCATTTACCCTCCCCCATTAATGATATAACTGTTTTAAATATTCTTCTACATACATTTAATTATTGTGAAGAAAAAAATTTTATGGATAAAAAGACTTGTATTTAAATATTCAAAGCAAGGTCATTCATAATTGCTGAAAACTGATAGCATTCAGTACACCAGGTGAACTGCTAAACAAATGTTGGTGCACTGATACAGTGAAATATTGTGGGAGTAATAAGAACAAACCACTGATAACATGCAATAAGGATGCATTGCAAAGCATTATGCTAAGTGAAAGGAAGCAGAAAAAAGAAAAACACTAAACAACAACAACAAAATAAAAACCAAAAATATATGTGACTCAATCTTTATGATATTCTTGCCAAGATAAAACTGTAATTACAAAAATTAAATCTGTAGTTGCTAGAGGCTAGGAGTGGTAGGAGTGAACTGACTGAAAATGGGCTAGAGGCAACTCTCTAACATGATGTAAATTGCAAATTAAAATATTTAAAGCAACTAAAAATAATACATTACTACATGTCTAAAGTATTTTTCTGAATGTTTCCATACATTATCTCATTTAACCGTCATATATGCTGCTGCATGTAGCTAGCTGTGCTAAACTGAATGAGACTGAGGCTCCCTGTGAACCCAGTTTTCCCAAGACCATGTAGAAAAGAGGCAGTAAAGCAGCAACCAGATTAATTAATTTATAGGTTTTCCGTATATTTTTTACTATATTCCTTATACAAATATGCTATACTATGCTAATAGAGTATTTTAAAACCTTACACTTCAGGGAGAGTAGGTGTTGCATGTAAGTAAAATAATGCAACCCTGTGTTTTAAAGAATGATCTTCACAGGGGTAGTTATGGGAGCAAAAAGGTGAGAGAATAACACTAAGGAGCCTAAGGAGGTGCAAACACAATATAGCGGAGACAAGGGAAACACAATATAGGCGGAATGATTAGCTTTGTTTTGCTGATATCAACAAATAAATTTTAAATAAATAGAAAAACAATTTTGGCATCTTAATAATTAAGTCTTTAATCTGCTTCTCAGAAAGGTTCAAGTTGTTTTCAGCTTTACATGATGGTTTCCATTAGAAATTAAATATAAGCACACCTGTTTTCTTATTGGCTATTCCTCTGTCAAATGTTCCAAAGTGATAAAAAATGAACAATAAGATGACTCACAGATCAGAGGGCATCTTGCCAGTTGAAACTGTCTAAAGAATATTCTGACAGTTTTCAGTACTGTATTACTTAAAATAGCCAACTAGATGGGTGGGGTTGTTATTACTGTTCTAGGAATAGATTTATTACAAATGGCAGGAAGCCTTGACAGAATTCTGATTGATAGTTGTTCATCATTTACCTTGTTTCAGACCTATCATTTGCTTTGCCTTCCCAGAGCAAAATGTTCTAACAGTCACCAAATATGAGAATGAAGAGGTGCAGTAGCTTATTCATGCCACTTTAATCCCCAAATCCAATTAGCATTCAGCCTTGTCATGTAGCTACCCGTCTAATACTTTTTCAGCTGCATGCAGTTTTATGGCTCTGATTAAAAACAGTGGGTGGCCTTGATCACTTAAGACGCTTCTTATAAAATCACTGGGAGCCTAGCAGAGAAAGAGAATGAGACCCAACTGAAGGATAGAGGCTACAGAATAGTCCAAAAGAAAACCACATTGATATATGCCAAGAGAGGCATTTTCATCCTAAACCATTCATTGACAAGAATTCGATGAGGAAAATGGAAAACCTGATAGTACTCATATTTTTACAATATTAACTTGAGCAATACAATACAGAGAAGAAAACATAATTATTATGGTTACTATATGCCACATACTTTTCAGATTTATATTAATTATCTCATTCATCTTCATAATGATCTTCTAAGATACATGTCATTTTCCTCAATTTACAAAGGAGGGAAATGAAGATCAGAGACATGACGTTCACGGGTCCGGTCAGCAGCAGAGAAGCAAATCCAAGTCTCCTTGATCCTAATGGCCAGGCTACATCTTTCCCTCCCAAACCTATCGTTACATAAATCTATTTTTTAAATTTATCAATTACCTTCTTAGCTTTTCATTAACTACACCTTCTTTTAATCACATTGCTATATCTTTGAGTTACCTATTTAAATGATTTACTTTCTATAATTATGGATAAATGAGGTGAATTTGATTAACTACCAAGAGTGAAAGAAGAATACTGCCCAATTAATAACAAATATAGATAGCTTCGGGGATTGTCAACAAAGGACAGTTAGAAATTTCATTTGGTAATAAAGAGTCAATGTAGCTATAAAGAAACCATGAGACGGATCTCTATATGCTACTAAAAAATAGTTACAAGATTTAAGTAAAAAGGCAGAGTGCAAGGGAATGTATATACCTTGGAGAAATCTTATTTAAGAAGGAAGTAGGATAATAATATATTAGGTTTTGCTTTGCAAAAAGAGACCCTGCAAAGGTAAATAAGAAACTAACACAAACAGTTACCAATAGAGAAACAGAGGTGACAAAACAGATGAAGGGGGACAGTCTCTCATTCTTACAGAAATGAGACTTCTCAGATTATTCCTTTTGATGGTTTTGACTTTCAAACCATATACATAATTACCTTATTCAAAAATAACTTAAGGAGAAAAATGGTAAAAACCCACTTTACATGGTCAGAAGAGTTATGTCAGTAGTAGTTGGGGGTATCTAGCGCCAAGGTCTCAATAACTTACTTCTCAAATAAAGGGTAAGGAGACTTAGTTGAAACTTTAAGATGAGACACTGGGTCGAACAACTCTGAGTTTAAATTCTAGCTTTCTTGTTTGCTAACTATGTAATATTTGCAGGTTTTTTAACATCTCTGAATTTCAACTGTATGATTTGCAATAATAATGGTATCGACTTCAAAAGGACACAATGAAAATTAAATAAAATAATGAATAAGGTACTTGGATATAGAAAGTGTTTGATGAGAATTAAGAATTTCCATCATTCACATCACCACTCTCCTCATAGCAGCAGGAAGGAAATGGGTGGACAACTCTTGGAAGCCACCCAAAGAAGGACAGTGAGACCAGGAAAGTCTCAGATCAGGTAGTTGGACAATGATAATGATAGGCAGAACTAAAGAAAGGGTGTCATGTTCTGAGCAAAAACCACCTTTTCCTATTGTTTCTATACATGACAACTCCGGTGGTTTGAGTTATCTTCATATTTACAGTAAAAATAGGCTGGCAGACTCAACTCAAAAAAGAGACATGAAGTTAAACAAAAACCTGTTGTGTAAACTTTGAAAGTTACTGTAAATGTAGTGTTAGACTGCTTTTGGTTTGTTTAATACAATCACACCTCATTTTTTTTTTTTGACAATACAGCTGTAAGGAAAAAGCACCATACCTATAGTATTATCATCAACCCTTTCATCCTTTTTCTATTGAAATACTTTTAATTCAGTCCGCTAGAGAAACTTCCCCCATGGGAACATAATACTAATCTTATAAAAAGAAATTTTATAGGCAATCCATTCCACTTCAAATTTCTTGAATTAGTCAATTAAGGATTTACAAATTAAATCTGAAGAAAAATGTTCTTTCTGCAGAAGCACTAACATTCTAATTAAGTAAAAAAGGAAAACACAGGCATGTGAAAATACACACAGACACAAAAGTGATGTGAGAAAATCACCAACTGAGATCCTTGAAGAAAGACTGTACATTACAACCATACTTGAATATAACATATATTTGAGAGGAAAGTAAAAACATAAGAGACAAGAGCTAGAGAAGCTTCTCGGAATTCCTAGAAGAAAAATGGGCCTTGGCTTGTATATGAACATTATAATGAATCTTTAGAAAAAAGACAGAGTCATTCTGGCAAATGATTATTGGAAATGCATTCTATAAGAAATGTTACCTGAATCTTCTAAGATTCAGAAAAGACAGAATTATGAGAATGGGACTCCTCTCCTCATCTGGCCTTATCAGGACATGGCGTTCCACCACAAAGATCCCAAGAAAACATCCCTGCCTTTTTCCTCACACCTGTCACTTGTGACACTCAAATACTCTATTTCCCTTCTGCTTCCCAGACGGACCCTGCTTTGCCTTCTCTCTGTCTGGGTTTCTGAGCCTCGTTAGGATATTCACCTTTGAGAAATCAGGGAAGATTATACACTTTGTAAAATATTGCTCAAATATTTTATCTAATTGATACTTGAGTTTTTATGAAAATGATTAATATTGTTTGCCAAAGGAGAGAGATGTACAGACATCTCAGTTTGTATGTGTAATTTCACTTTAAAAGAAAAAATTACTACATTAATGATCTTCATGAGAAATTCTTATATTACATCCAATGTTACAATTACTGTAAAAGTCTAGGATTTCATCCCTAATTTACAGTCCCTTTAAATCAAGAATTTGCTATTTTATTACAAAGTAAAGACAATTAAGATGGTTTTGTTTCTATACTTGACTTCATTACCAATTTACAAAATTACTGCCACTACTATAATTGCAATCTAATTTTATTATTTATTTATTTACTCATTCATTCATTCATTCATTCATTTATATTTTTTTAGAGAGAATGCGTGCAGGGGTGGGGTGAGGGGCAGAGGGAGAGGGAGAGAGAATCTTAAATAGGCTCCACACCCAGTGCAGAGCCCAACACGGGGCTGGATCTCACCACCCTGAGATCATGACCTGAGCCAAAATCAAGAGTCAGAGGCTACCTGACTGAGCCACCTGGGGCCCCATAACTGCAATCTAATCTTAAAGAAGCAATCATTTCAACAATTTTTTTTGCCTGTCTCATTTTCTTTTTTGTTATTAATTTTACAAATGCAGTTCTTTTTTCTGCAAAAGTCCGTTACAATCAGTAGGAATGTGGAGCTATAGCATTTCTGTTGGGAGACTCATTAAAATCTAGCCAGCTAAATATTCAGAAGGTCAAAAAATATTATTTGGCTTCTCTTAGCCTATTTTGTGAAGACTTCAGAAAATATTATTTTTTAAATTTCTGTGAATTTCTATGAATATTTCTTTAAAGTCTTTACTTGTTAACATTCTTAGTGTAATTAATTTATAAAACAATGTTGAATTTTTACCAAATTATGATGGATGAAATTACCATTCTATTAGAAACATTTAAACTCTGCACAGAAGTTTAGAGAATAAAATCGTGAGCATCTGTGCACCCACCATGTAGATGCACCAACTGTTAAAATGTCCTATTTTTCTTCAGTTCATTTATAAAAATCAACATAGAAATTATAGACTTACTATAATCTGCATACACATTGCTCTCAGTCCTACCTGGAAGTAACCGTTATCCTGAAACTGAAGTGAATCTTCATCATTCTGATTTTCCAGACATTTGGTGTACATTTATGTATCCATAAACATAGAGAGAATATTTATTTTTCTAATATTTGCATAAAAGTTTTCATTTTCATAAGCATTTTCTTCAGTTTATCTTCATTCATAAAATGAAAAATAAACTATAAACAAAATGAAAAAACATAGACGCGATTGTGCTAAAAAAGAAAACAGAGGGGCGCCTGGGTGGCTCAGTCATTAAGCGTCTGCCTTCGGCTCAGGGCGTGATCCCAGAGTTCTGGGATTGAGCCCCACCTCAGGCTCCTCCGCTGGAAGCCTGCTTCTTCCTCTCCCACTCCCCCTGCTTGTGTTCCCTCTCTCGCTGGCTGTCTCTCTCTCTGTCGAATAAACAAATAAAATCTTTAAAAATAAAAAAAATAAAAAAGAAAAGAAAACAGATATGGAAGGTTTGGAGTTCATGAGTCGGACATAGGCTGCAATTCAAATAGAGGGACAAATATAGGCCTGTTGGACAAGGTGTCATGAGCGAACATTTTAAGAGGACAGAGGGTGATTTATTTTCCATTATCTATTATTACATGGGTCTACATCTTTCAATACGAGGATCAAGCTCTCTTTATCTTTATTAATGCTTTTATCTAATATTGCTGTACTAGCTAGTTGTGTGTGTGCATGTGTGTGTAAGGTGTATGTAAGGAGTGATTATAATTTAAGTATTTGCCATTCTATTATTTTCACCTTGTCTTGTTTTTTTCTTTTCTTTTATTTGTTTTTGGTTGATTTAAAAGCATTAAATGACACTCTTTTTTCCTTCAAATTTGTTAAGACGCTCTCCCTTCATGACTGAGTTAATTTGTTTGAATTTATTATGATTTTTTTAATTGAATTTATCTCTATCACCTGGTGTATGTGTGTGTGTGTGTTTTTGCTCATTTAGTCTTCCTTTCCAACTTCTAAGAATACGGTTTTATTTTTTTATCATTTACTATGAACTTTGAAACTACAGATACCTCGTTTAAAAGCAATTACTCATATACGTTTAATATAATCAATATAATTTTCTAACAATGTCTAAAATAGTTCAATATTTCTATTATTGTTCCAAAAATTGTTCTTAGAATAGTCACAAGTAAACATCCCTCTCGCTTTCCTTGCAACTACCGTCTAGAATTGTAGTACTTCCTTTCGATACATAAAAATATCACTTTTTTATCACTTTTTGAAACATAAAAATATCAGTAATTATTATTTATTTCACTAAATGATGCATTACATTGACATGCATTACATGAGGTTATAGCTTCCCAGTGACTGATTCTTTTCCCCAGAAATTTCTTTCACTCTTTTCAGGTATATCTGCTTTTGTTTCACTTTATTTAATTTATTATGTCTTGTTGCTGCTGCTATCTACCTATAAATTCTATTCTTTTCTCTCTGTAAGAATTTTCTGTCATTATAAAATTATTATAATTCTTCTCTTAAAGTTGATTTTTAATGGTGGTTTTCCTTTTGATTGGTTTTTCTTATTGGTCACCACTCTTTGACTTTTTTTTAGGTGGGTTTTTGGAAAAAGATTTTCTTCCTTGTTTTATGTTCACTTCTTCCTTTATAGAAGTTTATAGTTACCTCCATTCATCCCTAAAGCCCACTGACCAAAAACAAGATTTAGGTTGGTGAATTGCCAGCATAGAGCTATCAGTATGCAACTCCAGTGGACTCGTTTATTTGGATACATTTTGATAATTGTGTAATAAAGCATCTACAAAAAGCCGCTGCCTTGGGAAACACCATCCAACAGTGTGAATGAGAATATCACAGAACAAGTCATAAGCCAGTGGGCGGAATCACTGTAAGATCTCAGGTGCTTTGTTCTCCTTCCCTGTATATCTGCTCTAGGCAGCAAACACATCATTTTTAAGCTTCTTTTCACTAACTGGTTAGACTCACCGTAGCACTTGGTTTCTAACTTCGGACACACTTCTGATAGCTTGCCTTTTGTGGAGTTCTCTTAGTTTCTATTAATACACAGGAACTAAAATTTCAGTTCTTACGTTTGAGTCTAAAAGCCAAGTCCAGCAAGCCTATAGATTTAGTTACGTATACTACTTTATGTTTCCTTCCAGTTTTTAGTCCATGAGGATGTTTATTTTATGTTTCAGATAAGCTATGATTTGGTTTTCAGTTTCGAAATACCTAATTTATCAATACCAGTAATTGTTCAGAATAAAAAGGTGTGAAATTATAATTCCATCTTGAGAAGAATTCCAAGGAAATGTTCCATGTGATTCTTTTTGATTCTCAAACATTATAAACCTGTAACTCTTCCTAACACAGCTATTTTACCAAGAATTCACAAAATTTGAATCTAAAGTTTGACATATTTTTAATTAAATTAGATCTTATACTTGTTATTATGCTTTAGAAAATATCTTTATACCAACTCAAATCATTTCAGCCTATTCAAAATTTCAGTCTTTTTTCTTTTCATGCCATAGCTTTGTTATTATTTTTATATATGCTAGGATATTAAGATTAATGGTTTCTCATATTTTACTTTAAAAATAGCTGAAAAAAATCTTTTTACAAATTTATATTACAAAATGACATGGTATTCCCTACTACCCCCTCGCAGGTGTGCAGAGCAGCTTTTAGTTTCCATTCTTCTTTTAACTGTAGCTCAGTTTGTAGTATTCTTGAGAGAGAACACAAAACACTATATTGTAAGGTCCAGAAAGATCAAAAAGTATTTTTGGGGTACCTGGGTGGCTCAGTCGGTTAAACGTCTGGCTCTTGATTTCAGCTCAGGTCATGATCTCAGGGTTGCGAGACTGAGCCCCACCTCGGGCTCTGCACTCATCAAGGAGTCTGCTCCTCTCCCTCCCTCTCTCCCTCTGCCCCTCCCCTGCCCCCACTTGCATGTGCTCTTTCTCCCTGTCTCTCTCAAAATTAAAAAAAAAAAAAAGTTTATATTTGGATAACTTTAACTAATATTCTTTCTTGCCTAGCATTGTATATACGCACTGATTTTACAGCTATAGATCCTACGCTACAGTTCTTGAGAATAATCTGGGTGTTTGTAGTTAAGATCATGACACAGTATCTAGTTCTTTGTTACTAGTTATGGAAATATATGATTCCAAACAAAGGGAATGGTAAACACAAATGAGCAGTTGATAATTGTTTCCTGCCTTATAAAAATATGTGAATGTTACCTGTGTTGCTACAGTTTGTAAAGTGAAAACTTTAAAATATGATATTGTACTTACATTCTTCTTTTTTAGAGAGAGAGAAAGAGTGCACTCAAGCGGGGGGTGGAGACGTCGGAGAGTGGGAGGGCAGAGGGAGAGAGAGAATCTTAAGCAGGTTCCACACTCAGCATGGAGCCAGAGGCAGGAGCTCAATCTCATGACCCTATGATCATGACCTGAGCCAAAATCAAGAGCTGGATACTTAACTGACTGAGCCACCCAAGTGCCCCTGTACTCACAGTGTTAACTCACATGGCATCTTCATTGTTAGTGTATAGTGTCCCCCATACTTTCCCACAGTACCATGTTATTGTCAGATCTTATTTCCCATAATGACTATCTGGTATATTTGCCTCCTTAGTATTCGTCAGCTGCCTTCTCCTTTCTGATAAGATACCAATTTCCTCCAAAAATCCACTCTGCTCCTACTCTCAGACTGTCACACCAGAGGTCCTCCCTATCCCATGACTATTAGAATGACAATGTAATCAAGGCCCAGACAATTGCTACAGCGATGAGCAAGTGAGCTGGGACACCATTTACCATCAGCAGCTCTAGAATTTTCCCTGAACAATTAGAAACAATGGTAGCTCTTTCTACAGGTTTGTACACTAGTAAGGTTCTTATCCATCACTGCTGGAGTCACCCTGCTACCAGAAGGAAAAATAATGAAGCTCTTGAAAAGAAAAGTCAGAACTGAGAGATGGAAATAAACTTCTCAGGGCATGAAGCTATGCCTAAAGCCAGAGCAGTCCTGAAATTCTTCAAATGAGTCTGTACGTTTTTTTTTTTTTCCTCTCTCTCTTTCTCTCTCTCATAATACCAATTACAGTGTAGTTTCTCTCTGACTGCAGGAGTTTCACCTCATAGATCATATATTGTAACTGTCCATTCTTTCCTCTATGTCACCCACTATATTGTGTTTCTTGAGAACAGAGATGATGTCTTGTCAACCATTTCAGATTTAGTTCCTATCATGCTGCCCAATTCAAATATTTAATAAACAAAAATGCATAAATAAATAAGTACTAGTTCTCTTAGCTACATTACTATATCATCATTAATTAAAAATAACTGAAGGACAATTTTGTCTATGACTCTGAGGTAAATATCTTGAAACGGCACAAAATAAATATTTTGCTGCTACTCTGTCCTATGGGAGATCAATATAAGGAAATGGAATATCAGATTAGAAAATAGTTACCAACTCTAGTGTCAAATTACATTGATAAGATCAGTGTTGATGAGTGTCAGAAATGACAAAAATGACATAAAAAGGGATGGCGTTGAAAGTCCTGGAAATATAACACTATTCTCTTATCTCTGCCACGGAAGCTCCTGCTTTCTATAATTACACCATCAAACAAATATGTTATGTTAGGAAACATTTGAGCATTACTACTTAGGGCACATTCTTAGAATGATAGTATTTTTTGTTTGTTTTAGTTACGAAAATTATGAAAAATTTTAGTTACAAAAGTTATGGAAAATTTCACATTATGAAAAACATAACCTCAAGCTAATTTTAACAGGGGTGGTATTTTGGCATATTTGTTTATCTTTCATATATCTGGGCATATATGTATTCTGGTATCACTTTAAATAAGTTACAGACATCATGACACCTAACGTATACATTCTTCAGTATGAAACTCCTAGGACTAAGAATAATCTCTTACAAAGCCACCATGCCATTATGTCACCTAAAATAATTGACAAAAATTCCTAATCTATATCCAAACCATATTCAAATGTCCCCAGTTGTCACAAGAATACCTTTTAGAGCTTGCTTTTTTAAACTAGGTTCATGTATTGCAAATGATTGTTTGGTCTCTTTTTTCTAGGCTAACAAGATTTCTGTGAGGGATGGTTACCTGAACAAATAGATCAGATTATCATTTCCTGAATATTCAAATACTAGGACCAAAAAATGTTGATGTTTCCTACAAAGAAAATAGTATTATGAAGCCAATAATTTCTTAAGGAAGAAAAGTCCTATACAAAAGCAGTAAGTAATTAGCAATACAAAGAGGGCAGACTGGTTAGCAAGCTGGATACTTATCCAAAAGATTCTGTACTACTCAAGAAGCATGCATTAATACTTAGTAAACATTCATCACCCTCCACCAACACTATAAAGAGTCCGAAAGAAACATAATAAGATTGAATAGAAAAAAAAAAGTAATTGCAGTCTAAAGGATTTCAAGGATAGTAAAAGGACAGGAGCTTGAATCAGTAGTCAGTGACAGAGTCTTACACAGGATAAACAAAGGCTTGACAAAAATGATAATTGAGAAAAAAAATGAATGGAGCACAAGAGATTGCAAAAAGGAAACAGAACATGGACATAGGTTGTTACAGTAACCCAGGTGAAAATGGATGAGGGCAGAATGTCTGCTTTTAATTCATAGGTTTCATTTTGCTGAAAAGGCCAAGAGACTCTTTAAAAACAGTGGAAATAACTACACTGGGGTACAGGTGCTCCAGGTCCTTACCACACACCTGTCACTAATTAGCTATGTGACCTCGGATAACTTGGGGAACATACCCAACCCTCAAAATCCTTAACTGTAAACTGAAGGAGCAAAATAGAGGATAACTCAGCCATCCCCCACTTGCACTTAAAGTTTCTCGAAGATTTCAAATTATGCAGATATAAGCACATTTATTTTTTTACTGAGGTTAAAGAAAACTTTAGAAACAAAACTTAAAGAGGTGGTAACTATAATGTAGGCCAAATTTTCTCCTAGCATTTTGTTTTTGACTATTGTGGACAAGTGTAATAAAACTACTTTAAGAGGCAAAGATATGATCTGAGTATGTCATAAGAAAGTCTACTTAGAAATTTAAGGATTCTGGCTAAATTATTTATATTATTATTATGTTATTTATATTAGACATTTAAATATATTTTTTCACACGTGTAATTTAATTGTGATTTAATTTACAACTATTACCTAAAAGCACTAGGTTTCCTGCAATATGCTAGTGGTTCCAACTTTTGATATTTCAGGTCAAATACTAACAGAGACGATGTTTTCAAGGTGAAATAAGAAGAAGTGAGCAAAACATCAAGTTTAAGACTTCAAGTTCACCTGAAGATAAAGGCAAGGAGTCTGTGAATTACATCGGAAGTGTTTCGTCCCCATAAACATGGAGGTCATATTTGATCTTCCACCCATGTAGGAAATGCAGAGTTTTCAAAGAAATATTATAACACATTTCAAATCTTCTAATGAGTGTTCGTTAATATAGAGTGCACAACACTGGGCAGTTTTCGTTTTTTTGTTTTTGTTTTTGTTTTTTGTTTTTGTTTTTGTTTTTGTTTTTTTTTTGCCAAAAAGTATTTTGTTATTAGATTTTTAGTATTAGTTAATACTTTGGAAAAAGTATTGACTTGAATACATGCCTGACAAACAGATCTTAAATCAAAAAGATATAATAATTTAATGCCAATGATATAGCAGTATTTTAGGTAATAAGAGAGTAGGGAATGAGGAACATTGAAATTAGTCACTGTAGTTCTTCCCTTGAGAGAAGTATTGTCTTGTTGCTTTCACGACGCATATGAAAGTGAGCAAGAGATCCTTTATTCAGCATCCCTTGGCACATTTTAGGAATGTGAGGATGCTAACATGAACACGTGAAAAATATATCTCTAGATTTCCAATCTCAAACTTCTAGGGTTGTGTTTGCTTCGTTGTTTTCCACTAAATCTGGTGCATAAGCAAATCACTGTTAAACATATTAAAATCCTATGTTACTTCCTTCAGATCACTGAATTCCACTTCCTTTAGTCCTATATTTAAGTTTTTCCTAGAGACTTGACAGAATGTATCCATATTGCAAATATGAATTCTTTTTTATATTTAGAAACGGGTCTGAAACTAGGAAATATGGTTCTCTAAGGCTAGACTCAGAGATCAATGGCAGAAGCATCCACATGGCCACTCTCAACATATACAACGATTTCAGGAAAAAACAAATGTGCTGTGGTCTGGTTTCTGGTACTCTAGTTAAACCGAGTCACTCCTGGCAATTAATCTGTATTCTGAGTGAATATATCTTATCCTGAACTTGTATTCTTATTGTTGGTCTCAGCTGTATTTACGTTATAAAATTCTAGGACAGCACCCACAGTGATTTCAATATTAATGGAAACCACAAATGCGTGTCACAAAAGTTAGTTAACATTTTGTAGTAGCCACATTTTAAAAAGTGTAAAGAAATAGGCCAAATCAATTTAAAAATTTAATTCAATAATTCCAAAATATTAACTTTCCTACACACAACATATTTTTAAATATTAATGAATATTTATCTTCCTAAGTCTTGGAAATCCAGTGATCATTTCATATTTACGGCACATCTCAATTTGGAGTAGCCACATTTCACACAGCCAATAGCCACACGTGGCTAGTGGCTACCACATTAGACAATGCATTTTGAGAAATGTTATTGTTTCAGATGTGTTAAGCAGTACCAAGCAAAGTACCATGAGCTTGAAGATTATTAAAATGCTCTTTGATTATAATGGTTTAACTAAAAGGTGGAGCTCTGGAGGCCCAGAAGAAACCTAGTGGAAATAAGCCAGATTTCTCAATCTCTAGTACTACAGGATTGTGTTGCTTCAAAGCCAAGTAGTAAAGGCAATACTAACAACATTTAAAATGTTCTCAGTGTTTAATTATAAAGAATTATCTAAGAGCTGTAAAATAAGGAATAGTACATACTTTTAAACATTGGCTTTTGCAGATCAAAATCCAGACTTCTCATAAAATTCTTATTATTAAAAATTGTAATATTTTATTTATTCCAAATTGATAATAGTGGAAATGGAGAATGAATAAATCATATCTATTTTGAAGGGAAATACTTAAATTATTTATGTAATTGGCTAAAACACCCTAAAATCAGAGTTTCCTGAATTGATCATTTTCCTCCTGCTACCATTATTTCTAAAATTGGGCCTTCTCTTTTTTGTTGTTGTGTCTGATAAAATACAGACAACATAAAATTACCATTTTAACCGTTTTTAGTGTACAGTACTTAATATGGCACATTGTTGTGCAACCATCACTAACATCCATCCCTAGAACTTTTTCATTCTTCCCCAACTGACACGCTACACCCAGTAAACATTAACTTCCCCTTCTCCTCTCCCCCAGCCCCAGGCAACCACCATTCTTCTCTTTGTTCCTATGACTTTGACTACATTGGGTACCTCATTCAAGTGCAATCAGACAGTATTTGCACCTTGGAGACTGCCTTATTTCACTTAGCATAATCAATTCGAGGCTCATCCAAGTAGCAGCAGGTGTCAGAATTTTCTTCTTTTTAAGGCTCTTTTTTCTTCCTATGTATAAACTGCATTTAGCTTATATGCACATCCTTTGATGGAAATTTATTTGGGTTGCTTCTACCTTTTGGCTACTGTGAACAACGCTGCTATGAACACGGTGTACAAATAGCTGTCTGAGTCATGGGCTTTCACTTTTATTACATGCCCTGAGTCTGAGGAGCACTTATCTTTCCTTTTTTTTTTTTCCCCATTAGATTGGCGGCAGATTATTCTTTCACTTTAGAATGAAAAAAATAAAATAAAATCTTTCCTCTTTGTGCCGGTGCTATACACAGTCTTTCTTCTAGCAGAACAAGTGTACTGCCCTGACCACTTTAATTTTTTCTGCCACTACTTCCTAGTTCTTATTCCACTATATTCTTCCAAGGTCATCATCTTGTAACATTCAATTATTTTACATGTAGAAATATTAGCATACTGAGTTCTGAAAATTAAAAGTATCTGTGGAATATTCTCAGCTTCAACTCCCGGGGTCTCCGATTTATTACCCCAGTTTCACATTTTTGTTGGAATTTATCTCGTCACGTACTCCAGGCTTCAATCTTTCAACCCTCTTCACTCTATTAGTTCTTCTCTCAGCTCCCACATGTGAACTATTCTTGGTATTAAAAACTCATTTTCGAAGCAATACAATCTCAACAACTAGAATACCATGTGTGCTTGGTTAGGTTAAATTTAGCCTTGTGAAACTGCACCTTAGCAATCCTGCAGCATCAGTAAGCACTTCTATCTCTAGTCCTCTTTATCCCCAGACCACAACTCGCCTCGCATAGAATTTTAATTTCTTCCTCTCTAGTAAATACAGCTTTGAGGACACAAGATCCAAACTAAGGAGAAAAATAAACACAGTGATATACCAACTATGATCTAAAAATAAGAAAACAAAGCTCATGAAATCCTGAGCATTGATGCTCATAGCAAAAGTTGACCATTCTCTAACTTTTTCAATGCCATATTTAGAGTGTTTCAAAGACTTGTGAGAAGCATATGATAATTTTATTAATAACCAGAACTATTCCAAAGACCTTCACTGTCTGAATTGCTAATACATTCAGTGCTCCTTATTTCTAGCTATTTCCTTTAGCAAGTCTTAGTAGGAAAGGAACAGAAATATAGATGAGCAGCTGTAAATAATGCAATATTTAATTTTTCCTTCATTGCAGTAGAAGAACCACTCTCATATTTAGTATACCTACAGGCATATTTCTCCCGCTTGCCCCAAGCAGGACTGCTCTAGGGAACATCAAGCTATCACATAGATGAATAGAAGTGAGAAAAAGACGACATGAGGAAAAAGACAGACATATATAGAGTGTAGCCACTTTGAGTCAGGATTTCTATTACTGTGGCTGAGAATACATGCCACAGTAAGATTTTTCTTCAAGTAATACTTTTTTCTTTATTAATAAAGGACTAATTAATTTTCAAGATCACAAACTCTGATATAAATGCTTGGGTACTGTTCTCTGTTCTATTCATTTATGAATGGAAATGTGGTTGGGTTTGGAATTTTAGAGTCAATTTCCACCGATCATTTTACTAACATAACCTCATTTTCTTCTAAAATTAGTTTTGAAGAGGTAAATTCTAAAACTAGACCAAACTTTCTTACTTTAGAGATTACCCGCTTAAGTGCTTATAAATGTTTTCTCTATTGTTCAAGTTTTAAAATATCATGACAGTACTTTAGGGTTTTTTTTTTTTTTTCTTCTTCTTCTTATTAGCTCTATTAAGTAACTATTTTGGTCAGCAGACTCATACTTTTCAGCTCAGAAAGTCTATTCTAAAATATAATTAATTGATGTTTATGATTTATTTCTTCTGTTCCCTTATTCCAGCATTTCAATTACAGTATTTTATAGTTTCTCTAATCTATGTATTTACTATCTTTTGTCTCCATAATTAAAAATTTTGTTGTTCTGTATTATTATAAATGAAACATTACACAAATGAAATATTATGAACTACAGATTAATACAGAGGGGTATAAACAGAAAATGGAGGGATTAGAAAAGCAGATAAGATTTTTGTCTTCTTTTGTTTGTTTGCTTCTTTGTTGTTTCCTTGTTTCCATCTGGATTGTGGCTGCCTGTCTGGTTAGGCCTGCTGGTTGTCATTATTCACTGCGGGGCAGGCATCAAAAGCCAGCCCTCTGACGTGCAATTATGAAATCTTCATTCACTGCCTCCCATTGCTCATGCCTCTTACACCAGAAATGTGTCTCCAGCTCATCCTCTCTTCTAGACCCTAAGCTAGTGGGCCTCTTGCTCCAAGGTCCCCTTACCACCAGGCCTCCCTCTGAGGTGTGACGCTTGTAGAAGAGTTCAAGCCTGGCTAGCTTTCACTGAATCCGCTTAACCTATGGCAAACCCACTCAACCTTACTCTGACAAAAAATAACATGTATGTCCGCCTATCTTTTCCAGGCACTCAAACTTCACATAATTGCTTATTCTCTTGCTTAGGTAGGCGTATGGCACATTACCAAGCCCACTGCCTAAGGCAAGATCCCAACAGAGAAATAGGTTTTGTTTTCTTCCACTGGCCATCCTGATCTCTAGGAGTGGATACCTTGGAGACCCAGGCCCCTGGCATTTGTGTTGGGGAGTGGAGGACTTCAAACCGCAGAACTACCCACCAAGCAGGCTCAACACTCCCTCTCCTTTTGTTATTTCCTTATATCAATAGCACAAAAAGGGGTCATGAGATCACAGACTGTGCACAATCATGAAAAGAAAGGAAGCTATTAGGAACATCTTGTGAAAGACAATTCCCTAGACCAGACACTGGGCATGAGGGGATGGATAAAATATTACCTCAGGTTAAACTGAAGTAGAGGCACAGCTGGGTGGTTCCATCGGTTAAGTGTCTTTGGCTTTGGCTCAGGTCATGATCTCAGGGTCCTGGGTTCAAACCCCGAGTCTGGCTCCCTGCTAAGTAGGGGGTCTGCTTGTCCCTCTGTTCCTCCCACTGCCCACCCCACCCCCTGCCCGACTCATGCTCTCTCTCTTCAAATACATACATAAAATCTTTAAAAATGAAATAAAAAAAACTGAAGGAAAAAGATCAGATTTTATATATAAAAGGCTTACATTGCAGGCTATTAAAATATACCTATATTGTATATCTGTAGAGAATAGCTAGAAAGTCCCTCTGCATGTTCATTAGGAATTACCTTTATGTTCCTTTTCATTCTCCAGGAGGCTGCCATTTTGCCTCAAACTTTTCTAATCTCTTATCTATGTTGTTGGCTGGCAGTTACTGAAACCATGGTTGTTCACTGTAACTAGCCTTTAGATGTTGTTAAGCAGGAGGAACTGTGGTCACTGGCTAGAACAGCAAGTGAATAAAGAACAGGGACCATGGAATCAGAGACACACAAGTTCCACTTCTGAGTGTGCGTTATAGCTGTGCCACATCTCTAAATCTTAATTTCACTGGTCTAAAGAATAACATAAATAATACTATCTCATAATTTTGGTGTAAAGACTAAATGAGGTAATGTGAGTAAAGGATACAATACAATATTACATGTGTGATAAATATTGACTATTATTACTGGATAACACATTCTTCATCAATGCTTTTATTGGAATAGCAAAAATAAACAAAAAAATCTGAACCAGCATACACTGCTAATAACAATCACTTCCTTCAGGTACCCAACATACTATGCAAATGTCATTCAAGAATAAACTGCTGAGGAGTTTGCTTTCATATTCTATGCTGTTGATGGGGCACACTTAACACTTAGAGCCCAAAGACTATTGATGCAGTTTTCTCTCTGTAAGATGCTCTTTCTCATAACATGCATCAATATTTGTCTTTTTAATTTCCTCACTTCAAATCCATGCCAATGTTCAGAGTCAGTTCCAGTTTGAGATTATAGGAAATAACTAAGGACTGAGGATATCATGAAGTTCATCTCCAAGTTACAGTAATTTGATTATAATCTCTCAAGGATCTTGACCTTCACTTCTGATGATACCAGTTTACAGCTGCCTCTACCATGCACATATATGTGACTAGATGCCACTGGGATAGTTTATTTGTCCCCAAATAGTGCAACCACAGTCTAGTAAATGTTGCAAGCTTTAATTTGTTAATCATAATACTAATACATGTCTAGTTACACACAGTAAGAATTATATTACAAAAAGCCCAGGTACAAAATCTGGCTTTCACTTGAAATGAAAATGATGAAATCTAGTCAGACATGACCATATTTCTAAAAGTCAAACAAACAACCAAATAGAAATAAAAACATAAAAGCTTCTAGGGGATTAACTATGGTAAAAATCATCAAGGGGAAGCTAAATAGTAATAAAAAAAACTGAGTAAACATTGGATTTTGATTTGAAAAGTTTAAAAAACGTTTTCTTTTTTGAGGTGTCCAATATCTATGTTTCTGCAGTAATTTACCCATTTTTAGAATTTGAATCAGAGTTAGATATTTTAATTAACATACATTTTTCCTTCTTACCAGGGAAATGCATGTTTTCATCTAAAATAAGCACAAATGACACAATGTTTAGATTATATTGTCAAAACCAATTGTCTGCTTAGTGTCTGTTCCCATATCCCTGCCACAGATATTGACAATAATAATACATTACAAAGTAAGGTCTATTTTAATCACTTCCCAGTGAAATATAATAATATGAATGTACATGTGCATGCAGAAACACACAAATTATGGCATGATGCTGATAGCAAGAATCAATTCTGGTAACAACGACAACAAAAAATCAGTAGGCGTCTCATGTAACTGCCAAGTCTAATTCTGAATTTCTCTACTATGTGCTAATATAAGAGAGAGCAACCCAGACACCAACCGGGAGAAACTCCAGATTTTCTCTTGGGTATACAAATCGTGACTTCTGCTAGGAAACTGTGATAATACCAATGTTCCAGAAGATTAGAACATGGATTCTTAAGAAACTTAAACCACCACAGGCTCACTGAAGGGGGGGCCCCTTAAAAACTCAGAAGATTTGTCTCAAAAATATCAAGGGAAAGTGGGCCATTGTCACAATCCTCCTACAAGGCACTACTGAAAGTCATTTAAAGGTGTTTTCCAGAAATGTAAATAAAAAGGCTAAATCAGGGGTGGTCCGATTTCTATTCTTTATTAATTCAAACACTTAACTCTGCCCCCTCTAATGCACGCAGTTCTACAATCTTGAACCAGCAGGCTATGATGAGAATTCCAACCTGCATACCTAAAAGGAAAGCAATAAATAGCTGGGCAGGGTGGCCTGCTATGTTCCCCAGCAGCATGGAGAAACTTAGCCCATTAGACTCCTGCAGTTACCCCTTTCCCTTCTGCCTCCTACCATCTTGCCACAGAGTCAGAAAACTTCTGAATAAGGTTCTAAGTAGAGGTCATGAAAGAACTATAAAATAGCTGTAACATAAAAGAAATAGAAGAGAGGCAAAGGCTCTTTGGAAAAGAAAAAGAAAAAGTAAAGAATATAAATGCTTCCAAATTATATTTCCAGTCAGGATTCTAGATTCAACTTTCAGTTGTCAAGTGGAAGTTTCTACTTGGCAGGTGAGGAGAGAAGAATGATGAATAAGACAGTAATATGTTAATTATTACTGAAACTCTATTTGGACTACTGCATGCTCAAAATCTATATATTAGGGAGGGAAACATTTGAGAGAGAAAACAACTAGACATGACGGTATTTGTAAGGGAGTGCAGAGAAACAAAGTCAGACATAAGTGCCTACTACAAAAAAAAGCATCGTTCATAGGCAATTCAAACATAAATATAAAGTAGCCAACATTTCATTATTCATTAAAAGAACTGATTGCATTTAGTCTTTAGACTGCTTGCTCTTTCCTTTATGCTACTCCTCTGTCCACTTTTCTCTTGCTTGGTTTCCCTTAGCTTACGCACTGATCATTTCCAGATGCCAAGGATTCACTCGATTTCCATATTGTTTTTTTCCCCAATATTTTCCACTTTTTAAATACACACAGAATCTAGTGTGTATAATACAGAGGGATAAATGGACACAGAGGCCTTGCCTTTAAGTTATATGTATTCTTTTTGGATAAATCAATTGCTCTACTGACTAAAAACAATAATTGGTAATGTTCCCAAGGTTGCTTCCCATCTCACTGAGCAGAAGCCAGCCCTATCTCTTTTTTTCTTCTCAGTTACAGGCAAAACAAGAACTAGCCATAACTGTTTGGATCCAAAATGGCAGCAGGGGAACTCAATTATTGTTGGTTAGACTATGCTGATAGATTTGGCTGCAAAAGAACCCCACACCTGATTACAGGCTGGTTCTATAATACATCAGCTTCCTAGATGACATACCTACCAATGCCATAATGGTTCCAAACAAAGCCAGCCATATAAGGAGAAAAAAGAGGAGGCACCCCTAGTCTGAGAAAAAACTGACCCATTCAAAGGAAACTTATGTATATCCCTCCCCTTTATTACCCCAGGTCCATAAGACCCTTCTTGAGATGCACCCCAGTGAAGTTGATTTATGAATTTAGTTCCTGCTTCTGCATTCTTAGGCCACTGAATAAAACTTGTGCTGTCCAAAGTGTAGCTTCAGTTTAGTATACGCCTTTGCAATCGTGAACAGAGAAAGGACTCTCCAGGAGAGGCAGAGGGCTTCCCCAGGGGTCCCAACCCCTTTTTGGGGAAAGGGAAAAATCAAACAGCCACAGTAATCATAATTACTAGCACCGTGTCCCTATAGCATATATACTATAGGTATTCTACAGATTCTGCATTCTACAGAAGAGGAAACTGAGGCACAGAGATGAAATAACTTGCTCATAGTTACACAGTTTGTAACTATGTCCAAATATGTAACTAGGTCCAAATTTGAACCTAGGCAATTTAATTCTAAACCCATGTTCTGTTTAAAAAAAAATACATAAAATAAACATACTAGGTTAAGGCATAAAACTAAACGAAGAGTCAAATGAATAATATAACAAATAAATACAATAAATTCTAAAAAGATAGAGATTAATATAGGTTGAAATATTCAGAGAAATCTTTTTAACACCCTCTCCCCTCATCCATATTTTTTGGCATCTTGCGGGGAAGGAAGGCTTATGAAGAAAGAGAAGGTGGAAAAGAAGAGGTAGAAGTTACCTTTTTTTTTTTTCCTTCTTTCAATACATTGTCTGATATCAGCTCATTGTCAGTATTATCTAGTGACATTCAATTATCAATCACCTGATGATTCTCTATGCTTTAACACCTGCTTGGTCATTTTCCATATAAACAACAGAGATTCTGGATCAACAAAAAACTGCCTAAACCCAGTTTAAATTTACCCTTTTTTAAACCACCATGTAGAAAATCCTACTCCTTTACTCTAATAATATGCAGGCAATCTTGTATTATATAACATCAAGATATAGTAGTGTTTCATTGTTTTCCACATTGTTTATACCATACTTTATTTCAACATAAAGCGGACCATTTCTATAACCTACTTCAGTAAGTGCTTAAAAAAAAATCCTTAAAAAAAAACACAAAAAACAAAAAAAAACAAAAACTTGGCAGTGGTGTTTTGCATTGCCTGATATTATAATGCTTGCAAAAATTTCCTTGGGTTGGGCATTTTAAAGCATTTCAATTTTTTTAACTGCACATATAATCAGGAAATGGTGTTTATCATTTATGGTTTCCAATTAATTAAAGGATTATAGTAAATAAGCTTGTTGAAAAACCCATTATTTCAGCTTAATAAAGATAAGCACAAAAAAGAAGCCAATGTTCTTAATGCACTTGTAATTGATCACTGGATGGACAATTGGAGAGGGGATAATGTGAGGGGATTGTATATGAAATGCTATGGAGGATATAGTGTTCTTTCCTTGATACTACTTTTCTGTTGGATTTAAGGCAAGAAATTCTAACAGAGTTAACCTAAAATTATCACAGAGATTTATCTCAGAGCTAGAACTTTGCAAAGTCTGGAGAAAAGTGTGCCTCTGTACTTAAATCAAGTTACACCTGGACAACTGCAGGGGGTTCACTGAATACCTTCTGACCCAAATTCCACAGTTACAATCTCACCACAGGCTTTTTGGAAACATCTCAGGTATTTACAGTAATTATGCTGAGTTGTCTATCTTCTCTGTGAACAGTTTCAACCAGATTCCAGAAGGGTCGTTGTCTCTGCTTTAAAGTCAATTAATTACATAAAGATTAAAAAAAAAAAAAAGTCTATTCACATCTAAGTCAGTAACACACACATGACTAGGAAAAGTGAAATGTTGAAGTCAGAAAAGCTCATCTTTGTATTAGAGCCTCTTTGAACAGTTTACCATATCACTTCCTATATACACAGGCTAAAACCATTTTCCTTACTTGCTTTAAGTTTCATTGATCCATTGGATCCATATTTATTGAGTTCCATTGTGCTTTAAATGCTATGTTTACAACTTGGATATATATTTGTGAATAAGTAACCTACCTTCAGAAACCAGAGATGATAAAAACTAATAATTAAAAAACAAATGAGAGGCACCTGGCTGGTTCAGCTGGTAGAGCCTGTGACTCTTGATCTCAGGGTCGTGAGTTCAAGTCCCATGCTGAGCATGGAGCCTCCTCAACAAAAATTAAAGATTTAAAAAAAAAAAGAATAAATGCAAATCACAATAACTATGATATAGGAGATGAACAGAGTATAAAGGTAGATAATATCATGGAAGAAGAAATTCAAGTGACCAGAGGAGGCCTCATAGAGGGGGTTGACATTTGGACTGAGAACTGAAAGATGAAAAGGAAGCAGCCTGGGACAAAATCAAAAAGAAAATATATCCAGAAAAAAAAGGACAGAATATGACAATATAGTGTGGCTGAGCAAAGAGAGAGTAGTGTCAGATGGTTTAGTATACTATATAAGAGGTTGCCCATCCACTTTAGACTGAATGGTAAGGAATTTGGAACTTTATGTACAATTGGACATCATTTCAAAGTTTTATGCAGGGAATGGCATAATTGGATTTATGTTTTCCAAAGATTACTCTGACTTCCCCATGGAGGGTATTTTGGAGAGGGACTTGGGGGGATGCAGGAAGACCAAGAAGGAAGGTACTCTGATAATCTGGGAGAGAAACACTGGTGACTGGGTTTACAACGAAAGCAACATACTTTTAAAAAATGGAGTAATTACTTTAGAGGTAGACTTGCTGACAGTTTATATATTGAGAGAGACAGAAAGATGAATATTGAGTTTGAGTATTGACTTTTCTTCCAAAGTTAGGGAATGGTAATAGCACAAATTCAACATGCATAACCTAAGGGAGGAACAGAGTTGTTTTAATTTTGGTTTTATTTGGATGGAGCAGAAGGGAATCAAGAATTCAGTTTTGGATCTGTCAAATGTGAAATGTCAATGAGCATCCAATTGAAGATGTCAACCAGAAAGTTGCATATTTAGAGCTGAAGTTGAGAGAAGAGAATTGGGTTAGAAATATACATTTGGAAGTCATTGTCACATACGTGGTATTTAAAGCCTTGGAACAGATGATCACAAAAGAAATGAAAGTTGAGCTTTAGAAGAGGGAACATAATCTAGGAACCAGCAAACATTTAGAGGGGAAGTTTATTAGAATCTAGAAAGGAGACTGAGAGAGACTCTACAAAGATGGTCAAAGAAAGAGAAATCACAGATCTGGAAGCAAGAGATATGAGAGTTTTAGAAAGGAATGAACTGGTTATCTATGTGAATTAATTTGAAGAGTTCAGGTAAAATAAACAATGAATACTAACCATGGAAACCTTAGCTTTCCAAATTGATGAGGGCAAAAGTTAAGGCAGATAAATGGAACAGTATGTATAGATGTTTAGTAAAGCTCTTATACAATGGACAATTCTAGAGTACATTTGTAGGTTGATAAAGAGATTTGTAGAGGAAGACAAAACAGTTTTAACTGTATCTTTCTAGATTCTGGAATAAAAGATTAACAAGAAAAAACAATCAACTTTAATAACATGTACACCTCCCCTGTATACACGAGAGACACCCAAGAAAACTGAATACTCTCCTAAATGACCCAAGTTACCACCTTACATACATATCCAGATGGGGATAAATTAAAGATGTGGTGGGGGAGGCCAATGATGGGAGGTTACCAGGAAAAGCATATGAAAGAAAGGTATGGTTGTTATGCAGATTTATGACCAGTGTCTTCCCCACAGATAAAAGTTTCTAGAGATTCAGTCATTCACACCCTTACAAATGGAGATTTCTCTTATGAATGAAAATGTCCTTTACAAAAGGGCAACTCTTACTCTGTTTTCAGAACTTCTCCTGTGTCTTCAGTTTTTTAAAAAATAACTAGTTCACAATAATCCGTATGCCACAGAGGTATATTTTGGAGTGGCGAATTCTCCCCCTCTTCAGAGTAAAGTAGGTAAGAGACTACATAAGGGGAGAAGTCCTTGAGATCAATGAACAAGCAAGCTAGTGGGCTTATGAAAACATAAACTACCAAGCAACAGATAAAAGAGACCCTTGCATAAATGTTCTAACAAACACAAAACCACATATTAAAGACTTCAAGTTCAGATTATAAATATCTATTTCTAGAAAAATTTTCTTTCTTCTCAAAATTAGGTATGTCTTCAACTATAATGTTTCTTGAATCAATATCTCAGGCACAGTTGGGTGATGTCATTTATTTTCAAATGAATTCAATAAGGATTTCAGCCAATTTATATATATATATATATACTTAAGTGTATACACACACACACACACATATATACACACACACATATGTATATACACACACACATACACACACATATATATAAAATTGTAATCACAATATTTTACAATTTAAAAATTAATTTTATACCTACTTCTGTCATTTCATACAATTATAGAAAGCCCAAGATATTTTTGAACATTAAAAGAAAACTAAACTTAAAAAAATTGTTAAAAAACTATAATTGAGGAAGCAGTGAGATCTCAGTACAAACTAAAATTTAATTAGGTAGAAGGCAAAAATGACTAAATTTTAATGGGTAAAATATTAAAATATGTAGATAAGCTATAGCATATAATCTTTAATTAATTATCATTTCCTGTGTCTTCAACTACTACTTTTTATTTTGAAAGTGAGCAGATACTTAAAATATTTTCGCAATTAAAAATTTATGTCTGTGGTATAATAGATATAGGATATTTTTGCTATATCAGAATTCAACCTGGGGTGCCTGGGTGGCTTAGCTGGTTAAACACCTGCCTTCAGCTGGGGTCATGATCCCAGGGTCCAAAGATAGAGCCCCGCATTGGGCTCCTTGCTAGGCAGGGAGCCTGCTTCTCCCTTTCCCTCTGCCCGCCACTCCCCCTGCTTGTGCTCTCTCTCTCTCTTTCTGTCAAACAAATAAATTTTCAAAAATTTGATATGAGAGTTTTAGAAAGGAATGAACTGGTTATCTATGTGAATTAATATGAAGAGTTCAGATAAAATGAACAAAGAAAACAACAACAACAACAAAAGAAATCAGCCTTTGGGCAGGGGGATATGGTTTTACAGCATCTTATTTAAAGTAAAAATCACAAGGACATATTGATGTAGAAATGTTGGAATTCGGAGCAAACGATCAATTAATAATTTTTGAGATGTTTTTGGAGTAACAGAGTGGTTTTATCAAAGCACTGGGATAGGGCCCGTGGGCAGAAAGAGCTGCACTAGGGTTGTGAGAGGTGACTGATTACATATTTTCAAGTTGGGTAGGGGTTAGGGATAGTGAACGTCCCTCAGGAATTTTGGAAGCAAGGTTTCCAGGAACTTGAGGGGCTAACCAAGGGTTAGGAAAAGGTCATTTATTACTGTCTAATAAAACCTTAGTCACAAAACCCTTCAGATGTATATGAGTGGACCATATGCTTACAAGATGATTGCTAACATATATCTTGGGGGAGCAGAGATAAAAGAAGTTTCCAAAAGAATTTTTATATGTTAAAGTACACTTACAGAATCCTGGAGGTTGGGATAATGCTAAGCTAAGACCGCCTTTCACCCTTGGCAAAGTATTAACATGGAGGCGGCTGAGTTCCTAGAGGAAGGTCACTCTGCCTATCTCAAGGACTTCTCAGTAGAATATAAGTAGTAAGGAAATCTAATTTTTTCTTTTGCCTTTGTTTCCCACATCAATAGATTTTATATTTTAATTAATTTCAACTGAGAGAACTTAAAGTTGACTATGCATTATGACGTCAGATTTTAAAATTTATCTCTGCCCTAAAAATATGATTGTATTTTAATTAAGGAAAACAAAGAAAAAAACAAACAAAAACAATGTTTAAAAAGCAATTACCTGCCTGGGGCACCGGGGTGGCTCAGTAAGTTTGGTGTCCAACTCTTGATTTTGAGTCAAGTCATAATCTCAGGGTTGTGAGATCAAACCTCACATTGGGTTCCACACCGGGCATAGATCCTGCTTACAATTCTCTCTCTCCCTCTCCCTGTGACCCCAACTGCCCCTCTCCATCTAAAAAAAAAAAAAAAAAAAAAAAAAAAAAGCCCCCCAAACAAACAACTCTCACCAAAAACTTGAATAGCAAAAACAACTGTTAGAAGGAGACAACAGGCACAAAATGGAGTCACTTGTGCTAAATGCCACATTGGTAACCCAAGACTTAATACCTAGCCTAATTGCAGTTTCAACCCCCAAGGAGTGTAAACTTCATCCAGTCAGCCTGGAATGACCTGGTCAGCACTAGTGAAATAATCTGCCAGATAGATCCTTTCACTACCCTTAGGAGGGAAAATTTACCTAAAATGATGCATTCTTTGTTAATAATTTCCTTTTTCTGCTCTCTTTCTCACTTCAAAATCTTCTTATCTAGACTCCATGGAGGTCCTTTATATTTGCTGGATGAGATGCTTCCCAATTCATCATGAACTGTTGAATAAAGCCAATTTGATCTTTAAATTTATGCAGTTGACTTTTTGTTATTTAACACAATAAAACTATGATTAACAATCAAGAAGAAAGTGAAACTAAGAGTATTAATTTTTTTTCAGCTTCTCTACATTTTGCAGTTTACCTGTGAATATATATGGCTTCTAAAAATAAAACTTAATTTCTTTAATTGCCATTACTTATCAAACCTATATTAACACAACCTGTATCATCATTGACTTTTCTTTTAGATGCATGATCTTTTTCTCATCGTTTTTTTCTCCCTAAATGAATAGCAATATATAAATCTTTTTTATGTTAAAGAATATAATAATTTTGTTCTTGTCAATTAGTATATAGACTATGATAAAGAAAGGAAATAGAGGGTTTCAGAGAGAAAAACAGAGAAATAGAATAAGAGATGCAGATTGAGAAAGAGCATGAGAGATGGATCAAATTTAATCATTTTGAAGAAGGAAATTAGTAGCAAAGTATGTTTATTACTGATCAGAACTCAGAAAGCTACATTATATTATGTAGCTGAAAAATTATTAAGATTCTAAAAAGTTCCTTCATTAGTCTAGACTTGGAGAAATTTTTGTATGTGGTTTGCTGTGTCACAACCAAGGTGAGTTGCATCAGAGATTAGAAGCCATACTAAGTTTATTAACACTTACCCTTTTAAAAATTACTAAACTGTCCTCATCTTTGTCAGTTAAGATCGTATTAGAAAGTTACAGAAAATATCATTTAAAGGTCTGTTTTTATTTATTATAAAATTATAGAATTTTAGACTTTTTGATTCTCATCATAAATGGTCTGTTCTATATAGATTAGTCCCAACAGAAATAGCATGTTTAATGGAAGTATAAATTAGCAACAAAGAAAATTATAGACAGGCAAGCAGAGATACTAAAGAGCATTCCTTTAGCTGTCGTTCTGCTTGTGCTCCTGAGTTGTGTGAGATGTGTGGCCCCTAACAGGTTTGAACTGAGAGCCCTTCTCTAGGGCGGGATTGTGTTTCAGGTGGACTAAGCTGTTTAGATGGCTACTAGCTAACAAGGCAATACCAGCATTCTCCAAAAATACATTTTTAAAGGTTCAAAACTTAAACAAATGACCCAGGCAATTTCCCCTTTCCTTAAAATTAACTCTCTACTCAAAAGAGACATATAGATGAATTCTCACCTACTGAAAAAAACATAACTGAACTCTTACCTCTCTGTTATATTAACAAAGGATATACTGTGATGTAGAAAACTAAAGGAACACAAATACAAGGGTATCTTGGGCTTTCTGACTAATTCATTTCAGCTTTACAATTGCATTAACTCTCCATTTGCAAACCTCCCTTTGCCCACTTACTGCAGCATCATACCTTCCGCATTTCTTGTTACTGCTGCTGCCCTGAGGCAGCCTATTTGATTCTGTCTATGCTGCGCAGGGATTGCACAGAGCAGCAGTGTTAAACTTGCAGTAAAAATGAGACAAGCTTTTAAATGCTTACTCCAACAACTTGGCTGACCTCATCATGCTTCTTCCTACTAAAGCCTGGAAATGGATTCTGCCTGGAAGAAATGTATCTCTTCATCAAAGCTTCTGCCCATAATCTCTGATTTTTTCATGAGTCTCTCACGGCTTTCAAAGTGACTGTAAACTCCCTGCCCATCAGAATTATCTCAAAGCTGCCTTAAAGGATATACTAGAAACACTTGGAAAATCATCCATTTCTCAGCCCAGCAGCTTCCAAGAAATTTCATGCTTTATATTTTGTCTTCTTAGTCATAGCAAACATTTGTATCCTTTATGAATAATTTGAACTTTGGAAGAATGGAGTGTCCTGGCTCCTTTATTCATTTTCTTCCTTAATATTCTCATTCTTGTTGGGGAGCAATTTTTCCTGGTTATGCTTTGTTTTTAAACTAATGATCACCGAAGGGATAACAAAAAGAGTCAGTTTAGCAGTGATTAAGTGCATGGACTCCAGACACAGTCCACCTGATTTGAACTATGGGTCTACAATTTAAAATCTCTATGATCTTATGCAAGTTAATTTAAATTCTCTAGGTTTCAATTTCCTCATCTGTGAAATGACAATAATAATAATTGCTGGCGGGGCACCTGGGTGGCACAGCGGTTAAGCGTCTGCCTTCAGCTCAGGGCGTGATCCCGGCGTTATGGGATCAAGCCCCACATCAGGCTCCTCCGCTAGAAGCCTGCTTCTTCCGCTCCCACTCCCCCTGCTCGTGTTCCCTCTCTCGCTGGCTGTCTCTATCTCTGTCGAATAAATAAATAAAATCTTTAAAAAATAATAATAATAATTGCTGGCCTCAGAGGATTGCTGTGATTAAATATGCCAATATAGTTAAAGCACAGATACTTAGAAAAATGTGAGCTATAAGAAATTCATAATAATCTCCTTTTAAGTGTTAGATAATATACTATATTTGCCAACCAAGATATGTTCTCAGTGATAATAAATATCAGCATGCAAACATTTGGCTTGTCTTAAAAGTACACCACTCTGAACACTCTAAAATAGACCGAAATTCTTCAATGAGCCATCTTTTGCCCTCATGAGATGAAGCCATGAATAACAGCTGACCTAGACTACACAGGATACCAAAATAATGGTCTTGTGAGCTTTGACCTTGCGGGACTCAGGCAGGATGGAGCCAAGACACTGCAAAGAGTTACAAAAAGAAAGAGGGAAATAGGAGAAGAAAGAGCATAGAACAAATGAACAATTTTTTTGCCCCATCCTTTGCACTCTAGATATGTTTTTTATCAGCTACTTGTCGTATTATATTCTTTGTGAAAGATGGACTGTGTGGGAACACCCTTTAAAACACTGTACGGAGTAAGAGCATATGAACAGCTGGAGAAGGCATTGCTTAGGATTCCTGACCCATGGAATGGCCACCTCTAAATATAAGCATACCACAGCAAGTTCCAGAAGCTTACTACTATAGCCTTTAAGCTGACAGTAGAGGGGGTAGAGCATTTTGAAAGACACTGACAAAATGGAGATATAAGACTCTACAGTGAATCTGCTGAAGAAAGATAAGCTTTGACAAGAGTGTTTCTACTCCAAAGCAGGACCAAGCTACATTATGTGTCTTTATCAAAATGCTCCCTCAATGAAATTTCCTGCAGGAAACATCTGGTAAAAGGGCTTGCTATAGAATGAGTTATCTCCTATTTATTATATAATGTTTAGAAAGAAAGTTGGGGATTCTTTACAGAGAATAAAGCCCCGTGAGGAATATGGTATAGCTTAGGGAGTCTACATCACATCTTAGCCATTCACACAGAGACCCTGTGTGGACAATAACAGATGAGTTACATGGCTTCTGCAAGATATCATTAGACACTACATCTCAAAATACTTGAGAGACTGTTAGAAAAGTTCCAGCAAAAGACACTTTGAACTGTCGATTGAAGAAGTCATAGTTATAAAATAGAAAAACGAACTCTGAAATACAAAATATGAGGAAGTTAGAATGGCATTTTCGAAGTGGCTTGTGGAGAAGAATCTGGAAAAATGTGTATAATGTTGTACCTCTGTGCTGAGTTCTGTGCTAATAATATTCTAGAAAGTAAATCTTCATTAGGTTAGGAAGTGCCAAGATATATATGCTAAGTTCTTGACTATCTGGAGAAAAGAAGAGAAAATATAGGGAATTTTGTGATGTACTAGAAAGTTTTTACAAAAGATGCTAGAACAGAGGGCTTAGGCGAAGATGACCTATTCAGACTCAAATACCTGATAGGAGCAATATATGGCCCAGTGCCAAGTTTTGCCAGCCATCAATCTCCCCCAAGATATCTGAGAATCCTTCTGGTTTTAATTCAAGGAGGGTCAGGAGAAATCAGAGATTATGAAGAACCGGGGGAAAAATTAGAAATAGTCGAAGACGCAAGGATCATATACCAACTCAAGAAAATACATCTGATAGAAAGCTAAGATGTTGGTGGACACTTTGGATCGTTTGAATGAAAACTTCCCATCCTCACTTTTATGAGTAGAGGTGGTTTCATGGATGAGCTATGGGATGCCCCTCAAAACGACACCCTACCTATTGATACCAATGCAGTCTGGGGGAGTGTGCAGCACCTATTATTGATTAGTCCATTTCTGGATATTACTGTCCACAATTTCCTAGAAAGACTACTGACATAACTCCTCATGGTCTGAATGTACAAAGTTACCTGGGCTGGCTACAGTGTGGAGCTCTTGAAGTTGCCAGGAGAGAATGAGGAAGTCAGAAAAATGGTGCATGTGGACCCAGCACTTGTAACCAGACTAATGTTGCAATTCCAGTATCTTTTAGGTATAGACTTATTCTTTATGTCAGATGGGAGAGATGGACTGGCATTTTATCATGCTCTCCTTACATATCTTTGTTCCAACTTGCTTGGTCAGATAGAAGTCAAAGTATCATGACAGTATTTCTAAATGTCTCAGCCTATAGGCCATGACGAAAAGGAGCCTCACACAAAGTACAAACTTTTTTGACACTGTAAGTTTTCAGGTATCCAAGGACCTGAAAGAGTGGATGACAGGGAAACTACCAGGTAGGAGGAAGGATTTTCTTATTTTAGATAGAATGTGGATAAGGAACAGTGGAGCAATTACAGGACACATGGAATTTTATCAGTGATTATTTTAGGGATGTCTATTTCTCCAAGATGAATTCTTTAAGGGATTACATTAAGAAATTCTTAAGTTAATGGTATTATATTTTACATCTCAGCTCTGTACTCTTTGATTATACTGGGAGATAAGGCAACAAAAGGAAAATTACCACAGAACTCGATATAATGATAATGGCAGCCATTTGTGGAAAAAGGAAGAATTCTACAAGGTGCCTTCAGAAAGCAACTTTGGAAATGGCAGAAATTATCATTACATGAAGGAATTCCATATAGTATTTCCACATAAATGCTCTGTGGAAGCAGTTATTGCTGTTTTAGAAATACCTTCCAGAGCTGCTGAGAGCAAGTCTTTGACACCTAAGAACACAGAAGAGACTAGACATCCAGACTTTGTGATCCCAAAGAGTCTAATATGTTTAAAATGTTATTTATTTTTCAATTCTGGGCTTGTGAGGTGAGTATGAGGGAGGTAGAAGGGAAAATGTGCCCTTTCAGAAATATTTAAAAATATTTAGATTGATTCTGACTCCTAAGTTTTTAAAAAATTGTATGCATTGATTTGATTTTCCATCATAACCAGTTAACCTGATATTGGTAATAGACTATTCAGTAGTCACATCAAATCACATTTTACCAATAATCAGAATGTATCCTCTGTTCTGTGAATCTGTGGGATTCATTATAGACCACCTTCCTTGAAAACCTGCTAACCAAGGCAGAGCTTTTAAGAGTTAATTTCTAGAGAAAGACTTTCATTTGGCAGGAAAAAAAAATACAAAAAACCTATTAATCTCTGATATCCATGGGGAAACTACAAATCGGCAATAGTTGGCAGAATTCTGTAAACATCTGGGAGACTCTCTAAGTCAAAGCTGTAGCTACCAGCATTTTACTCTTTTCTTGATTTTTAGTGTGAGAGTCTTTGTTCTCCACTGTCTTCAGTTTGAGGGTAAGTTTCAAGGGACAGTGGATTACCGCAATCTAGTAAGAAACTAAACTTAAAAATGGTCTAGTAATCACTTATCATTTGGCAACTATAGCCACTCAAATAGTAACACATTCTGCTTTAAAGGCACTTATGACATTGGGCAGAAAGTTGATTTCATCTTCAACATTTATTCAATTCCAAGGAGTTCTCAAACCATTCAGCAAAAGGAGAGACTGTCTAGTCTATGTGTCCGTTTCCCCCCAAATCCTTCCTTTCTGTGTTCATTCAACAATAAAGCACTAAAAGAACAAGTTAATGGTGATTGATACTTGTGTTAGGGCCCAGGGCAGTCTGCCCCAAAATATGACACTTTGGCATATTGATTACACTACATTAAACTTACTTAAGAAAGAGCCAGTGTAAGAAAAACACTCTGACCCCTCTTTCTAGAAAGCAGGAAATAAGTCTCTCATGTGAAAGATATCCTCCCTGTACCAGGAGGTAAGAAACATTCTTAGCTCCAGAGTTAAGGAATTGAGAGCTGAGAAGACTATATAAACAAACTTTGTTACTTTTACTAAATACTCCAGCCCAAATCCTGTTTAGAATTCCTTACTAATTAAAGATCCCAAATATAAGTTTTCTTTGTCTTGTCAAATCTCACATATTTATGTTTCTTTGTCTAAAAAGTATAAAAACTGCCTGCTTTGGTCATTTCTTTTAAGTTTTTATTCAAATTCTAGTTAGTCAACATAGAGTGCAATATTGTACAATATAGTCATTAAAACTTCCATACAACACTCAGTGCTCATCAGAAGTGCACTTCTTAATCCCCATACCTATTTAAGGCATATCCCCACCCACCACTCCTCTGATAGCTTTGATTATTTCTTTAGATTTCAATTTTATTATTGGGCCTTTATGTGCATGTAATTAAACTTTGGGGTTTTTTCTCCTGTTAATTGGTCTCATGTCAATTTAATTCTTAGGCTAGCTAAAAGGACATTAAAAGGTATAAGAAAAATTTTCCTCCCTGACACTTGCAAGAAAAAGGTGTGTGTATGTGTGTGTGTGTGTGATAGAGAGAAAGAGAGAGAGACAGAGAGAGAGAGAATATGTCTGTGTTTTAAGAGGTTTGCTTCTTTGACAAATTGGAAGAATTAAGCCTATTTTTTCATGAATAGACTCTAAAATACCAGCAACTAAATGGATTCCCTTTCATCCTTCCTGAATGAATACAGACAAGTATGGTGAGTCTACCTCTAACTTGAAAATATTCACAGATAGGATGAACCTGAAAACCCAGAAGTAGAGTAAAGGGAAAGAAAGAGGGTCAGAGATGAAGACAAAGAGATTTCTGGGCACAAATCTGAGGCTACCTTTATATGAACTAAAAGGTAACCTGATAGGAAAACCTGTGTTTTCATCAACCTCTGGAACTGATTATGGTGCTAGTGACTATCATAAGCTTATGTTTACTGGGGAATAATTCTCAATGTTTCTTTCATATTTCTGCGGGTCTTAACAAACAGAGGCACAGATGACTTTTATTCCAGACCATCATTTCACAGATATTTTTGTAGTGAAAACCTTTAGGAGACATAGATTGTGACCTTCTCTTGAGCAAAAGGCAACTTTGTTTCCCATACATTATAAAAGATTCAGGTTCCCTAAACTTGGATTCCTTTCCTATAACTCAGCTTACTGCTTGTGTAGAGGTCATCTGGCCTTTTCATGCTTCCCCATGAGAACTAAAGTGGAGATGACAATGAAAACATTAAGTGAATGCTGTCTGTTGTGACATGGTTAATGATGTCTTTTTCCTATGATCCAGGAGTAGCATGTCTTCTAGCATCATAAATCTGTGGCACACTAAATTGCTACATTGTGAATGGGGTAAAATCTTGGCAATATTCTCCCCCACAATAGGTGAAAGTGAAAAAATTGGGGCACAATGAGCAGGTGGGTATTTCTCACATAATCCATTGAAGCAAATTGTAAAATTCAATAAATAGTGAAATTTAAATGTGTATTTAGGATAAGCAGAGATATTATACTGCAGAAGAAGAAAAGAAATAGTATAAAGATAACTCAGAACATTCTAACGGTAACTACAATGAAAGCAGTAATTAACTTACATATGGTGGTTTGCAGTTTACAAAGCATTTCCACACATACTATTTTATTTGAGTCTTACAGTGATTTTGTGAGATAGGCTTTATTATTTTCTTAATTACACAGTTGAGAAAATTAAAGTTTAGAAAGATTATGTAACTTGCTAAAGGCTAAAACTAATATGTTAAAAGTAAACAATAGAGATGAACTTAAGAAAATTGAATAAAACCAAAATAAAAATTAAGATTTGGACATAGGCTCTGCATTTTTCACCACAAGTTACTCCGCTTATATGATGCCCCATCTGCCCCATGAACATGTCTTCTCTCCTGTGTGAAACAAACAAACAAAAATCTGTCTTTTTACTGTATTCATTTTAGCCATAATTTTTTCTCTTTCTTTTCATGGCTAAGATTCTATTTTAAAAAATAGTGTATATGTATTCTCTCTGCCTCTCTTCTTTTCCACTCATCCCACTGCATCTACTATTCTAAGAAAAAATCTTTGTTAAAATCACCAGTAACACTGTGAATGATGAAAACTCTGGACACATTTTGGTTATTAAGTTACATTTCACCTTCTGAAAACACTTTTCTTTAGATTGTAGAATACTAGTCATTCACTTATTTCCTCCTTCCTTCCTAGGTACTATATTCCAATTGTTTTCATGGACAGCTCATATTCTAACTGTCTTATAAACACAATGATCTCTAGCACTTCTCCATCCTTCTCTCCTTGCTCAATTTTATTCCACTGGGTCAGCTAATCTATTCTCATCATATGATTACCACCCATGATGCAAAAGTACGCCCATTCTATAATTCCAGTTCTGATTTCTTCCTCAAGCTCCACATCTATGTGCCAAAGAATCTAATTTGTATCTTCAATCATTAGATGGATAGAAAAGTATAGTTCAAAACGTCCAAAATCAAGCCATTTCTCTCTCAAGCTGTTACTAATTAATTAATTAGCTTGTTTTTTTTTGTTGTTGTTGTTGTTGTTTTGTTTGTTTGTATTCCTTTCCTGGATTAAGAAAACCACACAGTTCCCAAGCTAGAGTACCCCATCCTCCTTCCTAGTCCTCATATCCCAATGGTGATTGTACCTGATTATTCTACCGCTAGATACTCTCTTTAATATGTAATCCTCTCTGTTAGCAATGCCTTAAACTTCATTTAACCGTGAATATTCAACAACTCGTACTAGAAAAAATATTCTCCTAATTTTTTTAGTCTCCCTTTAATCAGTTATTCTATACATACTTCTTTCTGAAATTAAAATCTTATAATTTCACTATCCCTTCTACTACTATCTTCAATGTCTCCCAATAAGTATATGCTAATAGACAATCTTTTATTATGGCATTCACAGACCCATCTTTTATGACTATTGCTGATCAGCCTTGTCTTAAGCACTTTTATGCACATAGATGTACATACATCATAAATGCTCCTACACAGATATGTACATACACCAACACACACTCTCAACTGTTCCCTAATGTGTCACAGTATATCATGCCTCAACACATGCTCTGATAACTGCTTCGACTTTCCCTACTTTTCTTATCCCTACACAATACTTTCAATTAGAATTAAAATCCCATTCCCCTATCAACTCCTATCCACAGGAGTCAGAATTAAAAGCTCTCCAAGTGTCTTGCACAGATTTCAATTCAAGATGGCAATGTAAGAGTCTCTTGAACTAACCTCCACCAATGGACACACCAAATCTATAGTTACATATAGAACAATTCCATATGAAAGAATTCCATAAACCAGAATGACTTTGACACATCAGGCAAATGAGAAAACCCACACTGAAACAGGTAGAAGGGACTGAGACACAAACTCACCATAAACCCCACCCCCATCATGGTGACACAGAATCAGAAGGAAACAAAACTGCCAGCTTAACCCTGAGGAGCTGAAGGAGGTTGAATCTGAGAGGTTGAACCCCACATCTGGTTTCCCAAATCTTATTACCCCCATCTGAGAAATGAACCCCCAAAACATCTAGCTTTGAAAACCAACAGTGCTAGTGTACAGGAGACAGACTATTGTGAACTAAGAAACAGTTCTTAATTACTCATCCGGACTCACTGGAACTAAGCTCCAGGTCCAGCACAGAGATAGCAGACTAAAGTGTTCAGTCTTTCCATGAGAAAGTCCTATTTGTTAATCTTAAAAGCTGTGGCCTATTAACAATACATTTTCTGAAAAAGAAATAAAGAAATCGAACCCATTTACAATACCATTGAAACAATAAAATACTTAGGTTTAAATCTAACTAAAGAGGTAAACAATCTCTACTCTGAAAACTGTACGACACTGATAAAAACAAACAAACAAACAACCCGAAAACAAAGGAGACACACATAAGTGAAAAGGTATCCAGTGTTCATGGATGGGAAGATTATTGTCAAAATGTCAATACTACTAAAAGCTATTCATAGATCCAGTGCAATGCCTACCAAGATTTCAATGGCATTTTTTATAGAAGTAGAAAAACACTCCTAAAATTTATAAGGAACCACAAAGACCTGAATAGCTAAAGAGATCCTGAGACAAAACGGGAGGTTATCACACTTCCTGATTTTAAGCTATACTATAAAGTTATAGTCACCAAAACAGTATGGTAATGACATAAAAACAGGCAAACAGACCAATGGAACAGTATCAAGAGTCCAAAAATAAACCCAGTGTATATAGTCAACTAATATTTGACAAGGAAGGCAAGACCACTCGGTGGAGAAAAGACAATTTTTTTAAATAAATAATGCTGGGATAATTGGATATTCACATGTGAAAAAAATGAAACTGGACCCATAACAACACCACTCACAAAAATTAATACAAAATGGATTAAGGGCTTAAATGTAACATCTAAAGGCATGAAACTCCTAGAAGAAAAGAGCAGAAAATAAAGCTCTTTGACATGGGTCTTGTAATAATTTTTTAGATATGATTCCTAAAGCACAAGCAATAAAATAAAAAAAATAAAAAAAACTGAGCGGGACTACATCAAACTAAGAAAGCTCTACATAGAAAAATAAACCATAAAAAAAGAAAAAAGAAAAAAGAAAAAAAAGAGAGGGAAACAAACCATAAGAGACTCTTAAACTTAGAGAACAAAGTGAGGGTTAATGGAGGGAGGTGGGTGAGGGATGGGCTAGATTGGTGATGGGTTTTAGGAGGGTACTTGTTGTGATGAACACTGGGTGTTTTTTTGTCAGTGATGAATCACTGAATTCTACTCCTGAAACAAATATTGCACTGTATGTTAACTAACTACAATTTAATTAAATAATTTGAAAAAGAAAAAAAAAAAAAAAAGAAAAAGAAAAACCACCAATAATGTGAAAAAAAACAATCCATGGAATGGGAAAAAAATATTTGCAAACCATATATCTGATAAGGTGTTAATACCCAAAATATATAAAGAACTCATAAAACTCAATAGCAAAACCACAAATAACCCAATTTAAAAATGGGCAAAGGACATGGATTGGCACTTCTCCAAAGATGTATCAATGGCCAACAGGTACATGAGAACATCACTAGTCACTGAGAAAATGGAAATTAAAATCAAAATGAGATATTACCTCATGCCTCTGTTAGAATAGCCATCATCAAAAAGATGAGAGAAGGGGCGCCTGGGTGGCACAGCGGTTAAGCGTCTGCCTTCGGCTCAGGGCGTGATCCCGGCGTTATGGGATCGAGCCCCACATCAGGCTCTTCCGCTATGAGCCTGCTTCTTCCTCTCCCACTCCCCCTGCTTGTGTTCCCTCTCTCGCTGGCTGTCTCTATCTCTGTCGAATAAATAAATAAAATCTTTAAAAAAAAACACACACAAAAAAACAAAAAGATGAGAGATGACAAGTGCTGGTGTGGATGCAAATAAAAAAAGAACCCTCATGCACTGTTGGTGGGAATGTAAATTGGTGCAGCCACTATGGAAAACAGTATGGAGGATCCTCAAAAAACGAAAAATAGAACTACTATATAATCCAGCAATTTCACTTCTGGGAAAATATCCAAAGGAAATGAAAACCCTAACTCAAAAACATCTGCACCCCCATGTTTACAGGAGCATTATTTACAATAGCCAAGACATGGAAATAACCTAAGCATCCTTTAATAGATGCATAGATAAATAAGATGGTGTGTATATGCGTGTTTGTGTGTGTATAGTGATACTATTCAACCAATAAAAAACGAATAAACCTATTTGCAACAACATGGATGGAATTTGAAGGCATTATGCTAAGTGAAATAAGTCAGATAAAGACAAACACCATATGATCTCACTTACATGTAGAATCTTTTTAAAAGAAGCAAAAAAACCAAACCTCACAGAGAAAGAGATAAGCTTGTGGCTTGTGGTTACCAAAGGTGGAGGCTCCTGGGACGGGGGTGGGGGGGGGTGTTGTTGGAGGAAGGTGATTAAAAGGTACAAACTTCCCCTTTTAAGATAAATAAATGCTAGGGATGTATGTATAACATGATGATTATAGCTAACATTGCTGTATGATACATAAGAATGTTGTTAAAAGAGTAAATCCTAAGTGTTCTTATCACAAGAAGACCATTTTTTTTTCTCTTCTTTCCTTTCTTTAGTTTTATTTTATCTTATTTTATCTATAAGAGAAGATGGATGTTAGCTGAACCTATTGTGGTAATCATTTCACAATATATATGAGTCAAACCATCACACTGTATGCCTCTAACTTATACAGTGATATATTTCAATTACTTCTCAATAAAACTAGAAGAAAAAAAAAATAAAAGGCTGTGGCCTGAGGGGCAATCTTCTAATTTAATACATATCTAAAGGGCCTAATGCAATATTCCCCAGATATAGGGAAGCTAGAGCTCCCCCTCTGCCTCATTCCAAGTTGTCTGTATTGACTGGAAAGGAACTGGTACACATAGCGGGTACCGAGCTTTTGCAGCTGCTGACAAAGGGATGCATCCCTTGATGATCTGGCTCTGGTGGCCAGCAGGGCGTATATTTGCAGGTCCCACCGGTCCATAGCAGGTAGAATTCATTCTTAACTATCTACCCCCACCCAGGGCACAAAGCAGAGATGGCAGATTAAAATTCCCAGGCTGTGTGAGAAAGAGGCATATTTGCAGATCATATGCCAATAAGTACATAAGAAGGTGTTCAATATCATTAAACATCAGAGAAATGCAAATCAAAACACAACGAGCTATCACCTCACACCTGTTAATATGGCTATTATCAAAAAGACAAAACGTAAGTGCTGGAGAAGATGTGAAAAAAAGGGAAACTTTGTACTCTATTGGTAGAAATGTAAATTGGTAAAACTACTATGAAAAAGAGCATGGAGGTTCCTCAAAAAATTAAACATAAAACCACCATATGATCTAGCAATCTCATTTTTGGGACTATCTAAAAGAAATGAAAACCCTAACTCAAAAAGATATTTGTACCCCCATGTTTGTTGCAGTATTATTTACAATAGCCAAGACATGGAAACAACCTAAGTAACCACAGACAAATGAATAGATGAAGAAAATGCAATACACACACACACACACACACACACACACACACACAGAGGAATATTATTCAGCCATGAGAAAGGATATCCTGCCGTTTGTGACAACATGTGTGGACTTTGAGGCATTATGCTAAGTGAAATATGTCAGACATGAAAGACAAATACAGTATGATCACTTATATGTGGAATTTTAAAAAGCTGAACTTGTAGATATAGAAAACAGACTGGTGGTTGACCGAGGTTGAGGGTAGGGTACGTGGGTTTGGTGAAATGAGTGAAGAAGGTCAAAAGGTGCAAACTTCCAGTTATATGTAAGTCCTGGGAATAATGTACAGCATGGTGACTACAGTTAATAATACCATATTGCGTTATTTGAAAGTTGCTAAGAGAGTAGATCTTAAAGTTTCTCACCATAAAAAAAAAATTGTAACTATGTGTGGTGATAGATGCTAACTTAGCTTATCATGGTGATCATTTTGCAATACATCTTAAATCATTATGTTGTACACCTAAAATTAAAGCAATCTTATAGTTAACTATATCTCAATAAAATGTCTTGGATATATAATATTCAGAGAAAGTTATTGAACTGCTTTATCATCATCTGCCACATTATTTATCTCTCTGAAAGTACTAGGCTCTTTGACTGAAAGCACCAAAATATTCATTTCTGTATTAACCAAAGTCAAACATAATAAAGAATAAAAGTTTCTAAGTACTGTTGGTTGACCAACAGTACTGTTGGATGACCACTGAGTAAAATTGAGTCCCTCTAGTCTGTGTACTCACATCTGTGTGTGTATAACACTTCTGCTATAATGGGGAAGGTGACAATGAAGGAAACCCTTGGCAAATAATAACATTTATAACTGAGTTAAGGATGAAGTACATAAATCAATACACATGATTCTTAGTGATAACTTCTGTTTTAATTTTTTATATTAATGTTAGTGATAAAATAATAGTTGTTTCTTTTTGATGGGGATTATCATCCTCATTTTATAGGAAAAGAAACAGAAGCTTAAAGAGATTATGATGATTAAGGTTCCAAAGTCAACGGTAGGTTATATTTTATTTGTGTGATACTGGCCACACTAGTAGTTTTCACCAAATATTTTAGTGTTCCCCTGACACTGGGCAGACAGAAATAAGGCATTTCTCTACTCACTTGGAATTAGATGCATTCATGGATTGCTTAGGCAAAATAAATCTAAGCGTATCATTGCCAGGGAGAAGTCTTAAGAGCCAACACTCAATTCTCAAGCTCTCTGTTTGTCTCTGCCATAGCATCTGCCAATTTTTGAGTTGATGACTGTTCCATCTAACTGGGATCTGATCGAGGACAAAGTGAAATTAACCATTTGCTAACTCAGGTTTGGAAATAAAAATATGAGCAAGAAATCAGCTCCTATTTCATTAAGCCACTGAGATTTTGTGCATTTTTCAGTCATAACATAATTTGTCCCACCTTGACCAATACTTCATAGAAGTCCTAACTTCAATATTAAAGTTTGTTTGAATGTAAGCCTTAATAAAACTGTTTTAGGGTTATTGGGAGTTTTTTGTCAAGTTTGAAAAGTTGAAAAAACGGATGTTTAAAAAATCACTGGAAATTTGTTGTCTTTAGGACACTAAAATAATGGAATTTAGACGTTCATAGGTACTACTTTCTTTCACCATTGCAAATTTCATGTATTAAAGGATTTAAAACATATATGTACCCAGAGAAGCTACCAAGGAGAAATTCAGTCTGAAACAGTACAACAAATAGGAAACAGAGCCAGAAATGAGGCAAAAGAGATTATGCAGCCAACATACATTCCAGAAATAAAATCTGGGTCAAAGCCAGGAACTGCTGAGTTAATCAATGTGAATCAGAAGAAACAGGGTCGGAAATGAGAGACATGTATTATCTAAAATAGAGTTGCAGATTCCAATTTCAGACCAAGTATCAGGGCAAAGTCAAGACATTTCATATAAGTAGTATTAAGTGAATAGGAATAAAAATTTTTTATTAAAAAAAAGCTCTCTTCTGATATTAAACTACCTCATTTATCACCATCATGATCCTCATCATAACAATAACATATTGAGTCCTGAGCATTTACCTGCATTTTCACATTTAACCATCATCACAATCCTAGGATATGGGTGAGGAAATTGGGGAGTATATCACAGCACTAGAATTCGCCTCATTTTATAAGACATCAAATTACGTGCTCTCAGTCACTCTGGTAAATGACCCTGTGCCATTTATTATTTTTTCTTAAGCAAAGAAAGTAATTATCATTAAGTGGTTTGGCCTCCGAAAATAGAGCCTGTCTAACACAGGGCATAGGCCACAATCAAAAGCAAATTGCATCATGACAAATTAGAAAGAGGGCTAAATATGTGATCTACATTTGCTTAACAATAAATTAAATACCCACAGGGGAAAAGGTCAAGTCTCTTTCCCTTCATTCTCTTTGTCCCATCTTGTATGGACAAGTACAAAACACATCTCAAAGACACATTAGATCATCATGCTAGAGAGTAGAGTTTCTCAAGAGAGTAAGGCTACTTAAAATGGAAAAGGGCTCTACAAGATTCCTATTACAATTGCTTCATGATTCTCTTCTTATCTCTTTCTCCTCCCATGCTTTTCATTAAGGAAGAGTAGGGAGGTTCCAGGTACCCGCAAAATGAATGCAGGAAGAATGCTGAAATCTGCCTCTATTTTAGGTAGAGCTTCAATGAGGTTCACACATGATCCAGTCCAATCTACCATGATAAGAGACCAGAAAGAGATTTTGAGGCCAAAGCCTTAAGTTAGCAGCTTTGCCTCTATGCTTTGTCCTATATATAAAAACCTTTGAGAGAGGATTGTGGCTGGTAGAGATATGAGGACCTAAATCCCAGATTCCAGCTTTCCCTATTTTTGGAAACACGGTTAATAACCCATTTATTAACATTGATCTTCATAAGAAACATAATGAATTATTACTGTTTTGATCTTCCATCATTTATTGAGCCATTGCTGTGCGCTGTGTAATCTGCCTGAAAGAGAACATTTGCCTCCCTCTGAAGTGTACTGTATTAAATGAGTTAATTCTTGTACATTGTTTAGATTAGGGCACTAAAAATCTAATATTTATTATGATGACATTTACTCATTAAATCCTACAACAATATTTTGAGGCGGATTCTACTTTTCCAGGTGACAAAGCTGAGGCACAAGTAGTTTATGTAACATTCTAAAGGTCACACTACTAAAAGCACAAAATGGGGCTGGGGCTCAACACTATCAAACATTAGTCTGCCTGCAAAGCCTGTGCTCTTTCCACTAAGCCATGCCGCATGCCTCTCTCCATGGAAGAAATTGTACAAACGTTAGACATAATTGGTCCTTATTGAAAAGAACAAGTTCATCATAATTTTGTAACTCTCCACAACGCCAGCTGCTATAAACAGTATAAAATTTATGAATATTTGGAAGTGTTCCCACCATAATAACACAGTATTTTTCAAAAATAATTTGCATGCTATATAACACACTTTATATATAGCAAATAAAAAGCTAATCCTAAGTGACAATATGTGGGCAGATAATGAATCACTTGGAAATATTGTGTAGATTTTATATAGAAAATATTGTCATCCATGAAAAGACTTGGAGTATCTTAACCCTTTGCTATGCCATGAAACCACAGCAGGAAGCTCTGACAAACTAATAATGTGATAAGCTCAATTCTCTACACGGCAGGAGTGAGAGCTCTCTATCTTGTAACAACAGTTTGGATGACTTTATATAAAGAGTGGGAAAGAAAATTATACTCCTCTCCCACGTATCAATGGAAATGTTTCCCATGGAGTGACTCAGCCTAAAACCCTAAACAGGAGCATGGTCTCAGCATGCTGTAGGCAGCCACAGCAGGCTTCACATTAGTTGCCTTCAGCATTTGTGGGGACAACACAGAACTGAGGCTGCCAATAGCACCAGAAGTTCCTACCTCGTGGGAAGAATCTAATCTTACAGCAGAGGGGGAGGGGGAAAGACACCGACTATGCTCCAAAATGTGGCACTTATCTATTGACCATCAACAATACATTCAAACAGCCAACAGAACACACTCACTCCCTTCCTATTAAAACAATAATTGTAAACAGTTCTATCACTTACAACTTGCCAGGCACTGCTATCATTCTTTGACATATAGTATTAACTTGTTTGATTTAATACTCACAACACTTGACATATTTATTGTTTTCTGCATTTTGCAAGTGTGAAAAATGGGACACAGAGATGTTAAGTAACTTTCCCCAAATGAGAAATCTAAAATATGGAGGCTCAGGATTTCAAGCTGTCTGATGTGCTAGCTGCCTAACTAGGAATTTGTGCCAATATCACTCTGTTCTTCCCCAAATGATCACAAAACAAAACAAAACAAAGAAAACCCACAAAAACTCCAAGTTGAGAGAACATTTCTAGTTGAGGGTGTAATGGACTAAAATGTGACCCCACCAAATGCATACGTTGATATACTAGCCTCCAATAGAAGGTCTTTGGTAGGTAATTATAATGAGCTGAAGTCATGAGAGTGGGGCCCCAACTGGATTAGTGTCCTTATAAGAGTCCCTGGGAAAGTTACTGCTCCTCTTACTCTTTCCACCCTGTGAGGATACAAGGAGAAGTGGCAGTTTGCAACACAGAAAAGGGCCCTTATAGAACCTGACCATGCTGAAACCCTGATCTTGGACTTCCAGCCTACAGAACTGTGAGAAATAAATAAATATCAGTTATTTGGAAGGCATCCACTCTGTGGTACTTGTTATAGCAGCCCAAGTAAGACATAGGGTGTATTGTGGCAGGAGTGGAGAGAACCCAAAATCAGATAATTCAAGGAAATGATCTTTATGGTGTTATCTAAGTCTCACATTGAGTGATTTGGTTTTGCTGGGGTAGGGGTTCCATGAATACTTTCATCTTGACCAAGAGTTCTACAGCCCCACTCCATCCCCCAAAAGCATATGGAACACTTAGGTGTAATTTGGCACATATAATCTCAGTGTGCTGCAAATTTAATTTTAAAAGCAACTTGTTTTTTTAATTTAATTCAATGCATATAAACAGCTTCTTACTAAAAGCTACAACGCAAAGTCAAGAAAGTGGATCCAATATACCATTTTTAATAGACAATGGAGGAATGTCACTTTGTCAATATTGCACTGCAACATGAAAAATCTGATCCTTAAATATTCATGACAAACTGATCGCATGCACTAAATTGAATGGAAAATATACTACTTTTATAATCTTCAGCATAATGTTTGATTCCAGCTATATTTTGACAACGGCAATTTATTACACAAGGATACATTCTAATCATGATATTCTTTGCTTCCTAATTACACAGGAAACTACTTGGAGGATTAAGTCTAGCATTTTTCATATTGTCTCACTTATTTAAAAAAGAGTAGCAAGTCTAATGCAATCTGCACTATTTTTTAAAATTCTCAGTTAATCAGTTAATTTGTGTCCCCATAAAATCAATTTAAAAATGTTCTTATACTCAGTGTGTCACTTCTTACTACCAATTTATTGAATGTTCATTAATCTTTGTCTCAATATGTTATAACTTTTACATTTATGACAATTTTTATTACCACTTGTTTTAGGTATTTCCACAAATTAATTACTAAATCAAGCATTTTATGATATAATTAAATGAACACCATATTCCTTAGGCAATAAAATGAAAGTAGCAATATATAACATATTTAATAGTTCAGTATTAAATTCTGTTTATCAATTCAAATGGAATCTTAATATCTGAGCAAAGTCATCATAAATGATAATTTAGCTATTATGGCAATAACTTACCTACTTTGTTTTTATGCTTCCATAAACAGTAACATATATTTTAATTATTCAGCTAAATTCAACATAAGCTAAACCAAACTCCGTTTTTTTGTTTTGTTTTGTTTACTTAGGGGAGGATTATGTCACCAAATTCTCCCATTCTTCAAGTCAAATCTTTGGAACTAAATTTTCGATTTCTCTCTTTCTCTATTTTATTATTTCCCAAGCTCTCTGTTAATTTTAATGTTATAATATCTGAATCTACACTTTCCTGGTCATCTTTCATCATCCACATTACTTAGTCTATTCCAATAGCCCACTGGCATGATGCTAGTCTCTTTCCATTACCTTATACCATCCTTGTATTTGCCAAGTTAAACTCCGTGCTCATGTTGTTCTGCCCTTAAAACCCTACAATTACGCCTCACTGCTTTACTCAAGTTTAGCGTTTATATTTTAACTCATCTCATTTTTACATCCTTAACTGTACTTACACCCTAAATTTGTGGTATAGCTAAATATGACTCCTCTCCCTCAAATATATGCTGAATTTTCCTTTTTATCTATATTATTTTCTTCTCCACTTACCTTAAACCTACTTTTTAAGATTCATTTCAAATACTACTTCTTCCATGAAGATTTCCTTTTCCCCATCTCCGACTGCATACTAATGCCCTGCAGAACCCCAAATTATGTGGCACTTAAAATATTCTGCCTAGATACAGAGTCATTTATGCATTAGTTTCTAGCCTTCGTTAAACATCCTTGAACATATCTGTTTATATCTGTGGTTCCTTCAGTGCTAAGCAGAATATTCTCCCTAAAGAAAATGCTCAGAAATATTTACTTCAGTATTGGATATAACACAACACCAGAGAGCATATAGAAGTTGGAAAACATAGGTAAATCATTTTTTTAGTTCAAAATTATCGAGTATAAAAATGTAGATAAGAAGTCAGTCATTTTGGACTAAATGGGACAAGAGGATGAATTGTGCTCTCAGCTGTTCAAACAGTTTTTGAATATGAGGAGCATATTTTCATGGCAGAAATTTCTGCCCCCCACCAGTGATCGCTGTTGTAATTTGTATTATTGACTAAGGACATGCACATGTTCTTATGGCTTCATATCTTTATTGCGAATACCCAGCAACAGCCTCACAGCCTCACCTAGAACACTTCAGCCCTCAAATGAGGAAGACTCTAGAAAACCTGTGAAGTTGGCCTTTTCAAATAATATGCATTAAGTATTTATTAATGTTCCTGACTTATCTGTACCCCATAAATGTGTTATTATTCACTATTATCATATTACTGATTATTTCAAATTCTTCTTCTCTCTGCCTCTCCTTCATAGTCTTACTCCATCCATACCTTCCCTCCTGTATGCCACACCTCCTCTTTGCATAAGCATCCCAGCTGCTTCAATTTTTCCTCTTCCATTCTTGCGTGCTATCAGTCTTTCTTCTCTTTCTAAAGCTTCTTGCATTCTCTTCTTTCAGGCACCATGTTATTCCCCCACTCTCACCAATCTTATTATTCTCTATGTGTTATTTTTTCTCTACTCATCATCTTCCCAACTTTTTGGTGCCTCTGATTTTTTAGTTACTTCCTTTTCTCTCGTTAACACCTTGACCCAGGTGTTGTTCATATTTATAGTTGAAACCCATTTCATGAAACAGATATTTTCCTGAAAATCCATGTTAAAAACAAAATTCTTTATAGATAAAATCTTACTGTTTATGTGTAAACAAATTTAAAAATAGCCTACCATAAATTGAATTGCCATGGACTATCCTTTGTATAAATACACACATTTGAAAAAGTTGGCTTAAGGTCCTGATACCTTCTAACAACCTCTAATTCCAACTCCAAAAGGTATCCATGACTCCCAACTGCCAGTCCTTTTTCTATGTTACACTAACAAACAGAAAACATAAGAAACAACAATAACAACAACAATAACAAACCCTCACTTTCCCCCCTTATTTCATAGTTTGTCCTTCTTCTCAGTTGGATATCACCAATTTCCTTTCACCCAAATTGTCTTATATTTTGCTTTACTTCTGTTACACCTGGAGAACATCCTAGTTTCTTTTTCCTAGATTTTATATTTAAGTTTACCTTTTTCAAAAAAAAAAAAAGTTTACCTTTTCTCTTTCTCATGCCAAAAGGTCTCAAGTAGACCTACTTGCAAACACAAAAGACACAGCTATATCTATCCCGATGCTGAACAGGATCTGTAATCTGTTCTTATAAATAATTAGTATCTTGTTTCACACAAATGCCAAATCAAGTCATATTATCAATATGAATACTTACATTCAGCATATTTCTGAAGTTGGGAAAATTCTGAGGGGCTAAGGTGGGCCCACTTCTCCTGGTTTGTCATGGTGGTAGTGAGAAGTCTCTTACATACCAGGTGAGGAATTCTTTATTCAGGTGTTTGGCAGAATTCTATGCTTCAAAGTTTCCACATGGCATGTTTCATTATAAAATATCTCAAGCTTTCAAAATATGCAATCTGTCAACATGAAACCACTGTGGATGTGAGTTTTTAGTTTCAATAATATATTAAAGACCTGCAGAAAAAGAAACAAAAAAATAAAAAGATCACCATTATTGCACAAAGAAAAAATTGACAAGTCATACAATGTTAAGAATTTTTAATTTTTAACAGCATTTGTTCTTCCAAACCATAAGAATGGAACATTTTTTTTTTCCATTTCTTTGTGTCTTCCTCAATTTCTTTCATGAGTGTTCTATAATTTTCTGAGTACAGATCCTTTGCCTCTTTAGTTAGGTTTATTCCTAAGTATCTTATGGTTTTGGGCGCAATTGTAAATGAGATCTACTCCTTAATTTCTCTTTCTTCTGTCTCATTGTTAGTGTAAAGAAATGCAACGGATTTCTATGCATTGATTTTATGTCCTGCCACTTTGCTGAATTCCTATATGAGTTCTAGCAATTTTGGGGTGGAGTCTTCGGGTTTTCCACACAGAGTATCATGTCATCTGCAAGAGTGAGAGTTTGTCTTCTTCTTTGCTGATTCGGATGTCTTTTATTTCTTTTTGTTGTCTGAATGCTGAGGTTAGGAATTCTAGTACTATGCTGAACAGCAGTGGTGATAGTGGACATCCTTGTCGTGTTCCTGACCTTAGGGGAAAAGCTTTCAATTTTTCCCCACTGAAAATTATATTTGCTGTGGGCTTTTAGTATATGGCTTTTATGATATTGTGGTATGTTCCCTCTATCCCTACACTGTGAAGAATTTTAATCAAGAAAGGATGCTATACTTTGTCAAATGCTTTTTCTGCATCGATTGAGAGTATCATATGGTTCTTGTCTTTTCTTTTATTAATGTAGTGTATCACATTGATTGATTTGTGGATGTTGAACCACCCTTGAAGCCCAGGAATAAATCCCACTTGGTTGTGGTGAATAATCCTTTTAACGTACTGTTGGATCCTATTGGCTAGTATCTTGGTGAGAATTTTTACATCCATGTTCATCAGGGATATTGTACTGTAATTCTCCTTTTTGGTGGGGTCTCTGGTTTTAGGATCAAGTAATGCTGGCCTCATAGAAAGAGTCTGGAAGTTTTCCTTCCATTTCAGAACAAATATTGTTAAAATGTCTGTGAGACCTACAACAATCTATATATTCAATGCAATCCCTATCAAAATACCACCAATTTTTTAACAGAGCTGGAACAAATAATCCTAAAATTTGTGTGGAACCAGGAAAGACCCCAAATAGCCAAAGGAATGTTGAAAATGAAAACCAAAGCTGGTGGCATCACAATTCTGGACTTCAAGCTCCATTACAAAGCTGTAATCATCAAGACAGGATGGTACTGGCACAAAAACAAACACGTAGATCAGTGGAACAGAATAGAGAGCCCAGAAATGGACCCTCAACTCTATGGTCAACTAATCTTCGACAAAACAGGAAAGAATACCCAATGGAAAAAAGACAGTCTCGTCAACAAATGGTGTGGGGAAAATTGGACAGCCACATGCAGAAGAATGAAACTGGACCATTTCCTTACACCATTTACAAAAATAGACTCAAAATGGATGAAAGACCTAAACATGACACAGGAATCCATCAAAATCCTAGAGGAGAACACAGGCAGCAACCTTTTTGACCTTGGCTGCAGCAACTTCTTGCTAGACACGTCTCCAAAGGCAAGGGAAACAAAGGCAAACATGAACTATTGGGACTTCCATTAAGATAAAAAGCTTTGCACAGCAAACAGTTGACAAAACCAAAACACAACCAACAGATTGGGAGAAGATATTTGCAAATGTCTTATCAGATAAAGGGCTAGTATCCAAAATCATAAAGAACTTATCAAACTCAACACCCAAAGAACAAATAATCCAATCAAGAAATGGGCAGAAGACATAAGCAGACATTTTTCCAAAGAAGACATACAGATGGCCAACAGACACATAAAAAAAAATGCTCAAAATCACTCAGCATCAGGAAAATGCAGATTAAAACCACAATGAGATACCACCTCATACAAGTCAGAACGGCTAAAATGAACAAGTCAGGAAATAAGAAATCTTGCCGAGGATGTGGAGAAAGGGGAACCCTCCTACACTGTTGGTGGGAATGCAAGCTGGTGCAACCACTCTGAACAACAGTATGGAGGTTCTTCAAAAAGTTGAAAATAGACCTGCCCTATGACCCAGCAAATGCACTACTAGGTATTTACCCCAAAGATACAAATGGAGTGATCCGAAGGGTCACCTGCACCCTGATGTTTATAGTAGCAATGTCCACATGTCCACAATTGCCAAACTATGGAAAGAGCCCAGATGTCCATCAAAAGAAGAATGGATAAAGAAGAAAAGAAGATGTGGTGTATATGTGTGTATATGTGTGTGTGTGTGTGTATATATGTACATGTATATGTATATATATAGATAGATGATAGCTAGATAGATAGATAGATTAAAAAAATGGAATACTATTCAGCCATCAAAAAAATGAAATCTTGCCATTTGCAATGATATGGATGGAACTAGAGGGTATTATGCCAAGCAAAATAAGTCAATCAGAGAAAGATAATTATCATATGATCTCACTCACATGTGGAATTTAAGAAACAAAACAGAGGATCATAGGGGAAGGGAGGGAAAAATAAAAGGAGACAAAACCAGAGAGGGAGACAAACTGTAAGAGACTCTTAATCATAGGAAACAAACTGAGGGTTGTTGGAGGAGAGAGGGGTGGAGGGATGGGGTAACTGGGTGATGGACATTAAGGAGGGCATGTGATATAATGAGCACTGGGTATTATATAAGACTGATGAATCTCTGAACTCTACCTTGGAAACAAATAATATACTATATGTTAATTAATTGAATTTAAATAAAAAAATGAATGAATGAATAAATAAATAAATAAATAAAAAGCATTTTTATTTCTAAACAATGTATTTCAAAGTTATTTCATTTTGTGTAATACTCAATTTTAATTCTTCATGCACCCTTTAATGGCATTTTTACATATATTTTTTAATGCCAGATCTCAGAAATAAATATTATTAAAATACAAAATGAAGAAAATGTTATAAAGTCTATTTCACAAAGGTAGATTTTTCTTTGCTGTTTAATTTTATAAATTCCACATTTCAAGAGCAAACAAGGGTGTCATTTTTATCAGTCTGAACTTATTAATCCTGTAATATCTAAACAATTACTATGTAATAATCTGGACAATGATTTACTATGTAAATCATTAAAGGAGATTAAGTATGCTCTATAGCTCCCTGCACATAGATCAGCTAGCATACCAGATTTCCAACAACAATTTGGAATGGCCTTCAGTAGTAGCACATATATTTGAAATCAGGCAAATCAATTCTGGGACTCATATAAATTGAGGATTTTTTTCTAGCAATAAAATGAAGAGAATAATTTTAATTTTACAGTTTGTAAAAATCCCAATAAAATTTACCACATTAAAGCAATTCCAAATGTCTGACAGACTTGCATAATAATAGTAGAAAAACTACTATGAATCATGCTTAAAAATAAATTCCTGGGTTGTCATGGACTTACACTCACTGCTACATCTTTAAAGGCAAACAAAATGAAAAACCATCTGGCCTCAACTTTTTATTAGAGACAATAATCAATTGCTCAAAACCAGACTAGCATTGTGATCATTATAGAAAATGAAATATTTAGCAACAATGACTTAAGTTTATGAAATTGTATGATTGGAAAGCTTATTTATGCAGATGTCATTATCTCAAGCCAAGTACCTATATTTGGCATTAGTGCATAACCTTTCTTCAGCATGTTTTTTGGTCTTCAACATCAACCCCAAGACCTCACTGTCACATACTGTCATCTTTGTCTTTAAAAAAGGTTCTTGTTGGTCTCATCTGTTCAGAGTCCCTGCACTTCGTTTTACAAGATGACAATTTGCTATTTAGTTGGAAAAAATGACGATACTGATGTGTTAACAGAGGCCAAATTGCTAGGTCTCTTTTTTCTCCCAGGGAATGCTCTTAAGTCACAACCAGGGCTTTGTGGAAATAACTCAAACCAAAAGGAATGGGAACGTGTGATGGACATTTTTGTCTTCCACCCAGTGTCTTCCAGCTGATTTCATCCTTCTTATTGATTTCATCCTAATTCTTTGCTTCTCCCAGTTACATGTAGTTTTGATGAGACTATAAAACAAGGTGTCCTATTCTTTCCTATGCAAAGAGAAACAGATGATTCAGTAACATTTGGCACATGAGAGTGTCTCATGGGGCTTTAAATGTTGGATGGAGTTATTCAAGGATGGGATGAAAATAGTTGTACCTAAATGATTACAGCAATAATTGGATGGCTGATGATGTCTGAGCCTGACTATCCAGCTACCTTGTCACTTCCAGAAGCAAATAACATTTTTTCAATTAAGAGTGAAGTGAGGCCAGAATCGGTTTCTGTTGCCTACAACCCCCAAATCTTAACTGATCATAATGGAAGTTCATTTCTTCATTCAAAAAATGTTTATTTATCCACTCTGTGTGCCAGAAAACATTCTAGGCACTAGAAATACAACAAAGATCAAAATATACCAAAAAAAAAGAAAATAATGCTAATTACAACAACTTATCAGCTTTATTGAGAGCTTACAGTATGCATGACATTCTCCTCACAGTATTTGTATAGTAGATTATTCAATCTTCACAAAATAACTTTGTGAGGAGCCAATAGTCTCTGATTTCAAAAATAAAGAAACTAATACTAGATGATTAGAAGTTGGTAAAACAGGGGCGCCTGGGTGGCACAGCGGTTAAGCGTCTGCCTTCGGCTCAGGGCATGATCCCGGCGTTATGGGATCGAGCCCCACATCAGGCTCTTCCGCTATGAGCCTGCTTCTTCCTCTCCCACTCCCCCTGCTTGTGTTCCCTCTCTTGCTGGCCGTCTCTATCTCTGTCGAATAAATAAATAAAATCCTTAAAAAAAAAAAAACGAAGTTGGTAAAACAAGACAGACACTGCTAGAAACCCAAACAATTTCCACTCTCCCTTGCTTCCTTGGTAACAGAACTCTAATTTTATTGAACGAAAATATATCCATCTAAAGAACTACATTCCTGGGCACCTGAGTGGCTCAGTCGGTTAAGCATCTGCCTTAGGCTCAGGTCATGATCTCAGGGTCCTGGGATCGAGCTCCACATAGGGCTCCTTGCTCATCAGGGAGTCTGCTCCTCCATCTCCTGCTCCCCCTGCTTGTGTGCATTCTCTCTGTGTTAAATAAATTTAAAAATCTTGTACAAAAAAAAAAAAAAAAGAACTACATTCCTCAGATTATTTGCATAATGAAGTGATCAATGAGATGTAAATAGATGTTGGTTAAAGTATATAGAAAGGTTCTATTTGGCAAGTGCTCTTTTAACCTTTTTTTCTCTTCCTGTAACTTCCTACCTGGAATGTTAACATGTTGGCTACAAATGCAGCAGTTTTTAACACTTTAGAGATAACTTTTAGAATGGAAGGCATGTGCTAAGAATAGCAGAATCCCATAAAGTCGACCAGGTAGGCAAACAGGTAACTGCAGAAAAATGTGGCCCACCACCTATTTTTGTGAATAAAGTTTTATTGGAACCAGCAAGTGGCAATTTTTTGAAGAGATTTCAATGTTAAATAAAGTTTGGGGAAGTATTCTGAAGGCAGACATAAACAATGGATGAACAACAAAAAAGACCAGAAACCTGATCATTTTGGAAAATGTCAATATGGAAAATTCCAATGTCTTCATTTTGTTTCTTTCTCTCACTTGTATTGTTGCAGTAGCTTCTTAACTGGCCCCCTGAGCTCCCTCCTTTCCTTAATGTGCCCTATTTCTTGAGTCCATGAGTAGTCATGAACTAAGGTGATTCCAGAGTCCTGTCTGATAAATTACCAATAAAAAGTTAATTAATACATGAGAATAGTAATAAATTAATTAATTATAGTCTCCGACCTTGCTACTTGCTCTGAAATTTATTAAAATTTCTGCGTTAACTAAGAAACTCAAATTTAAAATTCAAATTTAAAATGACTGGTTAACTGACATCTTTCAGATCTCTACATGAATCCTATCTTCTCAGTAAGGTGGCACCTGGTCATTCAATTTAAAACTGCACATTCATACACACCATCTCTCCATCACACTTTTATTTGTTTTGAATATAATATCTTATCAAATATTTAACTTACTTATATTATTTAATATTTGTTTCCTCATGCTGCAAATTAGGGGTAGCATGAATGGTTTCGAGCCTTGATAAGATTCCACAGAAAGGACAAAGCAAATAAAAACACTTATTGCATTTTCCCTTGATTTTCATCCAGATGTATGTGCAGGGGCCTTAGGGCATTCATCCAGATGTATGTGTAAGCCACCCCAAGATGGGCCTTTTGGGCATAAAGATTACTCAGAGTTGAAGTCAATAGAGACTCTACAGAATCAAGAGAAATTTCTGACATTCAGATAACTACATAGAAGAATCTGGACTGGGGCTCTTTCCTGTGATAAGGGTTATTAGCAGAGACAAATTTTGTCTGAGTGACCCATCTTTATGGCTGGGCAAACATCTAATTACCAAACATCTGCTCTTATTCTTATCACCCCGTGAACTGCCTCCCTTTCCACTTAAATCCTGGAGTCCTACACTCTTCTCCTTAGTTCAGTATGACATATACACCTCATTTTGCCTCTCTTTGGAATTCCCTATCTCTGTAGGTTCTCTGTATATATGCGGTTAAATTTAATTTTTTCCTGTTAATCTGTCTCATGTCAATTGGATTCTTAGTCCAACTAAAAGGACCTTGGAAGCAACAGAACATTCTTTCTCCCCAACATATATATTAGATTCTATGTCACCATATCCTCTCCTGTGCTCTAAGACTAAGTCCCATGAGGGCAGGGACTATTGTCTGTTTGTTCACAGTTATTTTCCTACAGCTTAACAGAATGCTTGGTATATAATAGTTAGTAAATAAATAATTCTAGTATGAATTCATTTCTATGCTTTTTTTGTAAAGAAAAACTTGGGTGGCTCAGTTGTTTAAGTGTCTGCCTTTGGGTCAAGTCATAATCTTGGGGTCCTGGGATTGAGCCCCTCATCAGGCTCCCCGCTCAGTAGGAAATCTGCTTCTCCCTCTCTCTCTCTCCCCCTCTCCACTGCTCTCTCTCTCTCACGAATAAATAAAATCTCAAAAAGAAAAAAGAAAGAAAGATGGGAGGGAGGGAGGGAGGGAGGAAGGAAGGAAGGAAGGAAGGAAGGAAGGAAGGAAGGAAGGAAGGAAAACCTGGGTAGCAGAGGTAGAAAGAGGCCCTCAACTTGAGAAAGAGAAAATAGTGCAGAAAAGAGTTAGGAACAGCAGTCACTATACGTTTCATTCTTCCTAGGGGCCATCGATTTTGTTCAACTCAATAGACATAAACAAAAAAAGTTGTAGTTAGGTACAAAACTTTTGCATTTAAGAAAAAAAAAAAGACTTAAGGGCATCCACCTCTTGGTTTTGACTCAGGTCATGGTATCCGAATTGTGAGATTGAGCCCTTTGTCAAGCTCTGCACTCAGCAAGGAGTCTGCCTAAGATTCTCCCACTCTCCTTCTGTCCCTAACCCTGCTTCTTCTCTCTGTCTTTTTCTCTCTTTCAAATAAATCTTTTAAAAAGACTTTATTTTACATAGTTTTTGAGTATTTTTTTGTTTTTTTGTTAAATATAACTAACTCCATATATTTTTTAAAATGATTTCATTTATTTATTTGCCAGAGAGAGAGAGCGCGCGCACAAACAGGAGGAGCGGCAGGCAGAGGGAGAAGCAGGTTCCCTGCTGAGCAAGGAGCCTGACATGGGACTTGATCCCAGGACTCTGGAACCATGACCTGAGCCACAGGCAGACAATTTACTGACTGAACCATCCAGGCATCCCAACTAACTCCATAGAAATGAGCAACATTTCCAAGCGATGCTTTCATTGATATGTTAACCAATTATAATTACACATGAGCATCAAGACTATCTTTAAATTATTATATCTGACAAAAACATTACATAGCTTTCTTTTATTTAGTATATTCTTGTCAACACAAGTCCTAGCTTTTTGCATCAAGAGCAGCTTCTCTGAATTAATCTAATACAACTTGCATTTTTATTAGAGGTATTTAAAGAGTAATGGTGGCCCTGAAGGACTCAAAGTAAATTCTCTTTGGTTCTTGGATTTGGTTTATTCCAACACTAATACACTTTGAATAAAACTTCCTTATAATCCTTCTCCCAGTGGAAGCCTGTGGTTTTACAATCCTGTTAGTGCCAACTCCCATGATGTGATGTGACATGTAGTCAAGTAAGAACAAATAAGGGTGGGATGTAAATGGAGTTTTCCTAATCAAATATTTTAAACTAGTTGAATATATCACAATTCTGTATAAAAAGTTGCACATATAATATTAAATCAAGAGGCACACCAATCTTCATACCTCAGAAGGAGATGGGGATAATGGCACCACTTCCTTATCATCTCTGCCTCTTTATAAATGTGTGGAAAGAGAATGACAATAGGGATTCCTTATGGTAAATTCAAAGATTTTCTGTTCCCAAGCAAGGGGTTTCTTCAGGTACATAAAATTAAAGCCAGGAAGGACAGACTTTGCTGGCTGCTGGAGAGCAATCAAATGCTGACATTCTCATCTAGTCAACGGATGTGCCATTTGCTTAGTTGTTGGCAGGAAATAACTATGTTGGAGGAATTGGAGAAGGCTCTTTGGCCTACTGTACCTGGACTAAAACAAATTCTCCACCATTAGGGAAGGGAATCAATCGCCTATGAAAAAGTTACAGGCAGTATCTAGATGAATGAATCTGATGGACTGGATTATTTGTAAATCACATTAAGCATAGATTTCTAAATAATTATTAAAAGTCAACACATCACGACTCCAGTCACTGAATAAAGTTAAACACATTAAGACATACTGAAAACTATATGTATACAAATTTAAGGTATTATGATGAGTGAAAATATTTACTGGGTCTGAAGGGTCATAAACCCTAAATTACTAGGTAACCAATGGAGAAATCATAGCAAAAAAAATATCAATCATAGAATTTCTGAAAGGAAAGTAGGATGAAACTAAATGAAATATTAATGCTATCATATAATTTATAATTATTTGTTCATGTATTCATGAAAAGAACAACATGCTAAGCACTATGCCAAGTGGTGGGGATATAATTAAAAGCAAAACAGATATATCTGAGTTCTTGGATCTTGTTTGGGGGAAAGATCTACACTAAACAAACCAAGTACACAAACAAATCATTCTGAACTATAATAAATTACATTTTTAAAACAGGTAATGGAATTCTGTGAGAGAGTACAACAGTGTCCTAATTTAGAGATTCAAAGAACAACTCATAGACAAAGTTTTATTTAAACTGAATGATAAAAGTTGAGTAACAGTTAAAAACTTGAGTGAGAAGAAAAACATGAGCAGAAGCCTATAAGTAAGAATTGAAAAAAAAAAAAATTAGAACTTCCAAGAAAGCAGATGTGATTGGCGCCTGGTGAGCAAGATGGAAAGGGACACAAGGTTAGATTGGAAAAACAGATAAGAACTACATCATGCAGATTCTTAGAGGCCATAATGAAGATTGATCATAACTGAATTATGAAGCCATTGACATATTCTGAGCAGGAGATAAACATGATCCACTTATATTTTAAGAAGTCCATTCTAATCAATGGATGGGAAGGTGACAAGAACGGAAATGGAAAGGCCAGTTAGGAGGCAGTTTCAGTATTGGATAGAGCTGGTGATGGCTTCCACTATGGAAATGGCAGTAAAGATAAAGTAAAAGGCCAAACTCAAGATACATTTTAGAATGAGGATTTTATAATGAATGGGATACATTGTGTTTTGGATGAGGGGATCAAGAATGACTCCTATAGTTTTGGCTTGAGCACAGCATACAGAAAAGGTGGAGTTTAAAGAATTACTATTTACCAGGATAGTATCAGGTGTGCAGAGAAGAAGCAAATCAGTATTTTGTGTGGGGATGTGTTAAATTTGAGAATGGTTATCAAAATTGAAGGACTAGTAGATAGTGAGATGGGACTAGCGCTAACAAAAAAGAGATAGAGGTCAGATTTTGCGAGTTGTCTGGTATAGGTAGTAGTTTTGAAGATACTGGCACACATACATTTGCCTGATGTAGCAGCCATAAAGCTGTGCCTCTAAGCTCTGACTTTAGAAAGAACCTGCATTCAGCTGCAAAGACTGTGTGTAGTAGCTGACAGCCTCCACTCTTAGAGCTTTCAGAATACAGTCAACTTTTGAACCATGGTAACACTCTTCACAGGCAGAGGTCAAAGACTAAAGATGATGGATGTACTAGGACCATGCTGTTTTTTTCCGATGGAGGACTCCCGTAATGACCTATATTTGCTTCAGAACGACCCATTGGACTGGATGAGATTTTTTAAGATCCGCATTGTGATGTGAAACTATTCACAATGAACTCAGCATCCCCCACACCTCCTTTCTTTTCTCAGGTATCAAATCTGCATCATTGTTTGAAGGCTGTCTCTGTCCAATCCCACTTTTTCTCCCTTTATCTTTCACGGGAATAATTTCCTGGTAAACCTTTGTATCTCTAAGTCCATTTTAGTGTTTGTTTCCTTGTGAAGGATCCCATGTGTCAGAATTCCTAGTAGGAAACAGAGAGTACACTTAAAATGGGTAAGTAGGAGTTTAATAAAAGGATTAGTGAGAAAGCATAGACAGGGGTTAGGGAGTAATTAAAGGCTGTTCCAGTATAGTGGTCTAGCAAAAGTTGGGAACTTATTGATCCTAAGTCTGAAGGCACTAGGGATGTTGCAGCTAAGAAACCTCTTAGCTAAATATACATGGTCACCTGATAGAAGCCATGGTCTTAGGTGGCAGGATTCACCCATTTTCAAAGGACTTAGCTGGGGAAGACGTGGGGGGAAAATGACTTCCCTAATCCTGTACTCTTCTAACTCTCTAATCTCTCCCAGTGCCTCACATTACTTAAACCCAATCATAAATCTGAGGGCAAAGACAACCACTGATGTCATCTGTATGAAATAGCTTCAGGAGGCACTGAACAAAATGGAAGAGGATAAAGGGGGAATCTGAAGGGGCAAATGAAATATCAAACACATGTGGGGAAAGAGTATGGTGTGAGAAAGAGGGCCCCAGACAAAGCTCCCAAGAGTTCCCATATTTAGAGATTAGAAGTAGAAAAAGACCCCCCCAAAATAGAATATGATGTCAGAAAGACAACAAAAGAAGAAGAAAAGAATCCTTCAAGAAAAGGGTTGAGGGCACTTATCAAAAGTTTCTGGGCAGTTAAATGAGATGAGGATTGAAAAATCCAATGGCAACATGACGGTCACTGGAGACCTTAGCAAAACAATTTCTCTGAGGCTAGGCAAGTCAAGTTGGAACAGGTTGCAGAGTAGAACTGAATTTGGGAGGGCTGTGCATACCATCAACTCTCAGAGAAGTGTGATTGTGAGGAGGAGTGGAAAGCTAAAAGTAGCTATCCAAGAAGAATGTGGAATCAAGGAATTTTGCTTGCTTTGTTTGTTTGTTTGTTTTGTAGCAATCACTGGAACAAATTTTAAAATTGAAGAGAAAGGTTTATAGTGAGAATAGTTCAAGTTTAGGAGAGAGAGGAAGTGATCAGTATTTCAAAGTCCTTAAAAGGCTTTTAAAGCCCTTGTTAGCAAGAGAGATAAATTCCAAAAACTACGTGAGGGCCAAAATTAATCTTAACAATGAGAACAGATGCAAGTAGTTTTGTAGATTTGGTACTTAGAAAATGGAAGATTTCTGGCTGATAACTTCTGTTTTCTCAATGATATATAAATCTTAGTCATTAGCAGATAGTTTAGTTTGGCAATGATGGGGGGAGGGAGAAATAAAAGTGGGAGGATAAGAAAAAAATAAATATAAATCTAGGGCACCTGGCTGGCTCAGTCAGTAGAGCACATGACTCTTGATCTCAAGGTTTTAAGTCCGAGCCCCACATTTGGTATAAAGATTACTTAAAAAGAAAATCTTACAAGAAATAAGAATAAATAAATACAAATGTGGTAAAACAAGCGCACTAAAGGCATGTAGTAAGAACAGCAGACGGAGTTAAAAGCCAATGGGATATTGCTATTCATAAATTTGTACTAAAACAGCCTGTTTTTAAATTATTAATTTACAGACTAAAGCATCTAAAGGACAATTAGTCATATTCTTAACCTACCACTTTTGAATCAGATAGATCTGTATTCTCATTCAAATTATGAGCTGTCTTCCCTATGTAAAGTGAATCATTTCACCTGAGTTTCAGTTCCTTTCTCATGAAAAGTCCATAATACCACCCACTTCCCAGAGGTATTAGCAGATAATGAAATAACAAGTGCATAATACATAAGAAATAAAATCTTCTCAAAAGTTATTCTCTCCTTGCTTTTGTAAGTAAGGATTTAAGATATATTTGCAGTATAGAATGTGAACATACATATGGTATGCATATAGGGGAAATAGACTGGAAGTCTACAAACCTTTCAGAAGACTATGTGCGTGGCTTAATATAAGATTCTTAATTGTGTTATTTTTGGATGCTGCTGACACATAAAAAACTGAAAGAAAAAATTCAAGGGAAATCTTTGGTGATGCAAAACAGGGAAATATACCAAGCTTTGTATTGTCCATATTTCGCAGTCGTGATTTCAAAGCTGGATTATCATTTTATTTTTCTCTTTTTAAGAAAATTACTTGAAGTGAATTTTCAATTCTTTGTCTTTTTAGCCCTGGTTTTAAGGAGAATATGCTTTAGAATAGAGACCGGAAGGTGAGGTAAAAATGGTGATCGTGTACAGAGGTAGAACCTTTCTCAATAGGAAATAATAAATATAAAGTGCTCAGCTTAGATTCTACTTTCCAACCATGACCACAACAATATCACTTCATCTCACACCCCAATGTAGAACCCTATTGTACCCCTTCTGATGTGGGAAACAAAGACAGAAGAAAAATTATTAAACGTCCTTACTACTTGCAGCCCATTGACAAGTCCTTGATGCAGGCAGAGTGACCTTCCTCTAGGGACTCAACTGCCTGGATGTTGACACTTTGCTAAGGACAAAAGGCAATCTCAGCCCAACCCCCAGGACACTTTGTCTACTTTAACATATAAAAAATCCTTTGGAAGCTTCCTTTATCTCTTACCACACACCCCCCACCCCAGGATACATATTGGCAATCATCCCCAAGTATATGACCCACCGATATACATCTGAAGGGGCTCATTGAGTAAGAGACAGGTAGGGCTAGGTAGGGAAAAATAGGTAGGGGGCTATAGGATCAGGCTCACAGAAATACCAGAAATGCTGAGGTGTAAGGAAACCAGAGATAAGGGAACAAACCAGACCACCCTGCTCTGAGTATCAGAGGTGACATCTTTTTATGGCAATCATGTTGTGACCACAAAAAAATGATCAGACCCCACAGAGGAAGTAAGCCATTAAAGATGTTATCATCAGTCCTTACTCAACTCAAGACATCACAAGAATGATATGGTCACAAGCTCCCTGGTCAGTCCTAAATAAAAGACTGTCAGTGAAGACTCGCATTGGCAACCCTGTAGGGATCCCTCTCACTCCTGAGAGCTTTTTCTGTATCCTTGCTTAATAAAACTCTATCGCTTTACTCACTCTCCTTTGTCCACAAGATTCATTCTTCAACTCTGTGAGAAAAGAACCTCACTCTCCCGCTTCACTTCAACAAGTGCTATTTTTCCTCCCCTTCTACTTGTGACTACCTTTGTGGCTACATTTTAACCAAGAGATTACAGAAGTGATGCTGTATGACTTCTGTAGCTAGATCATAAAAATATCACACACTTTAGTCTTGCTTGCTTTGTTAAGCTAAACAACTTGCTCTTGGAAGCTAAACAACATATTCCAAGAAAGTCTGAACTGACCCATGTGAAGAAACCCCTTGGAGACTCCATGCATATGTGCACCAGCCAACAGCCCAGCTGAAGTGCCTGTCAATGACAAGCATCAACCCCCAAATATGTGAGTGAAGATGCCTTCAGATTCCAGCCCAAGCTGTCAAGTAGCCCCTTCTCCAGGCTAGAAGTCTTTCCAGATGAGGCATCAAAAAGAGCCGAACAGAGACAACCCAACCCATTATGCCCATTATAAAGGCTGACCCCTGAATCCATGAGCCCAATAAAATGGCTGTGTTACAGCCCTGAGTATTTTGTGGTTTGTTATGCAAGAGTAAAAAGAACAAGTAACTTAGGACAATATTTGACACAAATAATAAGTACCAAAAATATGATTTTACTGTTATTACTATTACAGTTTTGCATATGCTGAATGAAGTGTGTGTGTGTGTGTGTGTGTGTGTGTAACTCTCAATTTACCTTTCTTACATTACATGGTCTGGTTCACGTTGCTATGATTTTTCCATCTCCCTCTGAAGTGAGGAATAAAGTCTTTGGGAGTTGAGTATAAATATTTAATATGGGTTTTCTTCTAACTTTGGACTTTACAGTGATGGATTGCTGAAAGATTGAGAGTCATGGAATAAAAAATAAGAACCCAGTGGAATACTTTTAGAAAAAGGTAAAGATCTCAGTGCCAGAAAGAGAAAAAAAAAATCCATTTTGTGGGCCATTTTTTTGTTATGTTTTATCAGGGAACCAGGCCTGTTTGTGTCTTTTACAAAGATTTTTCAAGTACAAATATGATCCCATACGAGGAAGAGAAAATCTGAAAGGATAAAAGATAACCCCCAGATATGGAATACTGATTAAAGAAAAATGCCATTGAGTGTTTTTGTTTGTTTGTTTTTTCCAATTTATTTGACCTGGCACTTTTTCAATAGAAATGCATTTCCTAAAATGCTAATATTTACAAGTTGATAAATTTATCATTATTGTTTCTTATGCCCAATTCAAGAAAGCAGAAAATCACTAAAATAATTCTCCAGCTCTTTGCCCAGAGCCTCTGATAAAATACATTCATACCTTGTATCAAGAATGCATGCGTTTACAATTTTTTCTATTAATTAAAAAATAATAAATTCAGTTTCAGCCCCCCTTTCTGGAATTTGATGATTGCTGGTAAGGAACTAATATCTTTCAAACCTTTAATCCCTAGAAAATAATCAACTCTAATGCTGTTATTCAACTTCAAGTTAGAGTATGCACTGCCTAAGGAAAATCATTATTTCAGTACACTGGGGACCTTTTTACCAAATGAAATTTGATGTCTACTCTGAGAAATAAGTAATGTTTGCATTAAATCCACAGTATAAAACCAGAGAGCTATATTCAATTTACAGACACAGATATAGATGTCAGCAATTGAAAAATAAAATTTTGGCCATACAGATTTGCTTCCTTCTTAAAAAACCCACTATCTTAAACTTACCATGTACATCATGGTTCACCAAAGACACCAGAGAAAAACACAAAGTCACTTTCTCATTTGATTTCTTTTTTGTTGCTAGCATTGAAATATAAAATGATACTGTTCCTTGCATGAGAAAATATTAAGCTTTTCTGTTTTAAAATTACCAGGAGTTCTGGGGCACCTGGGTGGCTCAGTCAGTTAAGTGTCTGATTCTTGATTTCAGCTCAGGTCATGATCTCAGGGTTGTGAGACTGAGCCCTGCGTTGGGTTCCGTGCTGGGCATGGAGCTTGCTTAAGATTCTCTCTCTGCCCCTCCCCTCCTCTTAAAGCAAACAAACAAACAACAAAAAAGGAGGACTCAGGATTAGTGATATTTTAACCATAAATTGTAGAAACTTTTAGAAGTGAGCTTGAGAAACTTCTGGAATATAACCATTCTTCTCCAAAATGTATGTAAAAAATGGTGATTATTTGAAATTTTACATGACACCCTATAAGCAAATATACCCTGTGTCCATCCCTTTGGTCATTGTATTACTGAACACCTTTATCACATCTCCCCTCACCCGTTAACAGGACGCCCTCTTTTTTTTTTTTTTTTCTTTAGATTTTATTTATCTATTTGACAGGGAGAACGAGAGCATGAATAGTGGGGAGGGAGAGAGAGGGAGGTAGAAGCAGGCTCCCTACTGAGCAAGGAGCCTGATGCAGGATTTGATCCTAGGACCCTGGGATCATGACCTGAGCTGAAGGCAGACACTTAACTGACTGAGCCACCCAGGCGTCCCCAGGATGCCCTCTTTATTCCATTATCAGCACTGCAAATCAAAGCACTTTTTCTAAAAGTCCATCTGCCTAAGTGACCCCTGCATTTGGCATACTGTAACAGTTCTTTATGACGTATAACATCCAAGCACAGTTAAACATATATTAATTCACCATAAACTCTAAACTAGTTAAGAGCATGCCATTTTAATACAGTAACTTTAAAACAATACATGCGCTAAGACTTTGAACATTATTTAACTTCTTTATATTCTAGTCACATTTTGGAAGAAATGATAACACAAATGATCTTAGGAGGACTAAATCTGGTATTTAAGGTACCATGTTTATTATAATGATGACTGAACTGAAAAAATATTTTTTTTAACAAATTAAGCTTTTATTCTTATCCTGTGGAAGATTATGTGTAAAATTACAAAAGAACAAATTGACTAATGAAATTAGTCCACCGTGTTTGTTACTTGACCTACAGAAAACAACAACAACATTTAAAAGTTTTTATAACCAAATTAGGATAAAAAAATGAACCAAATTCTCAATTGGAATAATTGCTGGGTAGAAGCATAACGGGGTGTAATGCATTCAAGAGAGCCTGTAGGACATCCTTAAAGAAAAAACAAAACAAAACAGAAATGTTGACAAATTAAACAATATTTTGAAGGTTTTAATGTAGGTTTCTAAAAAAGGGTACTGAAATTAAATTACTCTTTTTAAGAAGAATTCAAGGTGTGAAATGAGGTTGTAATATTTTAAATCAGGTCTACATCAAAAAAGATTGGTGAGAGCAGCAGCTGTTTGGAGATCAGCAGAGAAATAGCACGCCTCAGCCTCTCATGGTTAGAATGGCCTAAATTTAGCAGCACTTGGAAATCCAGGGAGAGCCTAAATCACCCTGTGAGATCTACTTTGAACTAACAAATTCTTTCTTCAAGGTTCTTTTAGAGACAGGATATATATCCCTTCCACTTAGGTGTACAGTTTTAATCTTGAGTTGTTACAAATATGTGTCTATGACACATTAGAAAGGGATTAAGAATTGACAATTTGATTATGTAAACCTGCATTTCCACTGACCAACAGACATAGCCGACTCCCAACACAAACAAACACACACACGCATACATGCATATACACACACAAACATCCCCACAAAAACACATATGGACATATTTTGTCAGAGACTGATTGAGCATTTTGCCTTCCTAGGTCATCAATGATTAAGCTCTTTAAAATCTCAGATATTTACCAAAAGATTTTTTTTTGAATGCAATGTTTTTGGAAAGCTCAGGTTCTTTCCATACTTAATTTGTTGTCCTTATTTTTGTTTCTAAATATTAATACCCTATTTGATGTTGATAAGGTATGACTTTTTTACATAACTCCCCTTTTATTCTTCTGAAGAGCAGCTCCTGTGTACTATTAAATATATTTTTTAACCTGAGAATAAGGCATAAACAATAAAAACAGTTTAATGTATAATATATAGAAGATAACATATAAAAATTGTTTTATAGTAATAGTAATGGTATTTAGTGTCAATATGGTAGGTAGAAGCTAGACATGAGCAGTGGAAGGAACATCCTGACACAGAGTCTTAAGCCCTTGAGGGGTGGATGATAGAGACACTAGATGGAGGCAAGGACATACATCAGTTACACATTAGAAGCCCAGGGGCACAACATCCCCTGGCCTTGTGGCTTCCAAGACTTCGGGGCTAACAGACCAAAAGCCACAGGTGCAGAGCACATGTCTCCTCTTCTACCTCTGCCCCAGGGTCATCCCTAGACTCATTATAATACATTTGCATTGGTGTTAAACCCCCCACACCCTCCCAAGGAGAAACGCTGCCATGCTGGTTCTGGTACAAACATTTCTGGGTCAAAAACTCCCAGTCCCAACCCGTGGGAGCACCTCCCCAAATGATTGGAAGCAGCCTCCATTAGAATCCACCCCTCTGTACGTCATAGCTGCTCCCAACCCAGAAAGACTCAACAAATATCCAATCCCAAAACAACCTAGGGGCTCACTCTCCCACATTGAGAGTATGCTTTCCACTGTAATAAACATCTTTGTGCTTGCTACTTTCCTTCTATCTTTATTCCAGCAGGGATCCTCACATAAATCTTTTCATGGGGAACCTAAGAACCAAGACCTCCATTCACACAACACGGACTCTCCTGTCCATAACAAATATACTAATTTAGAAAGTATATGTATTAGTAATTAACATCTTCCTAAACCTATAGTGTTCCCCTGAATCTCTGAAGAACATATTTCTATCCATTTTAATGATAAAAATAATGCCTCAATAAAATATAAAATCTGATAGCACTCAAGACACTTTTTATACAAGAACTCATAAGTAAAGAACTTTCAATTTGTAAACTCATCCTTATTAGCTTCCTGAGATTTATTTCCACAAGTTGAAAAATCCCAGATTAAAATTTAAAAACTGTCTCAGTTGAACATAACACAAAGATCCCAACCTATCCTTCAAAATATATATATATATATTCCTATTGAAATGCAAATATAAAGGTATACAGTTACAACTGATCTTTTTCCAGTTGGTAAGCATATATTTGTTTGACTCATACGTACACACATACATAGAATTTAGATGTTAACACTGCTATTTATTTCTATGATTCCTTTATTCTTTTACTGCATGTACTATTATATATATATTTTATGTTTTGAAACTTTATATAATTTTTATCATACTGCCTATCTTTTTTTCTGCAACTTCCATTTCTCATTCAATTTTTTTCAGATGTATACATATTAGCATATGAGGCTCTGATTCATTCATTGTCACTGTTATGGAGTAAAAGTTTTCATTGTACGAATACACCAAATTTATTCATCTAGTCTTTCATTCATGGAACTTGGGTTTTATGTATAATTTTTCATTATTAAAAATAATACTGCAATTGACATTTTTGTATGTTTGTTGGGCACATAACTATACACAGAATTGCTGGATCTTAGAGAATCTTTGCTCTATGCTGCCAAATTCTTCTTCATAATGTAGTTATTTTAGTCAGTTTCTCAAGCTTTTGCCCATAAGATGAATGTGGAAGGCACACTCTTAGGGTAAAGCCCAATGAGTCATAGTCTTACGTAATCCTTTCCCCCTGAATGTGGGTGAGACCTGTGACTTGCTTTTAACCAGGAGAATATGGCAATGGTCACTCCCTTGATTAGATTACATTACATGGCAAACATACAGGGATTTCTGCAGATAATGAAAGTTCCTAATTAGCTGACTTTAAGTCCATCAAAATAAGATCACCCTGGTAGACTTGATCTAGTCAGATGAGCAAGTCCTTTAAAAGTGGGTCTGTGGGTAGGGGGATGGGTGAAATAGGTGATGGGGATTAACGAGTGCTCTTGTAGCAGAGCGTACCTGGTGATGTATGAAAGTGCTGAATCACTGGATTGTACACCTGTAACGGATATGAAACTGTATATCAACCATACAGGAATTAAAAATTTTTAAAAAGGGGTCCAGATGTCAGAGACTTGAAGCAGCAAAGTGTCTCTCCCATCCTGCCTTTCCCCCTTCCCAAATTTGAAGAAGCAAGCTTCCATGAATTTCACAGTCTCAGGGAAATAAATTCTACCAAAGTACATCTTCCCTAGTCAAGCCTTCAGAAAGGAAGACCGCTAGCTCGCAGACATCTTAATTTCAGCTTCGTGAGACCTTGAGCAGAGAATCCAGCTAAGCCACACCCAGATTCTTTATCTACAGAAAATAAGAAACAATAAATAAACAGTGTTGTTGTTGTTTAAATATTTTATTTATTTATTTGACAGAGAGAGAGAGAGCACAAGCAGGGGGAGCAGCAGGCAGAGGGACAGGAAGAAGCAGGCTCTTGGCAAAAGAGGGAGCCGATTGCAGGACTCGATCCCAAGACCCTAGGATCATGACCTGAGCCAAAGGCAGATGCTTAATGTTAACTGACTGAGCCACCCAGGTGCCCCATGAACGTGCAATTTTAAATTGAATGACCAGGTGCCACTTTACTGAAAAGATAGGATATATGTGGCGATCTGAAAGATGTCAGTTAACCAGTCATTTTAAACTTGAATTTTAAATGAGTTACTTAAGTAACTCAGGAATTTTAATAAATTTCAGAGCAAGTAGCAAGGTAGAAAGCTATAATTAATTAACTAATTTATTATTATTCTCATATATTAATTAACATCAAGCAAGCAGCCCGATGCAGGGCTGGTTCCTAGGACCCTGGGATCATGACCTGAGCTGAAGGCAGATGTTTTTTCCGTCTAAGCCACCCAGGCGCCCCAATGAATGTTGTTTAAAGCTACAAACTCTGTGGTGATTTGTTAAGGAGCTGTAGAAAACTAATACAATGGTCTTAAGATGCTACCTTATTTTTGTTTTAATATACATATTTTAGATTCTAAGACACAGAGCACCTTTTCACATATACCTTGGCCATTCAAGATCTCCTTTTCAGTGCATTGCCCATTGTTATCCCTTTTCCATGTATTTATGGGGTTATTTTCCTTTCTCTCTTTCATATATATAGGTGTTCTTCATATACAAAGTAATTGCTTTAAGCATATTTCAGTTGGTGGTGATATCTTAGTTGTCAGAATTTAAAATTTTACCTTGTTTAAATGTACTACTTTTTATAACTTATCGTACACTTTTAAATACTACTTAAAATTCTAAGTGTCTCAAGAGAAGAAAGTCTAGAAAATATAAACATGCAAAGTAAATGAATCTTCTACTATGTGGATAATGTTTTACTTGACCTAGAATTAATATTCAAGGGATACTAGTTCTCAGCTATTAGTGAGGTTCATACTCAGTCACCTATAACAGCATTTTTCAATGTAATGCAAATATTTAAGACTAAGGTGAGGAATGAGTATGAGAATATTGGCCAATACTGGCCTACAACACTTTAAACCCAGAAACCATGCATTAGCATTTATCTTTTGTTTCTAATTGTCTCAATAAGATGCTGCTTCACTGGAAATAACCAGTATTTCAGTATGGTCATGTTCTTCCGTCTAATTGCCACTGCCAGATTGCCCACAGCAGATCTCTATGTTCAAAAATGACTACAATTAAAAGGACTTTGAAGACCAGCAGTAATATAATGCCAAAGAATCAGCATGATTACACTCTTCTCATATTCATTTTAGGATATGAATGTGTTTTCTTCTGAGAAAAATAAAAACAGAAAATATGTAGAGACATAGGAATATATATATAAACAATGGAAGATGCATGTAAGAGGACAATAAACTCTACATTAAATTCAGATCCTGCTCTGTGAAACACAAATAAGATTTAAGGGAGGTGGCAGCTTTGCAGGAAATATAATTACTTGGCCTGCAAGATGTGTATTATCATTATGTGGCAGAGCACCATGAGGGATATTAAGTTCTCATGGTGTCAGATGGCAACAGATCAAGGAGTCAGGGGAAGAGAAAGAACCACTAGAATAGCAGAAAGCCCAGGGATAGGAGTCAGTTAATTGACCAAGAGATAGAAACACAATAGATGAGCAAGTCACTTGATAAAAAACTACCCAGAGTAGAATAAGGCACAGATATTCAAATCAAACAGTCATCAAGTGACAAGTACGTGTCACTGGCATCGTTTCTGGGGCAAATAAACATGATTAGCCTGGGGACTCAGAGCTCAGTGATCTCAGACTATTTGGAACAATGGACTTAAATATATTCATCTTTATGTGAGGCAGCTTGGTGAGTCACAGAGGGCTTCAGAGGCATAGCCATGCGAGTGTGATTCCAACTGGGAAGATGAGGGAAAACTACACAGAGGAAAAGTACAATCCAAGTTAGACCCTGAGTCACGTGTTCACTGCGAGAGAGAAAACATGAGAGAGGGCATTCCAGGCGGCAGAAACACTGTGATCGGCAATCAGGAAATGATCCGGGCAGAGAGTACAGGTTGTGGGTAGATGTCAAGAACAGAAACCATATTCTGTGCACAAAGGGCTGTACTTGGATGAGGGATCTGAATATCCAGGAAAGAAGGGGGTCAGGGGAAGCCCAGTCAGAGTCGAGTCAAGCCTCCTTATTAGTCTTGGGACTGAATTGTGATTCCTCAGTCGTATGGGAAAATATATGGTCATGACTTCCTTAAATACTTATTTATTCAGAATCAGGAACAGACTATTGAAGGAAGCCAGAAAGAAGATAGGAAAGATTGACTTCAAAAGGTAAGCCAAGGGAGCCGGAGTACCCAGTACCATTTCTTTTCATCCGTAATATGTAAGAGTAGATAACAAGGTAACCAGTACAGAAGAATGGTAGGAAAAACACATTTTCAGGTGTTTTGTGTGTTTTTTTTAATTGTTTGAAGAGTACAAATTTCCTATCCATTCTCCTTCTACCAAACAACAGAAAATTACTGCCATATTTTCTTGAAGCAACATTAACTTTGGACTTTTAATTATGTAGTCTTCGTGTTGTTTAATACATATTTACCTTTCTCCCCCCACCTCCTTTCCTGACTAAATGTAAACACTGGGAATGAATAAATGCACCCCTTACAACAGTTGTGTTAGATCCAAGGATCCCAACTACCTTATAATGTCATTTACAATACACTAAGTGCCAGCACCTGATTAGACACAGCACGTAGCCAAAGTCAGAAGAAAGGCCTAGTGGCAAAAACTTAGGTGATTTCTTTTTTTTTTTTTTTAAGATTTCATTTATTTATTTGAGAGAGAGTGGCAGAGAGAGCGAGAGAGACACAGAACGAGCATGAGCAGGAGAGAGGGGCAGACAGAAGGAGAAGCAGACTCCCCACCGAGCAGGGAGCCTGATGTGGGACTTGATCCCAGGAGCCGGAGATCATGACCTGAGCCGAAGGCAGATGCTTAACCAACTGAGCCACCCAGGCGCCCCTTAGGTGATTTAAACAGACAGCCATATAACCAGAAAATTGTACCAAGAAATAAGAAATAACTTGATAACATCTACTTACTTATTTTCTCTGTCACAAACAAAATGACAACAAGAAACAGTATCGTTAGCTATAGGAATAATGAAAAAATCAGCTCTACATTTTCATACTTAAAATGATATATTTTAACAATAATGTGCCTGGTGTTTTCTTTGTTGAACACCTTCTTTGACTAAAAAGGACAGCGTAATGTACCTAAAATATAATCTATCATTTCTGTCTCCTTAAATACTGTGAATTTTTATAACAGATGGCACTTATTTAAAAACGTTCTACATTTCAAATCTATAAAGGAGTAAACATTGTCTTTCAAAGGACAAATGTCATTCATTCTTGATAATTCACTGCCTCTCGTAACAAAAGTGCTCTTGGACAAAACTTGAAATCTGTTGACAATCATATATATTTATATCTGTTCCTCATTGTTTACTTTTTCATATTTCTACATGATGCCTAATAAACTGGTTCTCAGCAAATTATTTTGTGAAAGGCAGACAAAAACTGAAGTAAGTTGAAAAGAAAAAGGAAATGATTTTAAAATGGTATTTTGGCATCATTTTCCAAAGACAGATATTCCATTCTCAACACACTGTAAAACTGTATGACATGTAAATGCTAAGAGATGAATAGTTCAGTGACAGAATATTAATGCACAGAAAATTTTAATTAGATGCTTTTAAATTTAGTTATTAGTTTTATAGTTATAAGTGGCATAGCTGTATATTATTTACATTCAGATGATTGTGTAAAACAATCTCCTTCTTTGAGTTCTCCCCCCCGGAATATTAAATTGTTTATGTACAGTGTCAGGAGCTCTTTGAGCACTCTGTTATTACATGGAAAATTGCATGAACATTTGTGCGTACTTGGGAGAGAAAGTCATGAATTTTGTGACAATCTTTAAAGGTTATAGGATTCCAAATATTGAGGTCATGGATTTTTCTGGGAGTTTAAAATGATGCCATGTACTTCCTTCATAAACAGTGAACAGCAAATTATATCCCTGTATTTACCTATATCCTGGCAAGAAAATGATTAGTAGCAGTGATATAAGAGAACATTGTAGGGGAAATTCAAACTTTGGAATTCATATTCAGGATGATTTCACACAAACTCATTTTATTTCAAGGTAGCTGGCATATGTGTAAATCCATAAATCTAGACCACTGAAATTCTTTGACCAGCATACTGAGTACATGAATCATATAAATTGACTGGGTTTTTCACTATATATATATATATTTAATATATTTCTCAGGCACTGAGGCATCTAATAAAATGTACAAAGTTATTTCTGCTCAGTTACACTTTCAAAAAGGAAATGTGTGATGGAGTAGATTCTATAATACAAAAAATATGTATTAAAATATTTGACTTTTGGGCTCCTGCATGGTGCGATCGGTTAAGCTCTTGTTTCAGCTCAGATCATGATCTCACGGCCTTGCCTTGCCACAGCAAGGAGTCAGTTTGGGAATCTCTCTCCCTCTCCCTTGGCCCCTCCCGTTCAAGCTCACTCTCTCTCTCTCTCAAATAAACAATCTTTAAAATGTTTGACTTTCAGCATAATACATGTTTAAGAAATGTGTGATATGGTTTAAAAAGTAACAGCTGGGGCACCTGGATGGCTCACTCAGTGAAACACCTGACTCTTGGTTTCCACTCGATCAAGCCCCATGTGGGGCTCTGCGCTCAGCCTGGAGTCTGCTTGGAATTCTCTTGCCCTTCCTCAGCCACTTCCCCAGCTCACTCTCACTCTCTCTCTAAAATAAAATAAGTAAATAAAATCTGTTTAAAAAAGGAAAAGCAACTTTTTATTAATAAATAGGAAAACAGGTAACAACTATTAAGTGCTCACTATTACCCAGGTACATGTTTAACTCTTTATTTTGTGGTTATAAGAACTTTACGGGTGAGGTAATACTATTTTTGCATATTACAGATAAGAAAACTGAGATGCAGAATTTAAGTTATTTAGTTTATTTGCCTCAAAATCACACAGTTAATTAGTGATGGAGCCAGAAATCAAACTCATGGAGCCTAATGCAGGAAATACCACTCTTAGCCAATTGTAACTACTATATTCTGTTGCTTCCCTAAAAAAATCTTCCCACAAAAGGTTAAACATTTTATGTTTACATTTTTTAAAGTCTATGATTCAATGGGAAAAGACTAAAAGGGTTTACCACTTCTCTTTACAAAGCGTTGCCTTTCCCCCTCTTTTTTTATTAACATATAATGCAGTTGTATTTCATTTGCCCTTATAATTTTTTGTATATTTGTGTTTTATTTCAATCACTTTGGGTCGATTGCATTAAATTTATTTTATACAGGTCACAAAAATCATTAAATGTGCTTTTGATTTTTTTCCTATACTTTCCCTCAGAAATGATTCCTTAAAATAATTTTCGATAGAACTCATTTTACATTAGGCACTGATAAGAACATGAATACAGAGTCAGAAAATGTACTCTGGTCATGGCTGTGAGCCCTAAAGAAATGCCTGAATTATTTTTAACAATATTATTTTTAATTTATTTTTATTTGATGTTCCAGAAATGACGAACCATTTTAAATTGAACTTCTTTCAAGTCTGGTGAAGTTGTGAAACTTTTATATTTATTAGGAATTTATAATTTTGTGTGTGTATGTGAATTGCCTCTTCAAATCATTTTATCCATTTTTCTACTTTTTTAAAAACATAATTTGTGCATATAATATTTTATACTATGTATTAACCAAATAGGTCTCATGTGTTATAAATATTCTCTCTCATTTAAACTCTAAAAGACATCAGGCATAGTTTGCAATTGTGGTAAAAAAAAAACTAATAAAATTTCTATTGAAGTTATATATTTTATAATTAAATATAAAACTACAATTTTGCAACATACTACTTTATATAAGAAATTAGAAAATCGGGGTGCCTGGGTGGCTGAATTGGTTAAGCAGCTGACTTTGCCTCAGGTCATGATCTCAGGATCCTGGGATTGAGCCAGCCTCAGCCTCATGCTCAGTGGGGAATCTGGTTGTCCCTCTCCCTCTGCCCCTGCCCACCCTGCCTCACGCTCACGCTCTCCCTCTCTCTCTCAAATAAATATTAAAAAAAAAAAAAAAATTGGAAAAAATCACTTCAAACCCAAGAGGAATGGACATCTACTACAAATAGTTGTATAAATAAGCAAGAATGCTATAATATGAATTAAAATATAGTTTTAAATTTTGGGGCAGTATATGTTAAAATTAAGTAGATACTAAAAGTGGGGCACTGACTTTGCAAAATTAAAATTATTTAAGAATTTTCATCTCAATTTAATTTGCCTCCAGAAGATATTTCATAATTATAATAATTTCTATTTTACACAGTACTTTCGTGTAGATAGATTTATTTTTTTTTTAAGATTTTATTTATTTATTTGACAGAGAGAGACAATGAGAGAGGGAACACAAGCAAGGGGAGTGTGAGAAGGAGAAGCAGGCTCCCCACCGAGCAGGGAGCCTGATGTGGGGCTCGATGCGGGGCTTGATGCAGGGCTTGATCCTGGGACCCTGGGATTATCACCTGAGCCGAAGGCAGAGGCTTAACGGCCGGGCCACCCAGGCGCCCCTATGGATAGATTTCTGTAGATATTCCCTGTTGTTCTTAAGTCACTTAAATGACAATCTATATGTCAAATATTTACACACACACACACACACACACACACACACACAAAAGAACACACACATGCACACTAGTGCATGCATACAATCAGAATAGAACTGTTTCAATGGGCCAAAAGAGCACTAGAAATGTACCATTCTCCAATCAAGGAGCATCTGTGTAGCATCTGCAACAGGCCTAGCACGTTTCCATATTCTAGTGATACAAGGGTAAATAAAGCACAGTACTTGCCCTTGAGAAGTACATAGTCTGGTTGAATATGGGAGATATATAAATATTCTTAAAAGGCATGGAGGTAAGTACAAATAGAGTTAAGTTCAGGCACAGTGATGGGAAAACAACTGAGTCTGGATAAAATGTTTCAGAGAAAAGTATTCACAGAAAATGAGATATTTGAACAGAATCCTATAGAAGCACTAGGAATTAGCCAGGCAGAGGAAACAATACATATAAAGACAGAGAAATGTATAACAATCAAAGGTGTTATGAGCCATTTAATAAGACTGAGCAGAGGCTGTGGACAAAAAGATGATAATCAATGATGGGGAAAAAACGGGAATCAGAAGCCATATCATGCCAGTCTGAGGCCTTAAGATTCTATTCTTGAGGTGATGGATAATTTAAAATACATATACACACATGTATGCATATATGTATGTATGTATGTATACATAGACATATGAGAATCTCATGGTTTCATTCATATTCCAGATGGAATTCTGCTGGCATTTATGAAAAGACTGGAGGCAGAGCTGCTAGTGAAGAGGTCTGGCAAGGGTGCAAGTAGAGATTCATTAAGGATAGGCACAAAGTCACAGCAGTGGAGATGAAGAGGACGTGGCAAATTCTAGAAATACCCCAGAGTTAAAACTGTGAAGAAGTGATGACCTATTGATGAACTAAGGGATGTTAAAAAAAAAAAAATGAGCCAGGTATGTGTTAATTCCATTAATGGGACTCTGAAAGTGCAACAGATTTGTGTTAGGGTTAAGGAAAATGACTTTAATGAAATTATGTTGCATTTCTGACAACTGTGAGTTCCAGTCCTTGCTTATTTATACTCAGATCTATTCCCTGTTTCCCTTACTGCATTTCTCTGCCTCCCTTGCTAAATGGCTTTAGCAAGCTAAGACAAAAGAAGGAGGGGGGAAGAAGGGAGTAGCCAAGATATTTCTCCCTTGGCCTGCCTGGATGTGAAGGATCCATTTTCTGGTAGTGACTGCCATGTTGCTGTGCTTCCAGCTTCTCACCTTACTCCCCAACCCGCCATGGCCTGAGCCCTCCCAGGACTTCGGCGATTCTTGTTAAACCTTCCCTTGACTGAGATTCTTCAGCCCTAAGACACTCGTGACATCCTGCTGCTGCTAGCTTCTGTTTGGCCTCTCTTTCTTCCATCGCCTTTGTTACCAAATGCCTGGAAATGGTTCCTGTCTCTTGGGTGAATTCTGATTGATGCTCTGTGGAAAATTCAAACTACTGTCAACAGGAGGAATGCGCAGGGAGGGACCCAGGGCAGAGTTCTAGGTTGAATTTAAAGACGTGGGAGTCATCATAGAGAAGATAACTGTTAAAGGAGTGCATAGGTTGAAAAGAGAGTCAAGGACTGGGCTAAACTGGAATGAAAGAAAAATTGGGAGAAGGCATTTTATGGTTCAGAATAATTTCAAATGAACTCATGAAAAAGTGAAATTTAAAGAGAAACTGAAAATACCTATAATTTTCATGACTTAAGGTAGAAAATAAGGCTTTCTTGGTACAAATATATTATAAGCAAAAGCACAGAGATGAATACAAAAATACAGATAAAGATAGAAAGGGTTGACAGGTGATGATGGAGAAAGTTTATTTCCTGAGCTGAAAAGTCTGGACTTAGGCAAAGACGTTTAAAAAAAAAATGTTTTGGGGCGCCTGGGTGGCACAGCGGTTAAGTGTCTGCCTTCGGCTCAGGGCGTGATCCCGGCGTTATGGGATCGAGCCCCACATCAGGCTCCTCCGCTATGAGCCTGCTTCTTCCTCTCCCACTCCCCCTGCTTGTGTTCCTTCTCTCGCTGGCTGTCTCTATCTCTGTCGAATAAATAAATAAAATCTTAAAAAAAATGTTTTATTTGGACTAATATTCCTCAATATTCAGGAGTTATCTTTTGGTAATCTGTTACCAAGATTCCAATTCGCAGACAGAAACTAGCCCACACAAGAAAGTCAAAAACACTAATCAGGTTTTACATTTTTGAAATAGTTTCAACAAAGTTTGGAATAGAGATGGCACGTAATTTTTCAGGTATATCTGAATTTATTGAGCTCTCCCTTGGAGGTAATAACTCCATTTCTAAAAAGTAAGATAAGAATAGCTATCAGTGAATTTGACAGTCCCCAGCAAAATAAATCCATTCAGAGACAGGGTGTTCTACAAATACAGTCAGCAAAGATAATGCAGAACGCCGTACTGAACATACCCACATTTTAATTAATCTCAAGAATGAGTTTTGTCTCTTTCCATTACTTTTTAAAGTGTAGTCCCTACACGGAGTTTGCCAAAGGGATGGTTATTAGTTCCAAAAATGTGTGTTTTCAGCCAAGTTAGATGTCTCAGCTTCTCATTACTTTAAGTCTTCTGAAGAGCTTCCTAAAATAAAACAACTTTTATTCATTCATTTATAGTAAATCATCTTTTTGAGTGACAGAGATAGCATCACGTACCACTGCTAATTTTTTGAGCTACAAAGTTTCTAGAAAGGAAGCATAAATAGACTGCCTAAATTATTTGTAATAATTATGAATAACATAAGTAAATATTAGGCCTTAAACTAATGTATAAAGGTAGCTCAGATGGAGTTAAGTGATGATTTTGAGAGAGCAGTGGTTCTCAACCTGAGACTACTTTGCTCTGTAGAAGTTGTTTGGCACTGCTGGGAGAGAGTTTGGATGATCACAATGGTGGGGTGGACATGAGGGATGCTAGTGATGTCTAGTAGGTAGAGGCCAGGGATGCTGCTACACAGCCAGCATATGACAAGCCCCCAAGAATTATCTGGCCAAAAAGGTTAACAGTGCCAACGCTCAGAAATCCTGCTACAACCCTACAATGCAACCTGGCACTTTTTAGATATTGTTATGCATAAGCTTAGGTGGGGTAGATTTCTATGATGCTGGTGACTATTTCATAGGTCATCTAATTATCTGAAGATAGCAGTCCCATTTCTTATCTCTTTTTTTAGGATTTTATTTATTTATTTGAGAGAGAGAGAGAGAAAGAGTGAGTGAGAGAGAGCACAAGCAGGGTGAAGGGCAGAGGGAGAAGGATATGGGACTCGATCCCAGGACTCTGGGATCATGACCTGAGCCGAAGGCAGATGCTTAACCAATTGAGCCCCCCAGGTGCCCAGTCCTGTTTCTTAGTACTGTTTCAGAAAATACCCATTTTCTAACCAAACTGTTTTTCTGAAAGGTCATATGTGTTGTGTTTCGAGTTCTTTAAAGAACTAATTTCTTAATGCAGCACATAAAATATATTAAGACCAACATTTTTATTTGTTTACATGTTTTTATAATAATAAATTCTTGAAATGTTTTATTTCCTTTTACCGAGATGGCACTTGTTAAGTTACTCATTAAATTTAAAAACGGTGTTTTCTGAAATTGGAACACTAAATTTTCAAACTCATTTGCCTAGCAGTATTTGTGGAAAACAATAATAAAGTTCTAAATATTTATAAATTATTAAAAGCAAATGTAATTAACCCCGATAAGTAGCTCAAATGAATCATATTTTCTCCTTTACATTTAATAGCGTGTGAAACAAATTTAGACTTCTATTTACTCCTTTAAGAACCGTGTTTATAAACATTACTAGCAAAGCAGAGGAAATACCGTTTCTTATGATATGTATGCAAGAACAACCAGCACTGATTTCTTGACTGATGTCTAATTCTAACAGATATCTGCCAAAACAATCAGATCAGTTGTCGGGTCAGACATTGTTAATGGAATACTACGTAAGGTATCATCACCAAAAGCTACAACACTGTCCTTGAGGTATTCTCCTTGGATTTAGAGCTCATTTCAAATTGTATGGGAAGTGAAGTAGTAACAGAAGTACCAGATTTGGAGTCAGACCTAGATTGGATTCCATTTTTAATCCAAATTAACACCTCTCTGTCTGCGTATCATCGTCATCATGTAATCCCCACATAAATGTTCTTGTTCTGGCTCTGATCTGACCAAGAACTGCACACCCCACCCCCGCACCCCTGTATGGAAGGTTTTGTGGTAAAATACAGGAGAAAGAGCTATTGCACACATTTTCCAAAGCAACACATCCCTTAAACATCCGCGTGATCCCTGCTCCCTTGGGTAGCTGCCTCGCCTCTTGCACCGACTCTCCTTCAGGAACCTCCCACACACAGTAGCCCTGGCTCTGCTCCCCCACCTCTTGCCTTCCCACCTTCTTTGCTTTAACTCTCCCCACCATTTTGCCTTTGATGAACAATTTCTCTTCCTCAGACTAATTTTTTTTTTTTTTCACTTTCCAGTTGCTCTCTGTAGAAATGGAAAAGGCTGAATCTTCTCCCTTAAATATAATGGGAGACAAGAGTACCTACCTCTAGGGGCTATTGTGAAATTAAAGGCCTAAGAATCTAGCACACACACTGCTGCATACTTAAACATTCAATCAATGTTAGTAAATTGCTAGTTCCTTGCTTCCTTGTATAAATGCAAATTTTAAATTTCTCAGGGAAGATGAAGACACAAAACAGCGCCATGAAGAAATCAGAAAAAAATCCTCATCATTGTTTGTCTTAGAGGTAAAGATAGTACATTTTTGTCAAACTGCAAGGGCAGTCCTTCTAGATATTATAATCTAAACATTGTCAGAATTCTTCATAACTAAATATTACAAATTCTATGTTGAGATGGCAATCACTAAAATAACCAAGCCCACAGAAATTGAGCAATGGCATCTTGCCAAAGATAATATTTTATACAAAAAAAAAAAAAAATCATGTTCCTCATCAAAATGAGTAATGAAGAACTAAAAACAACCTATGTAAGTTCTTGGAAAATGAAATCCAATTAAAAATTTAGTGTTGAGTTTTTACTTCATATTGGGGCCCATCTTGGAGACTTTGAGACTCTATTATGTTTTGACAGGATTAAACACTTAAGGTTTAACTGGGTCCATAATTTTCTATACATTTTAAAGTTTAAAAGGTTGTTTTTTTTAAGTAATGCATTTTATTACAACTTTGTAATTGAGCATACATTCTGCTAAAATGGGAATATTCTTTCAATTTGTAGAAAAATTTTTAAGCTGACGTGCTGTATCATAGTATTATTATTAATGCCCATTCTTAAATTCATATCAAACATTAAGCACTTTACCTCTTAAAAAATATAATCAATCTTATCTAAATACAAGCTTTTCTCATTTCTTTTATCAAATTTTCTTTCTTTATCCAACACCTTAACCCAGAGTTGTATCTTGCCAGTCTTGGCTCTACACAGCTTTCCCTGAATGATCTCACTCACATCTTTGGATTCCACTGTTAACCAGGTGAAAAGACCTCCTCAACTAATCTCAGCCCATAATTTTCACCTGACATCCAAGCCCATAGAGTCGTCTATTAACTAGGGATCTTCATCTAGGTATCCTGCAGATACCTTAAATGATATGCTCTCTTTCCTCCCCTGATTAACCTACTTGGAGGTTCCTATAATCTGCATGTAGGTGCACAATCAATTTCTTTTGGATGTTGAGTAAATGAGTGAAATTGACTGAACATGTGAATTAATGAGTTATTTCTTTAGAAAATATCTTGGCCTTCTGTGCAGAATATTTTCCCTACTGTCTTTGAAAAAATCTTTTGTCATTCTCTCTCAACATAAAATTCTGACAAAAACTAACTTAAGTCTGACCTTGAGAATATTCATCTCTAGCTACCATGAGTCACTCGAGCCTGATCTACTCTCCTAAAGTCAGTGCTATACAGCTTATCATTATTTATAACATGCTTGTTCTCTGCTTTTGGTAATGTTACCAGATGTTTGGTATGCTAACATAACCTAGAATTTGGACTGAGAAGGGCTAGGCTTCTTGTTTCTTACAAAACATGCATAGCACAATGCTGACAAAAACATTCTTGGCACACACAGATCACTTATCTACCAATCATTAACAGGCATTTGGTGATCCTTTACTAAACACCCAGCACTGTTTAGATTCTGTAAAAATTTTACCATATTTATGATGTTAATTGCTATCGATGGAGAGATATAAAGATGGATGGCATGATGCAGAAATTAGCTGATCATTATCAAAATGAATTTTAATGTTTACCCATTTAGTTTTCGTACTTTCATCTTAAACAACCTTTAGAAGTTAGAAATGTAAGCACTCTCTAATGGTTTTTACTAAAATTTCTATCATCAATATGGCACTTTGCCCAAAATAAACTATCATTGAGACAGGCCTGAGAGTCTCAAAAACATTAACCTCCCTAAGCTCTTTGTAAAGCAAAGGGTGAAATGGTGATTCATTAGACTACAAATAAATATGAGTTTGTAAAGGATGAAAAATTGAGCATCATAAGTCATTTCTACAGTTTAATATAAGAATCTATCATATACTAATCTGTTCATATTGTTCATTATGTTACCTTTAAAGTGCATCTACTTTTCCAATGAAATGCTGATTCTAAATAAGAAAGTGGCACAACAGGGATAACAGGTATAATAAAAGACAGGTGACAGGGTTGCAGGTAATGACAGAGTCAAGCTTTTTCAACAGCAAACTTTCCCATCTGCCAAAATTGATTTCATTTCTTAGATTTGGCATTGTGAACCGATATGTTCTTCTGGAGTAGGAATTAAAAATCCAGTATTACAAACAACAATTGGTTACTTGAAGCAATATTAACCACTCCGGAGAAAGGGCTCACCCAATTTCCCGCCATGCAGCTTGATTAGAACCAGCAAAATCAGCAAGTTCTACTGGCGATCTATACATATGCTATAATATAAAGCATGTGCATATATATATATATGCATATGCACATGCTTTAAATGACAAGTATAGGCACAACTTATAGCTAATTCTGAGCACCATTATCTCTAGGCAATTACCATTACAGTCCAAAATTATAGATTCATTGCTGAAGGTCTCTGAATTGAATGAAATTGTTTAATTGTCATTTGGTTACTTTAAAGAAATATAATCGGAATTCAGTAATGACCTATTTATGTATTCCATTAGTAACTTATATATAAAATATTCCATAGGCAGTTTGTATAAAAATATGGAATGGGAGAAGATATTTGCAAATGATATGTTCAATAAGGGGTTAATATCCAAAATAAAGAACTTAAACAGCTCAATGCCAACAAACAAACAAATAAACAAACAAACAAAAATAATCTGATTAAAAATGTGCAGAGGACTTGAAGAGATCTTTTTCCAAAGAAGACATACAGATGGCCAACAGGCACATGAAAAGATGTCAACACCACTCATTATCAGGGAAATGCAAATCAAAATCACCATGAGATATCACCTCACACCTGTCAGAATGGCTAAAATCAAAAAGATAACAAATGACAAGTGTTGGTGAGGAAGTGTGGAAAAGGGGGCCCTTGTGCACTACTGGTAGAAAGGGAAATTGGTGTGACTATTTTGGAAAACAGTGTGAACCTTCTGCAAAAAAATTAAAAATCGAAATACCTGTGATCCACTATACCACTACTGTGTATTTACCCAAAGAAAATAACACAGACTTGAAAAGGTGTATGCACCCCTATGTTTATTGCATTACTTACAATAGCCAAGATATGGAAGCAATATAAATATCCATCCATAAATGAATGGATAAAGAAGATGTGGTATAGATAGAAAATGCAACATTATTCAGCCATAAAAAAAGAATAAAATCTTGCCAACATAGATGTATCTAGAGAGGATTGCGCTAAGTGAAATGAATTAGAGAAAGATAAATACCATAGGATTTCACTTATATGTGGAATCTAAAAAACAAAACAAATGAACAAGGAAACTAAAAAGCAGAATCAGAGCCACAAATATAGAGAACAAACTGGTGGTTGCCAGAGGGGAGAGAGATGGGAGGATGGGCAAAATGGATGCAGGAGAATAGGAGACACAGGCTTTCAGTTATGGATTGAATAAGCCACAGGGATACAAGGTACAGCAAAGGGAATATAGTCAATGGTATTATGATAGCATTGTATGGTGACAGCTGATAGCTACACCATAGTGAGCACAGCATAACATACAGAGATGACGAATCACTACGTTGTACACCTGAAACCAATGCGATGCTGTGTGTCAACTATTATTCTTCAAGTAAAAAAAAAAAAAAAAGATTCAGTTTCTTTAAGAAAATGTAATTGGTAGCATTCAGTAATGACACTACGTATTCTGCTAGTAACTTATTTGTAAGATAACAGGTAGTTATTACAAAAATATGAAACAATAATTGTATTAATCACAATACGAAAAAATAGAATGCTGAGTTACTAAGAATGAAAAATATACAGTAGTGAGTCATAAACATTTTTTAATGGCTTTAACGGGACTTACCTCTTGGGACTATGTTTTTTGTTTTTAAGTAAGCTCTAGGCCAAACATGGGGCTTGAACTCAGGACTCCTAGATTAAGAGTCACATGCTCTATCGAACCCAATTTTTAAACATTTTAGGAACAGTTCTTTCTGTAAATAAAATTCTACTAGTCCAGCCAAGATATCAGATGTTGAATTTTTCTAGTTGAAGATGAAGAGGTGGACCTAATCTTGCAGTGTCACTTAAACACACACATAAACTTATCCTCAAGAAACCTGTTTTGAAAATGCTCAGAAAATTAGGACCTGAGTTTCTCTGCTCGATCACATAGTCTTTAGTTGTCTCACCCACTTTCTTTTAATCAAGATTTATTTTATCACAAATGAACCCATGGATCATTTCAGTAGATATGCATTTACTATAATGCACTTTTTGTGAAGGCAAATTAGTTGACATAGTTTAGTACTGGAAATAGCATGTATTTTCCACACACAAATTAAATCCATTATCGTAAATAATATAAATGTTTTGTCTCCATTCATTTATATTAATGTAGGAGAGGTACTTAATGTTTGAGAATCCCAATTTTTTTATCTACAAAATCTCATCATGAGATTATGAAAAAAAAATACTATACTACTTTACAGTACAATAATAAAAGTATATTATTAATATATCATACTAAATATAAATAGATAATACTATATATACACAACAGAAAAGTGAGGGAGTATGGCCACAAATGATTAAAGTCAACTAAAATACTGTTTTGTTAAACTGATACTGAAAAAAGCAACAACTGCAGCAAAATCTATTGTACCCTGAGTTCCAAAGCATTATTCAAGATCAATCCCCCCACATAGATTTATTATTAGAGACAATATCAAGTCTTAGATAGCACAGTCCCCTGAATGTAAATTTTCAAGTTGTTTCTTCAAAGTAAGTAGGAGGGAAGATAACTCTGCAATATCTTCCCTTCCCAAACTATTCTTTTTTATCTTGCTAAACTTAATGAAAAAACAGATTTTTCTTCTGTGTTAAAAAATAATACCCATTTTCTACAGAGGACTTTGGTGTGTCATTAAGAAGTTAAATAGATATTTAATGGAGTTAAGATGAATTTCCCTGAAAGCCAGGGACAGCATACAAAGAATAATATAATTTAACAATAGTTGATCAACATCATATTAAAAGGATTATGGAACAATGAAGCTGTCTCTACAAGCCACAGACAAAATAAATGTCATTCCTCTAAAGCTATTTGCTATCTAGGACCTTCTATTCTTTTCCAAACATCCTCACTGAATGCCAAATGTTACTTCTTTTATTTTGTAAGAAAAATGCTGCTTCCTGTATCTGTTTGTAGCTTAAAATCTAGGAAAATATTAATCGTTCACTTTTTAGATGTTACCATACTTTTTTTTATTAAACACACTATAAAGCATCATTTGAGTAAATAATGACTCTTATAACTATCAGGTCTACATATTGTCTTGACTCTTAAGAAAAGTAAAGCTAGAACTCAATAAACTTTCCTAACCCATTTTTCTTGTGTTTCTTAGGTTTTCATGTTTATTTAGTATTACTGCTACCATATCAGTTCTGTATTGCTGCTGCTATTATAAGTTGCAATAAATTCAACTCAACATAACTTAGCTGCCTTTCTGGGCTTTTTTTTTTTTTTTTTTTCCTGTACAACTGATATTCGACTCTAATCACATGATGCTCTGTATTGTCATTCATTGACATAGCACATCTTCCCAACCAGCTAGGCTGCATAGTTTGTACTTTCTTAAGTTCACTGTGCCTTGCACTATTGTAGTACATTCAGTAATCAAGTGAATCACATCATAAAAAAAATTTAACCTATATGTCAAACTACGTTTCTTAGGTACTCTGTGTTATTTAACTCAGATTAGTAACAACCACCAAATTCTGTTTTCTGGGGGAAAAAATTAGTCAACGTCTACAATTTCAATATCTCCACGCTTTTTACATGCTAAGAATTGTGCTTAGTTCTGGGAAGATAATTACAAAGACATTAACATTTTTACACTTGCATGTGAAAAAAATTAAAGGACTTAAATGACCACAGTTCATCAAGAGCTTTTTCTGTCATGTAACAATCCTGGGATGCTACGGGAAGTTTCATAACTATGTACCACACACTATCACTGCAGTCTCTGAGGATTTGCATGTGTAATTTACCATCTATAATATTGTGGCTGAAATTCAGCCAAATTCTTGGCCTCATTCCTACTGAAGTATTCTTTTGAAACAATCTGTTTTGGGCAGTAACTCTAGCATTGCGTTTCTATCACTCTTGTGCACAGTTTTGCAGCTTTGTATGTCAGTAGTTTATAACTTAGTATATTTTTGCTTTGTTTTGGAATGTTCCCCACAAAAGCAAGTTTGTGACAGATGCTTAATAAAAGTTTATTTACTGAGGAAACTTCACATTTTAAACCTTTCCAAAGAAATAATTAAATAACTCTCCACAGTGCCGAGTTCCACAAACAATAGGCTCTTGCAGCTTCTGAAAATATGCTGATTTGTTTTGGGGGAAAATCATGTATAGGAGAATTAAATCAAACCCCTGGCTTTGAGGACTGATTATCATTTTATGACTTTTCGCATCTCTAGTGACTAGTTTATAGGAGCATGTACCCAAAACCAAATTTGTATTTGTGCCTTACAATAGGCCAAAAATAGATTTTTCATTCCATCTAAATTACCATGACTCTGGGAATGCCCAATAAAGGTGGGAAAAAGCCAATAATATTTTATCCATGAAATATGCACATATGCAGTCTGTCAACAAAAATTCTTTATGTCTGACCCTTACACATATTAATCTATAAATCAAGCTAACCAGAAAAAAAAAAAAAAGATCATGCCAATAATAATTCAGAAATTAACACTTGCACCTCTTTCTTTATTCCATCTGTGTTCGTAAGTGGTAATGTACAGGAAAACTTTTACCAGTTGCTTCATTTTTCTCTTTTGCAATTGTGCTAATGTTCCTTCACTGAAACTTTAGAAGACTATCACAAGTAGAATAGTTATATGACTACACATTTTACTGCATAATTTGCAAGCTGATGAAACGAGATTTTATCGGGTACAAAAAACTGAAAGAGATATTTATTGTTTATCCCATGTGATCTATTAAAATATCTCACAAACTAACTTTGCTTTCTTCCTATTGAATTCATTCTGAATCTCGAATAGGTTTTAGTTTATGGGCTACAGTAATAACCCCCAGGCCATTCAACTTTCTATCAAACGCCAACAACATCTATTTAAACACCACAACCAAAAAAAAATGCTACAGCTCTAAAAATTGTTGTATTTCTAGTGCTCAAAAATCCATGCTTTTATTTGATAATAATAAATGATATACTTATGGCCTCATCTTATCAGACTGAACAAATGTCATAAAGATTCCTGATATATTGTTTTACGAAATAAGTAATATGTATCAAGACATATCACAGCTCAAGGTAATGTAACTCTTGCCAAATAATGACAAACAAAAATGATCTATATTAATGTATTTCAAAATATTCATGACCTAAGGTAAAGGATATCCTGTTTAGATACCTGATTTGTTTCTGTTAGCTAGCCAAGTCTAATTTTGAAACAATTTAATACGGTAAACTTTCACTCCGCATTCAGTTAAGGAATGTGCTTAGATATATCACTTGAAAGAGATAGACTGTTTCTATCACTTCAGATGGGAGTTTGCTCCCTAAATATAAAACACTTAACTCTTCTTCCAAGTTATTTGGATATTTCATACTTTATCTTGTCAGAACCTCCTTGCAGTCTATCTAAATATTTATGTCTTTAGAAGGTTCTAATCCAAGGGGCCAAAACTTTTTTTTTTTCCCCTATCTGAAATGACCTAGGGCTATAAAGTCCAAAGAATATGCCTACGATTCTAAATAGGTATGTTACTAAACAAACTTGTGAAACTCCTTTTCTTTTATCAAACAAAAACCTCCACAGTAACAGCTCCTACAGCTGGGAAGAAAAATGAAGGANNNGCGTTCATTTTCTCCACGGTAAATTAACCCTATGTTGAAATAATCTTACCACATAAGACTTTTGTGTGACAAGTTGAAATTCTTTTAAAGTGAAATAACCCAGAAGTTCAGAAGCTTTCATGTAAGTAATAAATGACAATTGTATGCATGACCCTTGTTGTCTCTAATAATAGGATCCTAGTTTTTAAAAATTACATTTACTGAATATTTACCTAGCTCATTTTGCACAGCATACTCAAAATATTCATTTAGTAATTCTGAGAGTCATAAGGCATCAACTTGGTTTCTGCTAAAGAAAAAAAAAAAGACACTCCTCAGAACCCTTATGAGTTAATAACTGGGGGACATAATTTTTATTGAAGGATCAAAGTGGCAACTTTAGAGAAGTGACATTTAAACTGACTCATCCAGAGTATGGGAAAGGTGGTTCTAGCTGAGTGTATACTGGTGAGTGGGGAGGCTTTAAGGTAAGAAAAAACTGCAATTCTGCATAATAAACTAAAAGTTGGCTATTGTTTCTAGATGCAGCTAAGGAGTGGTACAGTTGCTCAAGACCAAGTTAGAGCAGTAAGGAGAACCGAACCATAGGAGACTGAGATGGGAGGTAAGAGGTATGGATTACATTCTAATTCCATAATAAACCCCTTGAGAGATTTTAAACATATGGGCAGAGTTATATACAATATGGTGTAGTAATTTAAAATTACATGTATGATAGTAAAATTAATGTTCTTTTTAACAAAATGGTATAGTACCAAATTATGTCTTTAGGAGCTTCATATCAATCTCATAACCTAATCTACACACTGGTAAAGCTTTGTGTAGAACTTCTCTCTGCTTATACAACCTCTTCATATATAGGGAATACTGCTTTGCTATTAGTTTTTATTTTTTAAAGATATGATCATAGGCTACACATTATATAACTTAACGATTTTTAAATGGTATGGACATACAGACAATTACAATTCATTCTTTATGATAGCCAGAGCATTACACAATATGGAAGTATAATTTACTCAACCATATCCGTACTGACGTTATTTGCTCTTATTTCTCCAGTTTCATGCTACAATAAATAATGCTGCAATAAAAAAATCTCTACCATATATCTTTATATTCTAGTACCTTTATTGAATAAGTAAATAATAATGATGTTGTCAGGCCAAAAATGATGGGGAATTTATATTTTAATAAGTTACAGCAAGATGATTTCCAAATATTCCATAGCATTTATAGAACTGCTGATAGTTATAAGAGAGCAATTTCCTTATACCCTTGTCAATACTGGGTACTATTAAATGCTTTTAAATTTTGCCAATCTGATGGACAAATTTTGAATTATATGGCTGTGGGTGGTGGTGCTGTATGGTCATCATTTCATTTCAGTGACAACAATTGAGATTGGGCATCTTTTCAAAGGATTGGCCATTAAAATCACTTCTATAAATTGTTCTTATCCTGAATTATTTCCATGGCTCTGAAATCTTTAAAATTATTTTTTGTACATCTTTGAACACTGAAGGAACTAATCCTTTACCTATTATATAAATAAAAAAGTATTTTCTTCCAGCAAATTGCTCACATTTAGTTTTAAGATACTTTTCTATAAAGTTGTTTTAAATTTCTATATACTAAAACTGTCAAAATGTATTAGAATACATAAATATTCTAAATATTTTAGAAAAAATTCTAAAATATATTCTATAATATATTAAGAGTTAAGAGTGTGTGCAGAACAAGTCATAAACATGGGTCTGCCTTTGGGAACAGGCAAAAGGATTACTAGGTATTGACTATATTCCTCACGCTGTGCCTTTTATTCCTATAACTTATTCATTCCATAATTTAGTTGTAACTTTAGCAGATGTTTCCTAGGCAAAAGATTTTGGTGGTCTCAAATGGGAGTGATGAAAACAGAGAGCAGTGGGTTTTGGAGGTAAAAAGACAGAAACTAAATATGAGTATATTTGAGAGTATGTGGGAGAAAGAAGAACCATGGAAGGACAGCAAGAGCAAGAATGAAATGGATAACTGATAAGCTAGTTCGAGAAGGGGGGTACTGGATGGTCAGAGTATACACTAGATTTCACCCAAGGACCAAAACTTCTCTCACAACAAAAAAGGGGGGGTGGTAGTTTTATAGGCTGATAGGCAGCATTGAATTTCCTATTTTAAGGTTTTTATAACATATAATTCCTGTTACATGTTTCTATATCAAATACAGGCCATGGCAATCTGAGAATTCAATAGAAGGTGATGGCTGAAGTTTTAAGAATCGGGAAGTTAAATGTCACTTTTGAGCATATAAATATAAACAGAGGAAAATCAATTGATAAGATTGTTAGAGTGAAGTACTTAGTGTACTTGTAAATGTATAGAGTATGTTCCTGGGATATGTTTTTGCCTCTCCTATTGTCTTTGCCTAACTTCTTATTTTTCATCTCAGCTAAATTATTATTCTATTAGGGGAAGCTTCTGGGATTCTTCTATCCACACCACAACCCCTAGTAATAGACTCTGTTTGGGGCACCTGGGTGGCTCGGTTGGTTAAGCCAACTCCTGATTTTAGCTCAGGTCATGATCTCAAGGTCATGGGATTGGGTCCCATGTTGGCTCCATGCTCTGGAGAGAGTCTGCTTGAGATTCTCTCTCTCCCTCTGCCCCCGCCTCGCTCGCATGTGCTCATGAGCGCACGTGTGCTCTCTCTCTCTCTCTCTTTCTAAAATAAGTAAATAAATCTTAAAAACACAAAAAAACTCTCCATTTATCTTCTGTATATGGAACATGTCACATTTGTGTTTTTTATGTGTATGTGTTAAAGAAATAAGTACAACAAATAGGAATATATTTTATATATATATAATTATATATAAAAATTGTATGTAATATAATACTATCTTGTTATACAAAAGGCTCGGGGTGGTCAAAAGCAGGAAGACATTGAAATTGGGATCAAGAGATGGAAAAAGGCAAGTGTTGCAAGCTCTTATGCCAGCAGACCAGGCCGGTGAAAAAAAAGGAGGTGAGCCAAGGGAGCCCGGAGAGACCACACCCTCCCTTAGGGACAAGTAGCTGCTCCTGCTTTGGTAGACCACTGCCTGGAGGGAGTGCACGTGCTCAGGATGACCAGAAATGACTTTTCAAAGGAGGGCAGAAATGAGGATTTCCTGATCTATAAATACCAAAAACTCAATGTTTTAGAAACCTCAGATTTGTATCTCTGAGGTCAGGCCATGGTCTTGGAAAGTGGGGCCGATGAAGAAAGGACACCATCAGGATTGCGGGGTATGTTATGCACCTTGCTCTGTGCTGGTTACGTGTGTGTGTGCAATCTGTGAACATTTCATGGAGCCATACACTTATTATTTGTGCCTTTCTCCTCAGGTAAAAGGTAAAAAGAAATACATATGTAATTTGTTTATACCATATTAAATGTCTCTCTTCCTCAAATATGAAAGCGTGATGAAGTTAGGGAGCCTTTTTGCTCCCCTTTAGCACCTAGCACAGTGCTAATATTTGATTATATGAATATTAATGTGTGCTAGTGAACAACAAATGCATAGCTACAACACAAAATATGTAGATGCATGAAATATAAATTCAGATTTTCCAGTTTCTCTAAGAAATATTTAAGATGGATGAACACACACACGCACCCACACACACACACACACACATTCACACAGAGACAGAGGCAGAAGTGATAGAAACAGGTAAAGATAGGATCTGCACAGTTTTTCCTAGGAGTCTATACTCAAAGCCATATGGTTTACATTAACCACTGTCACTGTTCCTACTGCCGAACAAATTGGAGAGTCACTTTTTGGAAATCACTTATAAGAAGAGGGGACCTGAACCTTGAAATTTAATTGACATTTTGCTCATATATGCAGACTCAGTAGCTCTGCAAACAATACCTAATGCTGTGATATCAGTTAAGACCCCAATAAACGCTTTAGTTGGATGAGGCAGATATTGTCTTTTCATTTTTAGCCCTATTCAAAATCCAATTATATCCAACAAATAAACTCGTAGAGTAAGACCACCAATTAATAAATAGATGCTCCCATTACAATCCTGTCATCTCTCACAACTAAAGCAAACTTCTTATTAATGGCATTATAACAAAAAGAGTAGAATCTTCCTTTCATGACAAAATCCTTCTAGGCCAGGGGACGTCAAACCTTTCCTTCAAGAACCAGAGAGTAACTGGGGTGCCTGGGTGGCTCAGTCAGTTAAGCATCCAACTCTTGATTTTGGCTCAGGTCATGATCTCAGGGCGGTGAGATAGAGCCTCGCATGGGTCTCCATGCTGGGCATGGAACCTGCTTAAGATGTTCTCGTTCCCTCTGCCCCTCCCCCACTCCTGCTCACCCACGCACTTTCTCTCTGAAAAAAAAAAAAAAAAATAATAATAATAATAATAAGAGCCAGAGAGGAACTATGTTATGCTTTGTGAGCCAAAAGTTCTCTGTTGCAACTACACAACTCTGCTAGTTGTAGTGAAAAAGCAGCCATAAATAATATGTAAACAAATTACTTGGGCCATGTTCCAATAACACGTTATTTACAAAAATAGGCAGGCTTCTACTTTAGGGAAACCTAGGAAAATATTTTTTAAATACAATTATTTAGTTCTCTTATATCATGATATCTCTTCTTGAAACAGAATGAAACAGAGCCAGTTAACTATCAAGTTTTCCTCAGTACTACATCACTGTAGGAAAAAACAATGTTCATCTTTGAATGATCATGAATTTTAGAGTATTCTTTACACCCATGTAGCCCATAAATTATAAATAAAGTAGATATAAAGCCATGTCAGATTGATTTTCTCCCTTACCTTAGAAAGTTTTCACACAGGTTTTTAAAAGGTCTGTACTTATTTTGCTCTCTGCTTCCCAAATGTGGAGATAAATATGTTCCCTGACAGCCTGACTTTCTGAGGCAGCACTCAATTTATTATTGCTCCTGGAGCACATTTTCCAAAACCTGACAAAAACATCCCTGAAGCCTTCAGAGGGGAAAAATAAACCCTCATCTCAGGCTGTGTAACTTACCACCAAGTATAGCAATGAATAAAATAAGAATCAATCCTGATTCATGATTTTGGAACATCCTAAAAAGAGGCAGCTCATAATCCAAAGGCCATGGCTCGGCAGAACTTAAACCACAGGAAATTAGTCAGGAAACAGAAAAGATATTAAACATTCTTTTTTATGTCACTTTTTTTTTAAAGAAGCCAATTATTGGAGATCTCCGAGTGAAACAGTATTAAGCTGGTACTCAGTTACCTCTCCTAAAGCTGCTTCCTTCAAATTATGTATAACTGAGAAAAACAAGACAAAACAAAACTAACAACTTGGAACATAAAAGCATAGCCATTGTTGCCAGAAGGGCTTAGTTAAATGCACTTAAGAGTTCCTGAGAGCACTGAGAGCACATTAGCCCTGATGGGTTTAGCAGATTGCTGACTTGAAAGCTCCTGTCCTTAAGGAAAAGATCTGGGACAGGTAACTTGATGTTTCTTGATGAGGAGTAGAGCCAAAACCAGTCTGTGTGGGAAGGAAAAAAAGAATATCCACAGGCAACTGAGGGAATTGCCCACTAACATTGCAATCTTTTGTTCACTAATACTACAAAAATTATAGACCTTGCACAAATAAACTCCCTATACTCAAGGACCACCCCACAGAAGACTCAAGAAAGCTACATACCTAACTAAATACAAGGCACTGATAAGATAAATGTCAAAATACATAAAAAATATTGAGTAACCACACCCGGGATTGGGGGGGTCAGGCTGGGGAAGATAGGAATATTTCCTGGGGAGAGAAAAGAGCTGGTCCTTGAAGAGATGAACAGATTTAGACAGGAAGAAATTATGTTGTGGGGAGAGACTGCCAAGAGAGGAAGGAGAAAGCCTTCTAGGCAGAAGAATGCAAGGAGTATAAAATGGCACAAAAGAGAAATAAATGGCATGCTCACGAAGTGGTTAAATGTGCCTGTGAACATAGAGGGGACATAGTGGGAGGCTCACAGAATAATAATAGAAGCTGCATTAATTGAGTGCTAGCTTTGTGCCAGGGACTGTGCTAAGAGAATTTAATGGATTTAGACTTTAAAACAACCATGTAAATGAGTTGCTATTTTTAATCCCGTTTGAAAAATAGAAAATTGTGATTAAATAACTCAGCCAAAATCACACAACTAGTAAGTACTAAAGTCAGGATTTAACCCAGGCAGTTCCTAATCACTGTATTTATTCCACAGCGTGGTAGGTTAAGAAAAATCTACAGTTTGTTTTTTTTTTTTTTTTTTTTTTTTTTTTTTTTTTAGAGTGAACACTAGGCCAAAGTGAATCTACAGCTTATTTAGAAGGAATAGAAGAGATACTGAATTATTTTGAGAAAGGATATGGGGAAATCAGAATCTTAAATCTGAAAACCGATACTTAGGATAAAAAAAAAAGATATCAAGCAAGGAATGCTTTGGAAATAAAAAGACCACATAGCAGGTTAAGAGCACAGTCAAGTGAAATGGAGTTTGAAATTGCCTAGTGTGGGTAAAATGGAAAAGAAGGGCAAATGTGAGAGAGAACAATCAGGAAAGAGCAAGAGATGGAATTTGAGTCTGCTGATACAGAAGCTGAGAAAGTACTAGGAAAAGAAAACATTTCAAGATGACTGAGTCTGGGATAAAGAGAAATTTTAGAGGGATGAAGATAGACTCAGTTTTAATAATATTTCTGAGGAGTCAGTGGGATATATAGATAGAAAAGTCTAGTCGGCAGATGAAAACGGTTCACACGTCCCTCTAATTTAACATGCATAAACTAAATCCATCAAGGCCCACAAAAGTAACAGCAAACCAGTGGCATTCTGCTCTAATTCTCTCCCAATTACTGCCAAGACACAGCCTCTCTACTGTGGATGCCAGAAGCTTAGGGGTCATGCCTGACTTCTCTATTACATTTCCTCATACACTCATATCCAGACTGTCATAAGCACTATCAATTTTACTTCCTAAATATCACTCAGATTTATCTTTCTCTCCATTTACACCTTTACTGCTGTTATGCTGGCTAAAATTATCACTCGCCTTTATTACTAAGACGGCCTACTAATGGCTTACCCAACTTCCATCTGGCCGATCTACTGCTCACCCTATACACAGTACAGCTAGAGCAATCTCATCAAAACATAATGTGGTTCACATATCTCCACCTCCCTTTAATCATTATGACCAATGCTCTAAGGTTAAAGATAAAACAGTCTTGTGCCACATGACTCCTCTTTAAATTCAGACATACCTACCTACTCCAGCCTCTATTAACTGCTCTCAGTCCTCAAGTTTGCCTTGCAATAATAGTCTTTTTACAAGCTTTTCTACTTTCACTTTATTATCTAGTTAATACCAACTCATCCTTTTGACCTCAGTTTACAATCATTTCTTCATTAAGCTTTTAATACCCTCTTGACAAGGACAAATAATACTGTTATATTTGGACCATTCACTTCAGGTGCAATTTCCAATTGATTTATATTGCTATCTGATTTGTTTTCCCTCCACTTCAACACCAACAATCCTCACTTTGATCTGCTTCAACCCATGGTCATCTTGCTCATCCTCTCAGTAACAAGTGACATATTTCAACAGCCCTTTTTTATTGACTACTTCCTTGGCATCCAGCGAAGTGTACCTTCTCCTAGCTTTCACCTGCTGTTCCCTCTTACTTAACTTTGCTGACTCCTCCACCCCTTTTCTTTTTTTTTTTTTTTTTAAAGATTTTATTTATTCATTCGACAGAGATAGAGACAGCCAGCGAGAGAGGGAACACAAGCAGGGGGAGTGGGAGAGGAAGAAGCAGGCTCCCAGCGGAGGAGCCTGATGTGGGGCTCGATCCCAGAACGCTGGGATTACGCCCTGAGCCGAAGGCAGACGCTTAACCGCTGAGCCACCCAGGCGCCCCCCTCCACCCCTTTTCTAACCCACGAAATGTCGTTTTTCCCCAAGACTCAGTGTTGGGCCTTCTTCTCTATCTACTCTCCATTTCTGCATGATCTCTCCTGGTCTCAGGTCTATGCACAACTCTTACATTTCTGTCTCCAACAAATTCTTTTTCATTTAAGCCTCATGTATCGACCTGGCTATTTAACAACACCTCTCAGACATGTTAAAGGCATTTCAAATGTAATATGTCCAAGGAAGAATGGGACATATTTAATAAATCTAAAATAGTACATTATTTAAAATAGTACCTACTCTCTATCACTTCCTTTTCTCTTGCCCTGGCTTACTTTTCTTCATGGCACTTACATATAAAATTATATTAAATATTTGCTACTTCCTATCTCCTCCAAGAAAATGTAAGTTTTTCCATGTACTCTTTTTACACTGCATTTCTGATGCCTAGAACAGAACTTGGCACCAGGTAAGTACTCAAAATATATTTATTAAATCAAATAATAAATTATTAATATCAATCACTTACACTAAACTATAAAGTCCCCAGGGACAGAAACTATGTGTTTAATTAGCACTGTTTTCCAAGTGCCTGGCAAATGGTAGTCATTGAATAATTTCTGACTGCTTGAATAAATAGAAATAACATTATAGGACTGCAGTCTTACCAATGACAAAGTAGAGTTGCAACAATGAGTGAAGCTATCAAAAACGGCAAATTCTAAAAAGAAGCTAAAGATAGCAAAAACTGATAAAAAGTAAATGCATTTGATAATTAGGAAATTATTAATGAGTTTTAGGACCAATTTAAGTATAGGTGTATATTGATGGCAAAGTATAACTGGCTAAGGAATTGGTGGGAGGCACAGAGGCCCCACAGGTAAGCATGATAGAGTAGATACTATTCCTAACACCTGGGTTTCCTTCGTTCCATATGCCAGTGCTAAAATTTTCCACGCCATTATATCAACTTGGACTTCAATACCTGTCTGCCATGCTCCTAAAGAGTTTACTTCCGTGGGATATCTTAAATCCAAAATAAGTGACCCTCTTTATTTTTATCTCTGTGTGAATAAGGAGCCATACATCTGAAAGTTATAAGGATAGGCCATTACTTAGAATGTGGAACATTGCTATGAAGTTAAGTTTCAAGGTTGGCTACATATAGTAGTGTTTGAGCCCTCTTATTTAAATATTGAAACTGGGAAGAAAAGTAAATTTTCTCAGAATTTTAGAAGCTTAGAATTTTAGAATCTTAGAATTTTTTCTAAGCTTAATGATTTTTAAAACATTTAGTAAGATTATATAGCTTGTATTGTGGTAGGTAAGATATGGACAAAGAGGAACACCCTCCAATTGTAGAAACCAGGAAATGTTGATGCTATGCAGAAAGTGGCCATGAATCTATGAGCCAGTTCAGTAAAATCATTTTTAACATCATTACCTCTAAGCTGGTCAGAACAAAAAAGTTAGTTCAGGGTCTAGAAATTGCAAGAATTAGGGTCATGACTCAACAATGTTTGGCTTTCACTTTGATTTACAAATTACACTGGCAAATAATCCTTGCAAAGAATAAACACAAGATTAAGAATGCAGGTCAGTAGATGCTCCCTGAGGCTTTGTTTTATTCCACACAAGGGCAAAACTAGAGTTCAATACTACCAGAATCCCACGCAGAGGAAGGAATCCTCCCAGTCAGTACAGTACAAGATATGGGATTCTGGTCCTTTACAACCATTTGGGTGTGGGGCCACACCAGCAAACCAGCCCTCTTCCTTTTAGTGACAGCTTTGCTGCACCACAGAGGTATTCAACTCCTGCATTCTATTCCTTGTGCTTCATCGAGGCAACCAAACTTCCAGGGCAACAGGCTTGGCTATGGCCTACAACAAACCCCATTTGGAAAATCTTCCCCACCTCCTAAGTAGATGGGAGAGGAAGCTCATTTCACAAATCGGTACTCAGTTTAAGAAACAGAAGTACAGTGGAGCCTGGGTGGCTCAGTCAAAGTGTCTGCCTTCGGCTCAGGTCATGATCCTGGGGTCCTGAGACTGAGCCCTGTGTCAGGCTCCCTGCTCAGCGGGGAGTCTGCTTCTCTCTCCCTCTCTGCCCCTCTCCCCCACACACTCTCTCTCTCAAATAAATAAATAACGTATCTTTTTAAAAAAAGAAAGAGGGTACCTGGATGGCTCAGTTGGTTAAGTGACTGCCTTCGGCTCAGGTCATGATCCTGGAGTCCCGGGATGAGTCCCTAGTGGGGCACCCTGCTCAGCAGGGAGCCTGCTTCTCTCTCTGACCCTCCCCCATCTCATGCTCTTTCTCTCTCTCATTCTCTCTTTCTCAAACAAATAAATAAAAATCTTTTAAAAAATTAAAATTAAAAAATAAAATAAAAAGATAAAAGAAAGAGAGAAAGAAGGAAACAGCAATGCATGTCAACTAAGAGAGAATGAGCATTCTTTGGGTAGTAAAAGTCACCAATGTTTCGTTCATCATAAAAAACTAACAAACAAAAAAACAAGTCTTCACAGGAATCAATGAATTGTTTGTACTTAGTCTCTTGGCAATCAAGAACAGAAAGTAAAAGAAAAAGAGTCCTAAAATAAGAACATGAAATCCCACCCTGAACCTACAAAAACAAAAAGGGTGGAATGAGTGGAATCTGGGCAACATAAGGCAAAAGGAAACTTGACCTCCAATGTCTTCAACTCAGACCTACCAAAGAAGTCATTGCTACAAGCTGAAGATTGTTTTTAAGTTCTTTTTCCTCTTTGGCCTGGAATAAATATCATAGAGAAATACATTAAACTCTTTCAGTAATGGCTAAAAACAATAAAAAAGAGATAAAATCAAACATATATGCTTTAAAAATATATCAGCTTATCAGAATTTACCCAATCATAAGCTCTGAGAGTGTCCCAGTCTGAAAGTCATCTCTTTCCACACAGTTTTCATTTCCTTGTGAAGTTATACTTTTTAATATTCTACACATAAAATTAATTAGGGCACATACCATATTGTGTTCTTAGCAAAATGACTGAGTATACTTTTTTTAGGTCACAGCTAACCTTACTTAAATTGCTTAGGTAAAACTATATAGAAAAGAATATCAGAAATCCAAAATCTATTCCAAGGACAAACTAATTCTATAATTTCTAAAACTACACATAAGTGAAGAATACATACTTGCAAAGTAGACTAATGTACTGCTGTGGATGAATAAACTTTGATATAAATCATGTTTTCCCCCCAAAAATGCCTTCATTTATTTTATTAGTCGATATCTGATTCCGAGTAGAATGAAGGGAGGATAGGGCTATGGGAAAGCAAGAATCTGCCAAGTGACCACCCACTCATGAATTACACCCAGAAATCATGATAAAAACCTTCTATAAGCATTCATTCACACTTCTTATAATAAATATTTGATGTGGCTGAGAAAAATATTTTCTTTCTATTGTCACTGGTACATCATCACTTAAATGGGACTCTGAGAAATGGCATAGCAGTGAGGAAAATAGACTAGATTGTTTTCTATGCTCTCCACATGTGTGACCTTTTAACCTACTGTTTACTTCCCATAAGCCCTCAAAGTCTCCACGTTTGTTCTTGTCAGATACTGAAAATAACTCTGATCCTTCCACTTCTTTATATCCAGGTTGACAACTGAATGCCGGTAATCAATTCATGGATTGTGTCACAAATAAATGCCTAAATCTAACTTAAACTGCTAATATTATAGAAATAAAGTATCAATTACTGCATTTGGTCAAATTAAGAATAATCTCATTCTCTCAAAACAGCATAACATGACTGAATATTATTTCCAGAGTAAGCAAATATATTTTTTTTACTACTATGTACCAAGAGGAAAACATGCTAAAGGATAGGCACTTGTTCAGAATCAATCCAAACTATACTGAAAAATGGACAGAGAGGAGGTAAGAAACAGTATATTTCAGAGAACAGAGATGGTCACTTAGCGCTCTAACAGAGTCAACTGAAAGAGAAAAACAATGTTGACCCAGGGAAATGCTTTATGAGATGACTCATCACCTTCAATCAAGAAAAAGGAATTTTCAAAGTTCACTTATTCACTCAGTGTTTTTTTTGGTTTTTTGCTTTTTGTTTTGTTTTGTTTTGTTTTCTTTGGTACCTGTTTTGTACGAGGTACTGTTGTAATCACAGAAAAAAACAAAGAATCAGAGCACAATGAGAATGCAAGTAAAGTAAGAAAGGAGCACTGACAGAAAGGATATTTTAAGCAGCTTAATGTCAAAGAAACATTGGATCAGAAAAGAATACAGAGGCAATAGACATTCTTGAAATGATAAAGAGGGGCCATGTTATGAAATTTTGTCTAAAGGCTGGGGTATGGGAAGGGGGGGCAGTGAGGAGAAAGGTGGATGTAATTGTGGATGTTAATAATTTTTAATTAAAATCTAAATTTAATTAAAATGTTCAAATCCCAATACCAAAAATAAAAGTAAATGGCACAAAGAGGAAGAGGAAAACAAAACTTAAGTCTTCCTTTTCTTAAGGAAACACCAAGTACATGAGTGGCAGAGCTTTATGAGAAGGCTGCTGGAGACAACGGAAAGGTAAACAAAACATGGGCACCTCCAAGTATCACCAGGGTCAGACTGAGATGGGAGATCACAAATTTATTATGACACCAGTTTCCTCAGTTTTGTGATTTTCAATAGCATTTTAGTGAAAAAGCAAAGCCAAACTGCTCAGATGAGAAAGGGTAAGGATTTTGCCAGATGTGAAATGGAAGGAAAAGAGTTCAAAGAAATGAAGATTTGGGCAAAAGAATTATTTAAGTTGCCTGTATAGCAAGGAGATAGTGAATGATCAAAGTCACAAAAAGAACAAGGTGTGTCAAGGCACTGGAGAATGGTGGGAGGTGGAGAGAACAGGCGATTAATGTTTTGTAATTCATGATTTTAAAGATGAGAAGTTTCAGATACCAAGATTCAGAATAGAGCCATTGACCAATGGTTAGCATAGAATGGAGTGGCACGCCAATGGATGTAAGGTGGTTAAGAATTTCTGTACGCTGTTAATTGACTTGTCAACCTGTGTACTTTAATCAATCACAATGATAACAGGAGATAAGATAAAGGAAAATTGTCATCCAAATTTCTCTAAACCTGAAGAAGTGATAAAGAAGATGACATGATACTGAGAGGGTAGGTGATGACAATATAAAAGTCAATATGAAATAAAGCAGTACATCTTGGATGAGCTCTGTATTTTTCAATGCCACATCACCAGCTGCTGAAAGGAATCACGTGTTCATGTAAACTGTTATCACTGTAAAGTCATGACCATCTACCCAAATGCCCCTTGCCCCCATATTACCCAGATCCTAGCAGATGTCTCTGGTCAATAACTTCTCCAACCCTGACCAAAAACTTCAAACTTTCTCCACTTTGTTCAAATTCTGCCAAGAGAATTTGAATTCCAAAATTATCCTCAATTTAGCACTACGAAGCCTATCTACCTATTCAGAACGCTCCCTTCTCTTCCTCATCCCCTCTTTCTCTATAGAGAAAAAAGTCAACTCATACTCCCTGTCTTGGAACCTATTCATTTCCACATTTTTAAGTATTCATCAAACATTGCTTTATTTTTCTAAATTTTGTTATGCTTCAGTTTTTGTCTTTATAACCTGTGTCCTGGTGCTTGAGGATATAACTGGTAGACTGAAAGCTGTAGGTTCCAAAGAAATGGTATAGAGGGGGGCTGGAGCCGTTTCTCTCTGCCTCAATACATTATGGGGGGAGGGCAGGGACCACACACTCGACCCCCACCAAGAAAAAGAGAGTACACTTTTTTCTTTTTTCTTTCTTGAGAGAGAGAGAGCGCGCGCGCGTGCACAAGGCAGGGGGAGGGGCAGAGGAAGAGGAAAAGAGAGCATCTTAAGCAGGCTCCATGCCCAGCCCAGGGCCCCAAGCCACACACAGGCTGGATCATGACCCTGAGATCATGACCTGAACCCAAATCAAGAGCCTACACTTAACCAACTGAGCCACCCAGGGAACCCAAGGAGAGTACACTTTTTAATCACTTGGACTTCTCCTAGATACTTAGACATGCTCAAAAACTGTCATCTTAGAAAAGCTCCTTCAAACTTCCATTATTCTGCAGAAACAACTTTTTTTTTTCAAAGCTTCATACACAAACTTTTTTAATGAGTCACTCCCAGTCTCCATTTCCTGAGCTCCTACTCATTCCTAACACATTTTCACCCGGGTTTCACCTCAGTCACCATGGCAACATATCTTTAGCTAAAATCACCAATGATCTCCCTGTGTTCAAATCCAATGGATAGTTTTCATTCCTCACTCAACCTCTCAGCAACATCTGGCAGTGATGATCACTTTGTCTTTCTTATAGGATGTTCTTCCCTAGTCTTTGGAATACCACAGCTTTCTGCTACTGCTTTCCTCCTCTGTGACAATTCATTTTCACTCTTAATATCCCATCTATTCCAATATACTCTAAAAATATTAAAATTCATCAAATTTTGTTTCTAAAATTATCTTTTTCTCACTCTATATTCTTTTCCCAGGGATTCATATCTACTTCGAATAAATCAAATACAATCTCTATCATCAAATTTGTATCTTCTTCCCAGTTTTCTCTTTCATTTCTTTATTCCCGTTAGCCAACTATTGACTCAAGAGTTATGCTTGGATGAATAAAGAGTACTGGTTTTCACATGAGAGGAAAAGAATCAAGATCTCTAAATACATCTTTGTAAGTGTTTTTATTGTCTTTTTTGTGGGAGAAATTCCTACTTTCCCTCAAGACCCAACTCATTCTAAACAATCTGTAACAAATTTCTTATTCTCTTACTCTCATCTCCTATAGCGGCCTACTATGTGCTTGCTGCCCATCTATCTTCTAGCACTGCGCATAGCCCATGGTGTTATAATTTCTACACCCATGTGTCTTCCTCTAACCCTCAATTTAGGAGCTAATTAATGTCAGGCCCAGGTTCTATTCATAATTTTCTTTCTAGAACATACTACTCTTATCTATGAGATGCTTAAAAAATTTTAAATGAATAATTGAATGCCAACAGACCAGTAAATTGTGATCTGAGGTTTTCAAAGAGATATTAATAGATGCTCCCAAAAGAAGGGATTCTGTGATTAAATAAGGTCAGGGAAATTTGTACTAAATCCCACTCCTAGAGATTCCAATACACACTTGCATCTGAAGAACTATAAGAAGTCCTTAAAATAGAAAACTATTTAACTTTGTTTAATGTTTAGGTAAAGAAAGCTTTCTTGCCCTTTACTTCTTTTAACACACATAATAGCATTCTTCAAACAATTTTTTCTTATGTCTTAACATAGTTTGGATTTTGATTCATTAGGATCAGCAAAACAAATGTTAAAGAAACAGGACGTGTGCATTCTCTTTATCCAGTATGCTCCCCAAAGGTAAGACACAGGTGCTAATTCTTTCAATATAGCTTTGACACTTTGTAGTGGAGAAAAAAGTTTGATCAATATAGTACTCTCATATACTGACATATACACCAAATCTTTTTTTTTTTCCTTAAAGATGTTTTATTTATTTGAGAGCCTGAGAGAGAAAGAGAGAGAGAGAGGGAGAAGCAGGCTGAGCAAGGAGGCCGATGCAGGCCTGAATCCCAGGACCCTGGGATCATGACCTGAGCCAAAGGCAGATGCTTAACCAACTAACTGAGCCACCCAGGTGCCCCAAGATATACACCAAATCTAACAGAATCTATTGCTTTCTTTTTTTATGAAGTTTCTAATTTTAGGAATTAGAAAACACCATCTAACCATAATGAATAGCAATATTATTATAGTCACATTGAAACCATCGTTTTGTTTTGTTTTGCTTTGAAAGTGTTCTTACAAAGATAATATAGTTACCTAAACACTAAATGTACCACCAAGCAGTTATGAAAGTAGCTTGAATGATAAAAGCATTAATCGTTCTAAAATAAAATTTCCACAGGAAGGTCAAAAACCTTTACCACTTCACCTTCACTAAGTAGTCTGATGGAGTTTGGAGTACATTCAAAAAACCAGGAACCCAAACACAATAATACTCCTGCCCTGAATAGCTGTTATGCTATGCTTTCTTCACTGGGAGACGGGGAAGGAACCTCTATTTGCCAAATAGAAAGTTCTGACATATGGGGTGGCAAATAACATTATGTAACGATAAAGCACCCATCCTGGTAACCAGAACTCTTATTAAGAACAACAGGATAGCAAAGTGACTCATCAGCTTGTGTGCGCTTTCTCAATTCTAGTAATTTGGGACAAGTGTGGGGAAGTTACAAGTTGTTTATGTGCAACCCAAAATGACAGGCAACACAAGTTACTAAGCAACATTAAGTCCTTGCATTTTTCTAATCTTTAAAAGCTGCCTCAAGCTGAATAATCCTGTAATATAAAGGTAAAGGGAAAAGCAATGTGGGAGTCATGTTTCTGACTGAATGAAATGTTTTGCTCAATAATTCTAAAATCCGGATTCACCATGAGTTCATCTGTCTTGGTTTTAGGATTACTTCAGGTGTATAATCCTCCTCTGCTCACTGTCAACACCAGAAACTTGTCCTATAATGAAAAAAAGGGTAATGGAGGGGAGCTGTGTGGAAGTGGTTCTTATGAGTCTTGAAACCGGTTTGTTTCCCAGTAAATAGGACCTCTGTTCTCTACTTCAGCTCTTTGTCTCTTTCCTAGCACTTATTACAACAACAACAAAAGATCTTGTATTTGCGTCCTTGTTTGGGTGTGTCTTCTTCTGTCTTTCTCTTTCACTGAAGTACCTTCAGTACCGTAGGAATTTGTCCCTTATTTTACCATTTCCTTTCCTGAGACTGGCACATTGCCTGAAACAAAGTACCCATCCATGACTAAAAAATGAAATAAAATAAAGCACGGGATCATGGTGTCAGTAATTCTGTTTTTAAGGTAAGAGTTTTAATAACTGTGTTTCTTCATATGAACCTTAAAATTTCCCAGAAGTAGCTGATCGTTACTTAGGATCTCTAAAATACAATGCTAAGAAAGGCAGGCAAGCGAGAATTCCCCAGTCTTTCTTTTCATCAAGTAACCAGCGAAGGGATTCCTTGGTCAAAAGCCCAGGAAAAAAACGTTTCCTTACATTCTCTGTCTCAGCAGAACAAGTTGTTGAATAAACTACAAACTCATCTTTTGTGCTTGAAGTTCTGTTTTCAGGTCAAGGATCCTGTAATGCTCTTCCACAGCACCTCCATTTCTTCCTCCTTTCCAGTTCATAGGATTCAAAGGGAGTCAAAGGGAGGTTATAACAGATTTCCTCACATAAAAGATCATCTTCTCCTCGTCTGCATAGGTACAAATAGGAGAAGAGTCGATGTCGATGAAAATAAGAGTATCAGTTTGTACATTATGTGGATGATAGCTGTGACTACCTCTTCAGATGGTCAGAGGAAGAAAAATGAAAGGCCTCGCATTATGTCTATAGCTAAAGGGAAGGGAACTGAAATTCCTAAGGGTTGATTGTGTGCCAGCCACTCTCCGGGAAGTATTTGCATGTGTTCTCTAATTTATCTTTCCTACCAGTTACTATTTCTTTTTATAAGTCAATAAAAATCTTTTGGGCAAAATAATAAGTAATGATGACCCTATAAAGAAGATGTTTACTATAACATTTAATAGATTTTATGAGTCTCATATTTTATTAATATAAAACTAGAATGAAAACAGCTTTTATATTTTATTTAGAACATTTTCTTTGCTATTGGCACTTTACTTTTTATCTGAGACAACATCCTAAGTAAATAGAAAATACTAAATAGCTATTATTTTTTAGTATTTATTACGTTCCTTCTCTTCTAAGCCTCTTACACACATGATTAAATCATGTAATTCTATGAAGTGGATATCATGTTCATTATCCCTATTTTACAAAGAGAAATATAAACCATAGAATTTAAGTTACTTGCTCAAAGTCATACAAGTAGTAAAGATTTCAGGTCAGGCAATTCGAAGGCAAAGAATAAATGTTAACCCCTATATCACAGTACCTAAGAAGGAAACGATGAAATTCAAATGGGCTTCTGTGCATACTGAGAAATTTCACATGGAGTCGATTTCTCCACACCTTTAACCACAATTCCATCATCACAAATAATCAGAATATGATATAAGCCAAGATTCAATTTAAAAAAAAAGAAATATTATAAAGGAAGGCCCAGCAATTTCACTGGGGTACTCTCATCCTGAGATAACTTTGTTGATGGAACTTCAAAGGGATCTTAAATAGCTATCACACATCTGCATGTCTCATCACCACTGTTCTTCCCCTGGTTATAACTGCATATGTGACAACTGATTTGTGTGGATTAGAAAGAGAATAAAGTAGAAAGACAAAAAGAGTAAAACAGAATTATTTGACCTAAGATGATACTTTTAACAAAATTACTGTATTTGGAAAGCCCTATAGCTATACCCATCCAGTTCACATTGTTATAATATTTATATGCTTAATGAAAGAAATTTACATATCATTAATAACTAAAATTCAAATTATCCCATAAATTGAAAATGCTTCTTTGGGGGAGGGAGAGCAGGGATTGATTCTCCCACCATTATCCATTTTTTTCATTTTTCTCTAGTGGTAGTCAACTTTCTAATGTCTGTTCCTGACAGGACTCAATATTTATTAGCTATGATTAAATCAAAATCTTCTCAGGACTCTTCTTCAAAGAAAATGAGAACTCAAGAAACAATTTTCCGAAAGCACCATTTCACAACTTCATTCTACTGCCTGAGAAAACCAAAACATCTTCAATGAACCATATATTCTAATACTTGCTTTCTCCCCCCACCAAGATACATTAGTACCAAAAATTAGGTATCGTTACAAATTTCAATATTGTAGTCTGGAATAAGCCATCTTTCATATTCCAAAATATTGTCTCCTATATTCTAAATATGCAATATCACAGGGGGTGGTAAATATCTTTTGAGTAATTTTATACAAATTATGAGTTCAACTAATTAAAATGTATTATCTGGCTCAGACCTTGTAACTTAGCATTTGAAAGACCATTCTCTAGTCTTTTGGGGGGTAAAGACTATAGAACTGGAACTACAGATCCCTCAGGGAACTGAATTAGAGCTTTAAATTCAGTGTTTTTTGAGTTTTACTACTATATTAGACATAATGCTCAGCACTAACATTCCAGAGATAAATAAGGCTTGGATTCCTTCCTTAGTGCAGAAAATAGATTATTTCAACCCTCTGTGGCATATTCGATAATAAAAGCAAGCACAAGTTTCAGCTAAACAACAGAAAATGACAGTTGGGCCAGTGGTGGACTCCAAATAGAATCCTGGAAGGTTGTGATGCTAGAGCAAAAGCTTAAAGATCCATCATGACGTGAAACACTAATGGAAGGACAGAGGAACCTGCGTGTCAAGAAAGAAATTACAGATGGGGCGCCTGGGTGGCACAGCGGTTAAGCGTCTGCCTTCAGCTCAGGGCGTGATCCCGGTGTTATGGGATCGAGCCCCACATCAGGCTCTTCCACTATGAGCCTGCTTCTTCCTCTCCCACTCCCCCTGCTTGTGTTCCCTCTCTCGCTGGCTGTCTCTATCTCTGTCGAATGAATAAATAAAATCTTTAAAAAAAAAAAAAGAAAGAAAGAAATTACAGAGATAGGCGTAAGCAGAGACAAACAAGGTAAACAAATAGCATGAATTGTAGAGGGTTATAAAAAGCCTGTAAGGGTTAGTAAGTAAACTTAGAGCCTTTGGGTTAAAAGCATGGGCTCTAGAGCCAGACTTCTGGTTTATTCCCCAGCTCCAAAACTAATTTCAAACTGTGGGTAAGTCCTTTATCTCTCTTGTGCCTCAGTTTGTTCCCTTATAAAATGGAATGCATATGATAATAGGATTATCCTATAAGGGTATTGTCAAGATTAAATGTGCAAGATGCTTATACAAGCAACTGGTATGTAGCAAGCACTCAACAAAAGTTCCTGTCATTATTTTTATATAAGGGGAAGAGAGCCGAAGCACCACATTCAAAAATCAACCCTTGAAGTTCATTGTCCTAACTCCATTCCTAACCTCAACCTGCAGTGTCACAAGTGACAAGAGACAAAACAGAGAATCAGGGCCGACAATGTAAATGTATTTGCAAAGCTCCATCAAAGTTCATCAACTTTCCTTATGGAGCAGACATATTTATACTCTGATTTTGAAGGTAATAACTTTTGTGCTCCTTGCTCTGTAGTGATTGGCATATTGCCAATAAAAAATAACTGAGTCAAGGACATTGTGTTTCAAACTTACAAGGCAATACAGATTCCCTGTTCAAGACAAATCCTTCATTTCAAATTGTTGACTCAGATAATACTTAAAAAAGAATTTCAGCTGTTTAAATTTAGCCTGCTGAGAAAGACCAATCTTAAAATATTGTTTGGCGTTATGCCCATAACATTTTCATTTTATTCCTTGTTAGTGTTTGTCTTCCGTGATAAGAAGACAAGTGACAGTAATCATGTTATTCTCCTTAACACTTCCGATTTTACCTAAATGAACCATTTTGTTTTTATCCTCACCAGTTAAAGATGGCCTTTCATTTCCTGGCAAATTTTCAGAAAGTGATCATGCAAGAACCAGTGGTATTTCCACACACTGTTTTACTCCTTTGGTCATCATCAGGCCTTTCAGCCCCCACTTGCCTTTGAATCATCATTTTTACTCTTAAAAAAAAAAAGTGTAAAGGAGATTATCTGAAGACAAGCCTAATCTAATTTTTACAATCAGACCTTACAACTACTTAAAGAGATGTTTTAAATCTGTGCTTTATCTACCCACCCCACATGCGGTCCAAAGAGTTTGTTTTTTAGTGTCCTCGGGACACAGTATCTGGACAATTTCTCCTACCAGTCTCCCACCATGATAAGCCTCCTCTTATTTTCCTTTTATCCCTCTTGGTTTTTGGGTCTTCCAACTTCTCTCTTCCCATATTAACTCCATCATTTTCCTTCCTGAAAAAGATGTCCCCACCCTCATTTTCATGGTTCATGAAGCCAGACCTGAACACTGAAATTGGAATAGTGGAGTATGCCAAGTTTGGATTTGGCGTCAATTCAGGTTTTAATTTGGGTAGATCCAATCTTGGGTATCAATAAAGCAAGGAGTTTTCTCCTGATTTCTATGATTTCTCAAGCACTCTCAATGTACTCCACCTACAAATCGACAAGTTCACTCCACTAGAACATGGTAGAGTACCATTTTAATAAAACAAACGGGCAAAGTGATTAAGAGTTTATCCTAGCCCACTATTTACTATAAATATGTTGCTTTTGGTAATTTGCTTATTTGTTCTGTGATTTAGTTTCTTATGAAGGGGAGAAAATGCCATCTCTCCGGTAGCTATTATCCCATAAATGAGAAGACATTTTCAGAGTACTTAACCTAGTACCTGCCATTTGTGTACTCACAATAACTGTGAAATATTCATGTACTTTATGGTGAATAAATCATACATGCAAATAAACCAAGGAGCTATCAAGGGGTTGGACCCACTTCATAATTAATACCTAAAGATGAACAAATACATAGGATTCTTGCTTGAGGTCAGATTTTGTATTGGTGTTTTAAAAGAGAGATAAAATGTCATGAATGGGAGAGAAGCAATAGGAAGAGGTTTCAAATTCTTGCCTAGATCTTCCTCCAGGCAGATGCTTCTGGGCTAGAAGTATTACCCTTAAGAGAATATTGCAACAGCATCATGCATACATAACTACAGTTCTGTTCCTGAGGCCAGCCAGTGGGAGAAGCACCCAGGAAAGGATATTCTTAACATGTCATTTCAAGCCTATATATCAACATCATAGTCATTATTAGCAGGCAGAATTAGATTGAGGGACCAGCATCTATCTTTGGCTTGTCTGGCTACAACTCTTCCCTCTTTGCGTAGTGTGCAAGGAAAGCATGAGTCATAGGATACTTGCCTAGTTCAGACACTTTTCCCAGAAAAACTTACCAATGGTTTAAACTTTAAAATAATTGCTTTATTTCAAAAATAGTTTTTAAAATCTTCTTCTCACACATAACATGAAGTGCAACATGAGGCTTAAAGTGAGGTCAACCAAATGATGAAACAAAGCTATTCCCAAAACTTGACTTGTCTACCTATGTTTCTATCTTAAAAGATAGTCTGACAAATCCCGATGCAATTCAAATTCCTAGCAATTCCATTCAGCCTCTTAGCCCAATTTTTCTTCTCTTTAGCTAATGCTTGAAGTTCAGGTAGTGATCTATTCTAGAGTTACTTACAAACTGGCTCCAAACATATTCTTTTAGTCTTCTGTGTGGATGCTTCCTTTTCATTTTTATTGTTGTCTAAAGTTTTTAACCACTCTCATGTATGCACTATCACAACATATCTTCTGGATTATATTTTACTTGGTGATTTACAAAGTTATATGTAGAGTTTTACACCGAGAAATATGTGCAATGGAATAGGTTACTTCTAATAACTGATTATTTCCATGACAAAAATATTTTATCTGGATATCCCTGTGATGAGTAGGCAGTCATTCAAATTACATTCAGGATATGTTTTATTTCTTAATAAAATAATGAAGATTAGGTATATTCGAGGAGTAACAATTAAAAACTGAAATAACTGGATAAGAGTGATTCTTAGTTTTCTCTTTTCTAAAGATGGAGAATTTCAGAATTACTTTGCATTTCACAGTAGTTGTTTCATAAGTTTTGATAGCTCTATATCCTATAGAATTTATGATAGCCTATGGAAGAATCCAGCTTAAAATCCTGGATTCTGTTTTGGGTACTCTCTGCTTTTTCATTAATCTTTCCTGGAGAAAACTATAGTAATACCACAATTTTCCCTGTGATCCTACAACTAAGTCTAATATTTTTTGTGCAACATGTCTTTTCTACTTGAGAGATTCCTTCTTCTTTGCTTCATTAAAAAAAAAAAAATCTGGTCAGTTTAAAAGAAAACCTGGTTAGAAATATGCCAGCATTTTTAGATTAATTATTTCTGGTTCCCCTCTAAAAGAGAACTTTAGTATTCTGCCTGCATTCACATTTATTTGGTCATTTGCTTTACAATGAGCTGGCCGTGGCTGACCTGTTTTTACCTCCTTTTAAGAGTTTGTTATCTGCAATTTGAGCAACCAGTTGAAGTAGTTGTTCAAAAGTTTTTTAAGCCTTCCTTTTTTGCCAGGGACCACAATGCTGCTTGGTTCGAAGTATAAAGCCATCTATGTAAAAACCCCCACTTTGAAATCACAAGGAAGGGACTGCTTAGCTAGTGGAGAAGATGACTGCAGTCAAAAGAAACTGGGGGAATCCAGCACTCCCACCCCCTAAAGAGTATTTGAATGTTTATCAAATCATCAGTGTCTCCTAGGCTGTTGCCTGGCAGTTATCTAGAGACCTACTTCACATTTTATTTTAATATAATAAAGTAAATCAAAGACCTTTGTTTCATTTTGCTTGTTGATTGCTTCTTTATTTTGCAGATTAGGACTAAGTCTGGAATGAAACTTGAGACAATTAGCTGGGCGTTTAAAAGTCTAAGCCAGCCTCTTCACGAATTTTCTATTGGAAAGGCAAAGTGTCATCCATTAGTAACTTTCAGGAGCTCCCTCTAGTAATTAAATGTAGGACGCATTTACCAGTTTTGTTCCCTAAAATCACAATGGACTAGGCGCTTTATGCATACCTAACCGACAAGCCACATCCGTCAGCAAATAACCAAGAGTAAACCAACTATAGCATAACTAGGACGGGAGTCAGACAAACCGATTTCACATCTCAAGGAGAATTCAAAGCTATGCTTTTCTAACTTTCCTCGCCATTTCTTCTCAGCCTCCCTTCCCCCGCAGCACAAACCCAGAAGCCACTCAAATTGCCAACCGTGTCGAGTTTAACTTACTGCAGTGTGATGCAGGCGAAGACTGGGCGCATCTCCGAAGCGAGAGCAACTGCTTTTCCGGAGAGGACCTGGGACCAGCCAGCTCTCAGGATCCCTTCCAATTCACACGCTCTCGGCTCGGTGGAGAAGGCTGCCTCACAGCTCGGCTTCCCCAGAGGAGTGGAGCTTCAAGAACTCCGCTCGCGGCATCTCCTCCCCCCCGACTTCCACCCCCTTTCACCACGCACGGCCCATTCTAACTAGTGTCTGAAAGATGCAAATCGACTTCCAGTCAACAACACAGGCTGCCTGCAGCCCACCCGTCCCTGACAATTTGCAACTCAGAAACAGCGGAGGCTGAGAGATGTAGGTTTCCCGAGCCTGAAAGTCATCTTTGGCATCCCCGTTCCCCACCTCGCACGCCCGCTTCCCCTCCTCTGCGCGGCCACCTCCAGTCTCCCACTCAGGCTAGGCATCACAAACGGTTATTTTATTATCCATACCAATAAGCATCAGAAGGAAATGGGAATTGTCAGAGATGAAATACCTGTTGTCCATGACTCATGCTCTTCTCTCATCTCTTTGAGTCCTTCATTTATATCAAGACGCGTTGATATTGGAAATCTGTGCAGTGCGTGTGTGTATGTGTGTGCGTGTGGTGAGGAGGAGGCAATCTGCGCGGCTGCAAGCAACAGCCCTGCCTATCTCTAGCTGCCGCTTCTACAGCTGCTGTTGCTACTATTGCTGTTGGAGCTCAGGGAGAAGGAGACAGAGAGACAGTGCTTTACAGCTATTTAACTGCTGGACCAGTTATAAGAGGAGGGAGGAGACTGTGCAGGTATGAGTGGCTGTTGTTGAGACATTAAGCTTGATTCACTGCAATTACTACCATTCAGGATACATTTCCCCTTCAACAGGAAACTTGATACCCGTCTCCCCACCCTTTCGCTAACTACAGTCCTTGATGGGTCATTGTTCATCAACCACTTGCCTAACCCACTTCTGGCAATTCTAACAGCTGCACACTCTATTTCTGCATTCTAACTTGGTAACCTGGGAGCAGGTGACTGGAGGATGGATGAGGATAAAGTAGGAAGGGATGGGGAAAAGCCGGCAAATATTAAAAAGGAAATTGTTTGTATGTGTAACCCGTGAGGGTACAGATAAAAATGATAAGCCACATGTGTAAAATAATGCATTGGAGTAATACAAATGTAAGCCAATAAATAATTATGTCTATTTTATAAAATGTGTGCAAAACCAGACAGCTATTAAGGATGGTGTTTAGAAGCTTAAATGCAGGATATCTTGATAAACACACGTCCCTTGTTGGCTCTCGTCTTCGGTGCATACTATCCACTGTGATTTCAATGCATCAATATTTCTGTCAGCTAGAAATTCTGGTGAAACCTACTGGTTACTGCTGCCTGTGGAGTCTCCCTTTCTCTCCTTATTGGTTGCTCATTCTCTGCCCCGATTTATCTCCAGCTTATTCTCACATAAGGTGAAGCTGAGCTGAATTTAGAACTGAATGAAGTTCTCAAAACCCCTAAAGACAAGAATACTTCTTAATAACTAACTTAATTTGCTCTAGCAATAGTTTTCGTGTTTTTTTTTTTCTGTAATAGACTGGATAACCACAAACAACCCCTCCTAACTAGACACACATGTATGTGCACACACATATATACAGATGTATGACACTTAATTGATAGTACTATTAATCCACTTGGAACATTCAGTTGCTAAGCTAAAAATAAACTTAATTCCTTTTGATTGTAATTGTAATGCACACCATTAATTATTTCTGCTCTGCTCTGAGCTGTTTTTATATTTGTCATATATTTTCCCATTTGTTAGGTTTGTATAATCAGGGTTAATTTGGACAGATGTTACTAAAAAAAAAGAAGGAAGTGTAACAAATATAACAGAGGACCCAGAAGGAGGAAAGGAACCCAAAAGGATTAAGTAATAAATCTCTTGATCTGTTTATATTAGAAAATCACTGATTTTAGGTAAACAAAGCCCAGTTAATGTGCAAACCATTTATTAATTATCCAATAAATATCAATTTACCAAAATCAACCTTACTGCAATTATAACAGAAAGTATATGATGTTTGTTTTAAAAGTCGTACAGTATACTAAATTTGAAGAATATACAGAATTTTTTTAAATATCACAATCCTAATAAAACATAATGCCAGGGGCTCCTGGGTGGCACAGCGTTTAAGCGTCTGCCTTCGGCTCAGGGCGTGATCCCAGCGTTATGGGATCGAGCCCCACGTCAGGCTCCTCCGCTATGAGCCTGCTTCTTCCTCTCCCACTCCCCCTGCTTGTGTTCCCTCTCTCGCTGGCTGTCTCTATCTCTGTCGAATAAATAAATAAATAAAATCTTTAAAAAAAAAAAAAAACAAACATAATGCGAAATAGTCAAATATTTTTGCCCAATTTTTGTCTGTTTATTAAATAACTTCCATAAAACACACTATTAACATTGTTAAAAATCTGTAATTCACATTTTCATACTTATATTAAATGCAATGTAAGGAAGTAGGCAAAGATTACCCACCCTACTTAGAAATATATTTGAAATAGAAGGCCCAGTTTGTCCATAAATGCCCCCATCAGTGGATTTTAGAAACTTCATAAGGATCTTTGTATAATTAATCAATCTAAAAAAAAAATGACAGAAAACTAAACTTGTCTATAAATTTCCATTAATCAACAAAATCAACAATTTATGGGTATACAGAAATAAATAATATCTTAATTCCCAACTAAATTTCTTTTGTCATCAAAACATGTATTACCAAACTAAATTTTGTAATTTAATTCATCTTTGTTCACTGTAGAAAAGCCCAAGGACGGCCAGCTCTGCAGCAGCAGAAGCCTTGTCTGCTTAGTTCACTCACGTGTCTCTAGCCTCCAGCAAAGTGCTTAGAATGTGCTATGTGCTCAGTAGGTAGTTGTCTAATAAATGAGTAGATGCATAAATAAATTAATTTCTGGATGCAAGATATTGGGAAGATAAGTGAGAAGAAGAATGTTTAAATTCTTCCAGTCTTTCCTATGCTGTAAAATAATTAACACTTTCGACTCACTTTGTGTTGTCTCAAAGTAAATTTTCACAGACTCTACAAATCTTCATAATAAATGTCTGTCCCCAATACTTTTCCAAAACGATTTTTCTACTTACTATATGAATTCAACCAATATGAATTCCCTAAAGTCTCATTTCCTGAGATTTCTGCAAATCAGTAACATCAGGACCTATCCATCCCTGAGAAATGCTCGGTTTTCCCCCACTTTGACTTCCAAATCTGTACCTACTCTAGTGGGTGCTAGACTAGATGTTTAAGAAAATAGGTTGTTCACAGGAAACAATAGGTGTTAGGGAGGATGCAGAAAAAAGGGAACCGTCTTACACTGTTGGTAGAAATACACACTGCTGCAGCCACTCTGGAAAACAGTATGGAGTTTACTCAGAAAGCTAAAAATAGAGCTACCCTATGATCCAGCAATTGCAGTATAGGTATTTACCCAAAGGATACACAAGAGCTACTTCAAACGGATACATGTAACCTGCAGCATTATCAACAACATCCAAATTATGGATATAAATAAAGCCCAAATGTCCATCAACTGATAAATGGATAAAGATGTGGTATATATATATACAATGGAATATTAGCCATAAGAAAGAATTAAATCTTGCCATTTGCAAGGATGTGGATGGCGCTAAAGAGTATTAGGATAAGTAAGTCAGAGAAAGGCAAATACCGTATGATTTCACTCATATGTGGAATTTAAGAAACTAAACAAATGAAAATGGGGGGAGGAAAAGAGAGGAACACCAAGAAACAGACTCTTAACTCCAGAGAACAAACTGATGGTTCCTAAAGGGGAGGGAGGTGACTGGGGAGATGGGTGAAATAGGTGATGGGGATTAAGGAGTGTGCATATTGTGATGAGCACCGGGTGTTGTATGGAAGTGCTAATCACTAAATTCTACACCTGAAACTAATATTACACTGTGTGTTAACTAATAAAAACTTGGGGGAAAAAAAACATTCCCTAGAAGTTATAGGCTTATCCAAAAAGAAAAAAAAAAAAAAAGAAAATAGAAAATAGGTCATTATACATTTACGTGTGTGTGTTCCTAAAATGTTAGTCCTGTAACAAGGATTATAAGCAAGATAATCTTTATTGACTTTTTATGAATTTAAGTAAGATAATTCTTAAAACAAATTCACAAAAAGCAAAACTTAGTGACATAGCATAGATTACTTAAAGTAAAATAAATCCATATTTAATCACACCTTTTTATGTGAACTAGTACTTAAAAATACCTTGTCATGTTATTCAACAAATATTTATTGAATATCTATTATGTACAAAGCATTGGAAAGAGAAACACAGTCCAAACACTCATAGCATCTGCTTCTAAAGGACATATGGTCCCTAAGTAAATGTATTCTTACTCTATAATTTAAACACTTTTTAACTTTGTTACATTTAAGAAAAATCAAATATCTTAATTTATATCAAGTGTGATTAAAATCTTCACCAACTTTGACTTAAATGATGAGAGGACAGCTACTTCCTAAATAAAGTAGATTGTAATATGGAAACTTTTCCAGTGGTTTTCAAACCATGAATAAGTACATGTAGGCTGGAAAGTTATGAAAGATCCAGAAAAGGGCCTACCTTTAGAAAGAATAAAAATCATAAAATATTGTATTTGAATAGGCTCTTAGACCAAATCTAGGATTTGGAAATATAGGAAATAACACATCAGGTCACCATGGCTTATTGATGAGAAGGTCATTTACCAATCTCCACTAAACTCTCTGGCTAGGAATAGCAATGTTAGACATGCATGTTTTGGCACAAAAAAAAAGGCATGTTTTAATTCCTAGGTGTGTCAGTGACTAACTACATGACCTTGGAAAAACTGTCTTTCCACACCTCAATTTTCACATTTATAAGATTTTTTTCAGCTTTATTAGAATACAGTTTGCAAAACTGGAATATATTTAAAATGTACAATGTGATGATTCGATGTGCATATACTATGTAAAAAGATTCCCATACCAAGTTAATTAATATATCCATTACCTCACACATTTGATTTGTTTTTTGCTGAAACACTTAAGTGCTACTCTCTCAGCAAATTTGAATTACACAGTTCAGTATTATCAAATATAGTTACTATGTTATTCATTATATCCTTCCTTATTCATCTTAAAACTGAAAGTTCATATCATTTTACCAGTCTCTCCCCATTTTCCTGACCCCTAGCCCATGGCCACAACCATTCTGATTCTCTATTAGAAGTACAACTTTTTTTTTTTTTAATTATTCCACAAGTGTAACCATGCAGTATTTGTTTTTCTCTGCCTGTTTCATTTAACTTACATAAGCACTCCACTTTCATTCATATTGTTGCAAATGGCAAATGGTAGAATTTCCTTCTCTTTTAAGGCTAAATAATATTCCACTACACATATATATATATATACACACACACACACACTGTATATATATATATACACACACACACACACTGTATATATATATATACAGTGTGTGTGTGTGTGTGTGTGTGTAACCTCACACTTGTTAGGATGTTTATTATCAAAAATACAAGAGATAAATGTTGGTGAGGTTGTCGAGAAAAGAGAACCCTTGAATTACTGATCTGAATGTAAAGTGGTACAGCCACTATGGAAAACACTATGAGGTTCCTCAAGAAACTAAAAATAGAACTACCATATGGTCCAATATTCCTACTTCTGCATGTATATCCAAAGGAAATGGAATCACAATCTTGAAGAGGTATCTATACTTTCATGTTCTTTGCAGCATTATTCCCAAAAGCTAAGATAGGGGAACAACCTAAGTGTCTGTCAATGGATGGATGAATGGATAAAGAAGATATGATATATATTAAGTGAAACAAGCCAGACAGAGAGAGCCAATTACTGCATATTATCACTTATATGTGAAACCTGTTAAACAAACAAAAAAAAACCAATCTCATTGAAAGAGAGAGCAGAAAAGTGATCATAGGGAGTTGAAGTGGGGTAAATAGGGAAAGGTTGGGAAAAGAGTACAAACTTTCAACTTAATGTGAATAAGGTCTGAAGATCTTATGTAAAACATGGTGACTACAATTGATAATACTATATTGTATCATCAAAATTTGCTGAGAGTGCAACTTAAATGTTGTCAATAAATAAACAAATGGGTGATGAATATGTTAAGTAGGTGGGGGCATCCTTTCACAATGGATACATATATCAAATCACCATAATGTATATTTGAAATATCTTGACATTTTACATGTCATTTAAACTTCAATAAGGCTGTAAATAGTAATATTTTTAATTAATGATTGATTGATTTTAGAGAGAGAGTAGGGGGAGGGGCAGAGGGAGAGAGAGAGAATCCCAAGCAGACTCCCCCTCTGAGCACAGAGCCCAACGCAGAGCTCGAACCCATAACCCGGAGATCATGACCCAAGCCGAAATCAAGAGCCAGATACTTAACTGACTGAGCCTCCAGGTGTCCCTGTAATTAACAGAATTTGTAAAAATAAAACTTCTTTATTTGATATAGACCTGTTGGAATCATGAAAGTAAGACCTGTTGGCTATCAGAGCCAGGTGTTCTGGGGTCCCATTCCTCAGGTGGCAGCCATAAAAGCTGGGGCACCAGTCATGTGTACAAACTCCTTCCAGAAAGATGTTAGCAACTTGGTTTTATCCTTAAAGCATGCCAGAGAAGGCAATGCAATTGTCCGTATCTCAAAATGAGGATATTAGCATCCACACACAGAATGGTCTAGAGAATCAAAAAATTTGGTACAGGTAAAACACACAACATACTGCCTGCCAGAATTCTGCATGTGTGGAGAACGTGCACATGCATGCCTATGCCTACACATGCATACACACCCACACCCATATGCACATGAGTGCACCTGCGCACACACGCACACATGCACACGGACTTTTACCTCTTCCCTTCATTAGAGTCACGATTTCTGGGGTTAATGTTTACGTACTTGACTTTCCAGTTATTTACTTTTTTAAACTGAATGACACTGGTGGAATCTGCATGATTCCCCTGGGGCAGCAAGCATACTGTGACCCTAAGAGACAGTTCTTTAAATCAGAGAGAGTTCTCCATCTACTTCAAAGAAGGCAACTCATGTTGTAAAGAGGTCTAACTGAGCAGTGATAAATCACATGAATTACCGAAGAAGCTTTCAATCAAACTTTCTTGAGCTCCCACAACACATGAAGTCCACAGCTACATACATAGTAAGGAACCATAGAAAATGCAGCAAAACATGATGTAAAGCACAAAATAGAAAGCTTAGGAGAGAGAAAATGTAGTTCTGAAATTGAAGTTTTATGTGGGAAATTAGCAAACTCTAATATAGTCTAGCCATTTATTTGGCTGTCTCCATGATGGATGTGGATTACAGTATAATTGATTTAGCGGTGGTCATCCACACAGTGAATTTCAGGACAAACTCCTAAAAATGGTCAGATTTTATATTGCATGACCTCACTATTATTTAGACCAATGTTTTTTGTTTTAAAGACACAGCATACATATTCTATTGTGACTTTGTTGTGACTCTTTTCTTTACCCTTTTCTATTCTTTCCTTTTTTTTTTTTTTTTTTAATTTTTTTTCCTAAGAAGCCAGATAGGTAGATTTAATTAATTCTGCTTCTGGGCCTTCTCTAACCCTAGCATGACATCCAATCAGTCTCTCTAACACTTTGGAGGTCATTTATTTATTTGTCTCTTCACTGGACTTACAGGCCAATTTATGTTTATATTTGCATAAAGCCCTACAAACAGAAGGCATTCAAAGATTTTTCAGTTGTATAGATATGAAGTTGTAACAAAAATCATTTCAAATCTCATTTTTTAAAAGAGAAGAGATAGCTTTCATTTGGCAGCTAAACATTTAAAACAGCAGGCTATAAATTTCAAACAAATAGATACTTTAGCTTTAAGCTATTTAACTGCTTAAATAAGGTTTATCTTGCGGTGCATGGGTGGCTCAGCCGGTTAAGTGTCTGCCTTTAGCTCAGGTCATGATCTCAGGGTCCTGGGACTGAGCCCCACATCAGGCTCTCTGCTCAGCAGGGAGTCTGCTTCTCCCTCTCTCTGCTCATGCTCTCTTCTCTCAAATAAGTAAATAAAATCTTTTAAAAAAACCAAGATTTATCTTATCGACATTGTAGACAAGACTACCTTAAGATGACGGGTAGGGGTTTCCTTTGTTTTATTTTCGTTTGGGGGGGGGGCTTAAATGCTTTCTATTGTATCTTATGTGATTTAACCTTAAAGTAAATTTTTCTTAAATTGAAACTTAGATTTCTATAACTTCTAGAATAACAAGGAACCTGAAAAGAAGAATCTGTATTAAAATTTTTAACAGGAGGGGCACCTAGGTGGCTCAGTTGGTAAAGCATCTGCCTTCAGCTCAGGTCCTGATCCCAGAGTCCTGAGATCAAGTTCTGTGTTGGGCTCCCTGCTCAGTGGGAAGTCTGCTTTTCCCTCTGCCTCTCCCCCTCCCTTTCCCCCTGCTCATGCTCTCTCTCTCTCTCAAATAAATAAAATCTTTAAAAAAAAAAATTGTAACAGGAATCATAGCTACCTGCACTATGCATTAAAAATGCATATACATAGAGATTGATTTGGGGCAAATTTAACAGAACATTTTATCAAAAAGGCAAATGCTATAAGATTGTGGAAATTTAATAACAAGATTCATTATCTTTATATTCACTGTAGTGAAATTAACAACCTGTGTGGTATATGTCCTTGAAGTTAGTTTGAGAAACTGAGGATGCATTTCTTCAGTTAAACTTTTCAGTCTATACTGGCTATGAGATAAATATAAATATTAAAATAAAGTGTGTTTACAAGTAGAGAAGCACACGCTAAGCCTCAACAAATGTTTCTTAAAATTTGAACTCATGTTTTTTGTGGTGGCTTCTTGATTTCTCAGCATGAAGAGTACAAAGGAGGAAAAGTTTGATCCTATATGTGACCTTGTATAGTTCCCAAACAGGTACGTCTATTGAAGTCAATTCATTTTACCCTACGGTGAATAATTTCTTGTCTTCCTATCGTAACCATATTTTTAATTGTCAGATTCTCAACAAACTCAGCATAGAGAAAGGTCTCCTGAAAGAGGAGTGTTTTGCACAATGTTGAGTTTTTCTAAACCTTTTTATATGCTTCTCATAGCTTCATCATTCTTACCTACACCAATATCATGTATACATTACATTATTAAGATTCAGCTTTGAAGCTCTTCTTAGAGTATTATGAAGAGGAAATTTAATAATTTGTAGAAATAGAAAGAAAAATAATTTTCATTGGAGATTCACCCAGCCCAATTGTCTAAAACTAAGGTTTCTTAGTATGAAAAATTTATTTTGCTAACAGACTTCATTACATGTCAGCTTGCAAATTAAAAATAAATTGCATAATTAAAACGGACAATGACTAAATATATTTTTTTAAAAGCAGTCATTTTTCTCTCAGTTGGCATGACCTGAATTCAGAGACCATATTTGCCCTGGACTATTTATCTAAAAATGGCTTTTGAGGTTGAATCGTTCCATGAAACACTGAAATAAGCACTTTTACATCAATAGGAATTGACGTCAAAACTGTTAGGCAAAAATTGCTGCCCATTGTGATAATCCTGGGAAGCTATGATGTCATGATACTTTATACAAACAAAATACATATTATTTAAAAAACAAAAAACTAACACATAGAGTAAACCATCTTTTCTTAGAAAGATTTATTCCAAAATACAAGAAACAAACAAACAAAAAAACTTGGAAGAACATACAACCTTATGTGAACTTTACGTATCCTTTTTTTGTCCACCAAAACATGTTCACTTTCAGTAAGAGCAAATACTTTTATGCTAGTCACTAATCTAAGAGAATAGACTAAACAGTGGCACTGCATTTAATTATCACAACTATTTGATAAGGCTGATACTGTTGCTATTTCCAATTTTCAGATGAAGAAACAGAAGTACAAAGAACTTAATTTACCCAAGGACCAAAACCTCTGATGAGCAGTAAAGGCACTGGATCTTCATAAGCTGACTCTAGACCTCATATTCTTAATAGCTCCACTATAATGTCTCTCTACTTCTAATAGGTAAATATCATTTAGGATCTGAAATTAGAACGCTTAAGGCAATATAATAGATTAATTGCTTAATTTATGTTTAATCAGTACTGATGTACCCAACACTTGAAATGTCAATAATTTATATTAACTTTAAATCATGTGGAGACAGAATTCTTGACAATTTAATATCCTCATTAACTGTGAATTCACGATTCCTTACATTTTTTCATGTTATAATCTATTTCAAGCATTTGCATACTTATTGTAACTAACAGTTTGTATCACATATACTTCATGCCAAGGTAAAGAATAATAAATAGAGCCATTAATTTATGCATTTTATTTTATTTTTAAAAAGATTATTTATTTATTTGACAGAGAGAGCGAGAGTGCATACACGCGTGTGAGCGCACACAAGCAGGGGAAGGGGCAGGCAAAGCAGAGGGTGAGGGAGAAGCAGGCTTCCCGCTGAGCGGGGAGCCCGATGCGGCGCTGGATTCCACAACCCTGGGATCATGACCTGAGCCAAAGGCAGACACTTAACCGACTGAGCCACCCAGGCGCCCAATTTATGGATGTTAATAACTGGTAACTTCACAATGTATACATGCAGTGAAACATGATACATTATTATACTTAGTTTTTCTGTGGCTCTCCCTCTAATGAGTATAATTACCATAAACTCAATGAAGGAAAGACTATATCTTATTTGCCTTTGTAGCTTTAGTTCTTTGCAAATGTCTGGAATAAAAAACATTGCCAAGATTATCACAGCATCAATAAATGTGTTTGTGTAGGGATCTGTCCAAATGCTGAAAATACTTTAAACAGTTGATTTTACCTTATGTAAACTTTATAGTCTGGTGTTGAAGAACAAGTGTTTCTGGTTTGCTTTTATATTGCTTAGGATAATTATTAATTATACAGCATATTTGTTGTTTATTTGCTTAATATTTTGTCAATATACCTAATTTGTAAGTTCTATGAGGGGCGGTATTCTGCAATTTTTATTTTGCCACTATAGCTCCAACACTTAGCCCAATGCTTGGCAGATGGACACTCAAGTTTAATGATCTATTAATTATGTACATCTACATAAAATTAATAAATTCAGGAAGAGCTGGCAAATCTCTTTCTTTTCTTTGTTTCCCTTCAAAACACATATTGGTTTTTCCAAGCCTAAATCATCTGGGAAAGATGTGCTTGTTCCCCTGAGGGTCTCATGAGTGCCTTAAGCTATAGAGTAAGCATCTGGGTACCAGAACCCAGAGAAATCCAACTATATCAACACTGTGTTTCATTTAACCTAAGATCGGAGACCAAAGATATAAAAATAAAAAAAGAAAGGCAATTAATTAAATTAATGGGCCTTTTTTTGTTATGCATTTTCTGACTCTGTCTATACAACAATAAATTGGAAATTTTTTAGAACACTAAAACAGTATATAGAAACCAGAGAAAAAAAGTTGTCTATGAGGCTAAGATATTTGGACTATGTTCAAAGTCCTATCTGCGTTTTGATTGTTTTGGACTTGTTTTAGTTTCTATTTAATCCTATTCAGTGTCCAGTTCCCTATCTTCTGGTAACTCTGATTTTTCTCTGGATACAATTTTATTGAAATGTAAATAAAAACACCCTATTCCCAAGGCCAAGAGAATCTAAGTAAAGCCAACTAGACTTTCTCCCTAGAAATCTGAGGTTCCCAAACCAAGTGAAGCAATTGGAGGTGACAAATTCCAAGAAAAACACTCCCAAATGTTACTATCCAGATATTAAAACAAATCTAACCTTTTTTTCTAACCTTTCTAAGCTTGGTCTTATTGTGGTTTATTTTAGCCTATGAACCACTTTATATTTGTTGAATGGTATTATCTTGCATCAAGTAGCCAGAGTCAGTTTAACTTGCCTGCAACAAGAACATCATCAGCTAGATTCTGAGTTTTCATCAGAGGGATGAATTCATTGGGGGAGTGGTTAGGCTGATTCATTTGGTTGTAATGACTACAATGTATCAGAAAAAAAAAAAAAAAAAAAAAAAAAGAGAGACAAGCACCAGGAAGATCAAACAGGAGGCTACTGAAAAGATTACATAAGAAGCCAGAATTGTTTCATGGAGTTAAAATGAAAAATATTTAGTGTTATATAGCCACAACATTCATCATTGCTTCTTACACTAGATGCCACTGAGTAAGACAGGTGAATGCCAATGCCAAAGCTAAATATTGTAGTGGAAACCTGTCAAGTTGTCCATTTCATCACCATTGTCTTTATATGATTTCAGTGGTCACTCAAGTCTCTATTTCTCTTGTAGTCATGCATCACACATATGATTGCCCTTCATATATCTACCTCTTCCCTATTTACAGATCTCTCATATTGCCTTTTACAAGAAACTCTTCTCTGTTCCTGCCATGTTGTCTCTCCTTGTTTTAAGTCACTGTCCCCTATCTAGTTTTTCAAAGGTCATTATACAAATTTTGAAAAAAAAATGAGTATATTTGACACACAATATTACATTAGTTTCAGGTGTACAACAGAGTTATTCCAAATCTCTATATGTTATGCTATGTTCACCACAAGTATAGCTATCATCTGTCACCATACAACACTGTTAAATATCACTGACTATATTCCTTATGCTGTACCATTTATTCCTGTGACTTATTCATTCCATAACTGGAAGCCTGCATCTCTCACTCCCCTTCACCCATTTTACTCATCCCCCCACTCCCTTCCCTCTGACAACCATCAATTTGTTCTCTTTATTTATAGATCTGATTCTTTTTGTTTGTTTATTCCTTTGTTTTGTTTTTTGGATTCCATATACGAGTTAAATCATATGGTATTTGTCTTTCTCAGTCTGACTTATTTCACTCAGCATAACTGAAACCCTCTAGGTCCATCCATGTTGTCACAAATGGCAAGAAATTATCCTTCATATGGCTGCATAATACTCCATTGTATATCTATACCACCTCTTCTTTATTCATTCATCTATGGATGGACCCTTAGGTTGCTTCCATATCTTGGCTATTGTAAATAATGCTGCAATAAACATAGGGATGCATATACCTTTTTGAATTAACATTTTCGTTTTTTTTTTAAGCGGATGCCTAGTAGTAGAATTACTGTATCTAATGGTAATCCTATTTTTAAGTTTTTGAGAAATCTCCATACTGTTTTCCACATTGGCTTTACCAGTTTACATTCCCATCAACAGTACACAAGGGGTCCTTTTTCTCTGCATCCTCACCAACACTTGTTATTTCTTGTCTTTTTAATTCTAGCCATTCTGACAGTTAAAAGGTATTACCTCATTGTGGTTCTGATTTGCACATCCCTAATGATTAATCATGCTGAATATATTTTCATGTATTTATATGTCTTCTTTGGAAAAACGCCTATTCAGGTCCTCTGCCCATTTTTAAATCAGATTTTTTTTATATTGATCTATTTTAAGTTCTTTATTTTGGATACTAACCCCTTATGGGATATATCATTTGCAAATACCTTTTCCCATTCAGTAGGTTGCCTTTTTGTTTAAAAGGCAACCTTGTGTAAAAAACTGTTATTATTACTCTATATTTTTTTAATATACTATTTCAGACTTCATGGTTCTCCCACTCAGCTCAACCTTCTCAGAGCAAGTGATGTGGTCTTCCACTTCACTAAGAAAGATGATGCTATTAAGCATTTTGCTCAGCCGTAGCCAGCCCATAGTCAGTAAGTCTTTATCCCACCATCCTGTCACTCACTTTCACACGGTTACTCCAGATATCCTCTCTGATTCCCCTATGACCATCCCTTGCTTTCTTTGGCTCACAGCAACTCTTTCTTTCACAGGAGGTTTCTTCTCCTCTGGAAAACATGCGATTTCTCCTCTTGTTGACCCTCATGGCACTTATGCACTCAGCAATTGTACTTTTCACATTGCATATAAAATTTCTACTAGTGTTCCTGGTACTCCTACTAAAACATGAGACTTCTTAAGGTTAGACATTACATTCATCATAATATCCATTATCGTTGTACAAGAAAATCCTGTTCTATGTGCTGGATATGGTGCTAGGCACTGCAAATATAAAGATGAAAGATACATATTCCCCAAGATCAAGGACTTTAAACTAGGTGAATCCCACAAAGCAATTTCAAGATTACAGATTAAAGTAGTAGCTTAACAAAAGTAGGGCCAAGAGAATGAAGAAGAGCATGAGGCAAATCATGTAAAAATGGGAAGTAAATGACATGGAAGGTTTTTTTCATGGGATACTTTACATTTGAGAATTTTCAAGAATGACTTGCTGATTGAAAAAATAAAAGGTGTTTTTTTGACTTACAGTCTCAACTCTGACATATAAAGATCTTGGAAATCATCACTGCCAATCTCACATTTAAAAAATGGCCAAGCAAACTGAAAATCAATGCCTTTTTTCAGATCACTGAGAAATTTGAAGTCACAGGGCAACTGCCCCCTAAAAGCTGGAGAGGCAAGCAAACCCAGAGGATCACGGCTGAGTCCAGCTTAATGGTAGCAAAAGCCACTGGACCAAAAGGTAACTGGTGGTAACACTTAAATGGAGCTATGGACATTTAGGAACCAGTTTTTGGATGAACATGCATTTCATTGCTTTAGGATTAATTTCGGGGTCATACAATAATTGCCATTGGTGCCTCTTCTTTGGTGAAATGTCTGTTACATCTTTTGCATATTTTTCTAACCAGTTTTTTAAATTCTTATTGTTGTGTTTTCAGAGTTGTTTATATATTCTAGATATAAGGACTTGCTTGGATTTTGGTAGAATATCATTAAACTTACATATTAATTTGTGGAGAATTTATAACTTTACTATGTTGAACTGTCAAATTTATGAACATGGTATACGTATGTATTTAGGCCTTTTTAAAATTTCTATCATCAACGTTTTTCTGTTTCAGCATACATAGCCTATGCATGTTTTATTAGATTTATACACAAATATTTCATTTTTCTTTGGAGCAATTATAAACTGTATTGTGTTCTTAGTTTCCATATATTCATTGTTAATATATAAAAATGCAGGTTTTTTTTTTTTTTTAAGATTTTATTAATCCATTTTAGGGGCGCCTGGGTGGCACAGCGGTTAAGCGCCTGCCTTCGGCTCAGGGCATGATCCCGGCGTTCTGGGATCGAGCCCCACATCAGGCTCCTCCGCTGTGAGCCTGCTTCTTCCTCTCCCACTCCCCCTGCTTGTGTTCCCTCTCTCACTAGCTGTCTCTATCTCTGTCAAATAAATAAAATCTTTAAAAAAAAAAAAAAAGATTTTATTTATCCATTTGAGAGAGGGAGACAGTGAGAGAGCATGAGCAGGGGGGGAGAGGGAAAAGCAGACATCCTGCTGAGCAGGGAGTCTGATGTGGGTGCTCAATCCCAGGACCCCAGCACCACAAACAGAGACAAAGGCACCCGCTTAACCGACTATGCCACCCAGGTGTTCTGATCGTGTATCCTGCAACCTTGGTAAACTCACTTATTGTTCTAGGAGATTATTTGCTTAATTGTTTTTAATTTAAAAAACAATTTAGATCCTTTGGAATTTTCTATATAGAAATCTTGTTAACTGCAAATAGGGATAGTTTTAGTATTCCTTTCCAGTTTGTATTCTTTTATTTCTTTTTCTTGCCTTATTACCATGGCTAGAAGTTCTGGTATTTTGCTGAATGAGAGTAGAAACAGCAGTCATTATTTACTATTTCTCAAAATTCAATCCCTCACCATTAAGTATGTGATGTCAGGTGTAGGTTTTGTAGATGTTTTTATCAAGTTAAGGAAGTTCCCCTGTATTCCTTGAAGTAAATTTCTTATAGATGCATTTGTTGGATTATGCTTATTTTTAATCCTCTCTGCCAATTTAATTGGTATATTTTGACTATTTATATTTTTGTAAGTATTGATTTATTAAATATGACATTTTATTTTCTATATTTCATTTATTTCCTCATTTTTTCTTTCTTACTTTCCTGAAGTGACCTGAATTTTTTTTTTTGTAGGATTGCATCTTGACTTATTTAGGTTTTGTTTGTTTAATTTAGTATATTACTTTGTATGTGTTTCTTAGTGATTATTCTAGGTATTATAATATATTCATGTAACTTAGCACAGTCTACAATATTGATGTTTTACTGCTTCAACTGAAGTTTAGAAATCTTCCCTTTAAAATGCTTTACCTTCCTTACCTTTAAAGAGAAGCTTCCTCAGGTGTAGGTTTACTGACAACAGATTTTCTTAGTTTCCCTTTGTCTGAGAATGTCTTTATTTCACTTCCATTCCTGATATTTATTTTCACTGGATAAAGACTTTGTGGTTACATTTTTCTTTTAGTACTTGAAAATTGTCATGCGCTACCTACTGATTCCTATAAATTTCAGATGAGAAATCTACTGTGATTCAAATCTGTGCTTCTCTATTATTAAAGGGTTTTCTCTGGTCACTTTAGAGTTTTTACTTTGTCTTTAGTTTTCATAAGCTTAATTATAATGCATCCTGGCATGGATCTCTTTGAATCCTAGAGTTCACTCACCTTCTTTAGTCTTTAGATTTATGTCTTTAACCAAATTTGGGAAGTTTTCACCATTATTTCTTTGAATAGTTTTATAGTCCCAGCTCTCTCTTCTCTGCTTCTGGGATTCAGATGATAAGAACATTAACTTGTATTATAAATTTTTAAAGTTCATATTTTCTGGCTGCCTCAACATCCCCACAAACAGGTTGTAAGCACCTCACCTAGGTGAGTAGCATTAGTGTGATAAAGTTTGCCACCATGATAAGTTCCCCTACTTACTCTCCTCTATGACCCAGTGACATTCAAATGTTACCAGTACATTCCTTCACACATTTTGCTTGTATACTCCACCCTGGTTCCCAATGAAGACCTTGTCCACAAGTCCTCTCTCTGTTTCAGCTTGCAACTGCTTGGTTGAGCTAACTTTCTTGCTTCCACCCCCAGGCCTCCTCATGACATGCAGTGACTGTTTCTCTAAAACCTGTAAGTATAATAAACTTGTTTTCAATGCCTCTCTTGTGTTTCCTTTTGTGGTCACACTTGAATGGCCATCTCATGAAAGAGTACAAAACATAACTCTTTAGTTATTGGTCCACAGATTACTAAGGCTATGCTAATTTGGTTGTTTTTGTTATTCAAACTATGTTCTCTCTGTTTTTTAGAATGGGTAAAACCTACTGATCTGTCATATCTGGTCTACTACTGAGACCATTCCAAACTTTATTCTGTTTTTGGTGATTTTATTTTATTTTTCAGTTCTATAATTAACACTGGATTATTTGTATAATTTCTATTTCTTTGCTGGAATTAACATTTTTTTCTGTTGTTTCAAGAGAATATATAATTGCTTTCTGGATTTCATTTTTATTATGGCTACTTTAAAATTCTTGTCAGATAACTATACCATCTGATTCATTTTACTGTTGGCATCTGCTGACTTTCTTTTCCCATTCAATTTGTGATTTCCCTTGTTCTTATTATGAGTGATTTTCCATTGTATGTTTGAATGTTTTATTTTTCAAGTCCTACAGCTCCTAAACAGTCTGACTTCTTTTTTCCAACTATCAGAATCTTTCTAATTTTTGTTGTTTTTGGTGCATTATGTTTGGTTTTTTTTTTGTTGTTGTTGTTGCAACTAGGACGATTTGAGGGAATAAAGCTACTCTATTTTTATGGAATCATGAATCCTGTATTTCTAGATTACTTTATGTTTTTGTTTTGTTTTGACAAATCTGATTGGTTACTTTTTATGTCTTATGTTTCATTCTCATATATTTAATCCTTAATTTTATTTCTTTAAATACATATACACTTTTAAAGATGTGTTTATTTATTTGAAAGAGAGAAAGGGAGCAGTAGAGGGAAAGAAAATCTTAAGCAGACTCCACACTGAGCACAGAGCCCAACCCAGGTCTCAGTGTCACAACCCTGAGATCACGACCTGAGCCGAAACCAAGAGTTGGACACTCAACTGACTGTGCCACCCAGGCACCACTCCTTTAAATAGATTTAACATAAGTATTTTACATTTTATGTCTGATATAGCCAATATTTAATGTCTCTGAATCTGAATGTGATATTATTTCTTCTGATTCTTGCTGGCCATGCCTGTTTCTGTTTATGTTTTGTTAAGTTTTAGAAATCAGCTAATTTTCCCTTAAAATTTACCACAGAAATTCTTTAAAACCTTGCTGAATTTAATTATCTATAGAATATTTGCGTTTGCTTCCATCTGTTTGGAAGGGTACTGGAGACCCTTTCAACCCAGGACCATTTGAATATAAATTCTGAGCTTTAGGTTTTTGTTGTTTTCTGAAGATGAGTATGACATGACATCTGTTTCACCATACACAGTTCTTAGCATTTAAAAAATATGTATGCTGATCTAGGAGGATGAATGCTAGGTTTTGTTTTGTTTTATATCATCTCTATAAACAAGAAGTTTTAAAGGCATAAAAAAATTCCTTGCAAACTCCTACATAAATCCTGCAGTATTATACACAGAAGTCATGGTTAAGAAATATTAAGAGAAAATTTAACATAACAACAGGATTGTATTTACTTGGAAAATATTGCTTCTTGCTTTCTTTGAAGAAAAGCAACATCTATTTCTCCTCAAGCTATATTCTGTGTTCAGAGAACAGAAACTCAGAAAAATTTAAAAGAAAAATTTTCTAAAAATTTTAAGCAGTTCTCCTAAGTAGTAGATTTGCATTTTGCAGTTCCCTCTTCCATAAATATTTATATGCAAAATCAACCTTAAAAATCCCTGATTTTAAGATCTCAGTATAGATTTAATTTACACAAAGTACACTGTTGACTAGTTTGTTTAGAAGGCAATTCATAATCAATTCTGAGCCAATCTATAAAAAGGCAAGATTGTTACTATAAATACATCCCTCATAGTATTATGTCTAGATAATATGACAAGAGTAACTAATAGAGTAGCCTGGGAATTTGAGAAATATAAATAAATAAAATTTTCTTGCAGAAGACCTTTCCATTTTAGAACAAAAATCTATTTTAAATTAGATTTATATATGAGTTCAATAAAAATAGATATACTAAAATATAGATTAATTCTTTCAACAAATATTTAGTGAGCAGCTATTATTTACGAGGCACTGGTAATTCAAAGTGAGCTTAAGGCCTTGAACTCATGGAACCTAGTGGGTGAGTTTATAGAAATTTATTTAGTAGCAGTCATATCAAACTAAGGATTTATCAAATGCATATAAACATTAGCCATATAAATATCTAGTTTTCCTAGTAATACTCTCTATCAAAATTTTCTCAAAAAATTTTTCTCAGAATTTTACTTATGCCATTAGCATCTCAAAATGATAAATAAGTATGTTATTTTCTCTGACAGAGCAAAAAAAAAAAAAATCCCCAAATCCCACATATTTTTCAGATGTTATGGAATTCCTATGTTCTTTCAAAGCCAATTTTTTTAAGATTTTATTTATTAATTTGAGAGAAAGAGTGAGCAAGAGAGAGAAAGAGAGCACAAGCAGGGGGAGTGGCAGAGGCAAAAGCAGGCTCCCCACTGAGCAGGGAACCCGATGCAGGGCTGGATCCTAGGCCCCTGGGATCATGACCTGAGCCAAAAGCAGATGCTTAACCACTGAGCCACTCAGGTGCCCCAAGGCCAAATATTTTTTAATAGTAAGGTACAGGTGCTAGATTAACTACCCTTAGGGCTTCAACTCACTGCTATCTATATTCTATAGTCAATATACCACTGAGACTGCTCTTAACAGCATCACCAGTGACCTCTCTTCTGTCAAAATCAAATCACACTTTTTTCCCTTTACCCAAATCATTAATAGTCTTCCCAAATGATTGCCATACTTCCAGTTAGCACACATTCTATAAATTCTGCAACTATAAAATTACATTTTTAAAAGCACATGTCTGGTTATGCCACCTCCATGGGCAAAATCTTTCAATGCTTTCTATATTGGTTAGGTAAGATACATTCAAGAAATAGGAAGCAAGCGTGGCACGTCAAACACATCATTTAATATAGATAACTGGTTACTCGGATATGAAAAGGCTACAGCAAAAATGGGATCTACAGAAAGCATCATGGTCACTAAGCCTTGAGAAACAAAGGGCCAGAAGTGTCACCAGAAACTCGGAATTCAACAAAGCCACTGTGCTGACAACCAAGGGGATTTTAGATGGAATGTTGGGACATGAATAGGGGCTTGGGGGAAGAAAAAGGAGGTACGCGAGTGTGGTGGGAACTTTATGGTTAATTCTTGGGCCACCTTGGAAAGTGCAATCAAATGGCATTGGAGCTCCTACTATCTGCTGATGCTGAAATGACTGATGGAGGCTGGAGGCGGAGAATCCCTTCTCCTCTCCTCTAAATTTTCAATCACACATCATTGCCTCCCAGATAGTAAAGAAATCACAGGAATGACTCTCATCTTCAGTATAACAGAGCATATTATAAAATTGGTAGCCTGGCACTGAGAGACAATAACCACCACAGTTTATTCCACTCAGGATAAACCCTTGCTTCCATATTAACCTACTACTAAAGTATCACTACTAATTCTTTATTAGATTATTCTCTATCACCTGAACACATTGCTCTTGCTATTATACATGTGAAATCATAACAATTTTGTATCCCTAGAGTATACTTCCTCTTCTTTCTCCATAACTGGAAATTTGAACTATCAACCCTCTCTTAAATTTGATTTCCTTACAAAGATTTTCCTTAACCCCAGAGTTAAATTTTTTATTCTTAACATATTATTTGGCATATAGTCTATGGGAATTTTGTGTGTTTAATGGATGAAGTACATTTTCTATCTACATTTATATCTCTCTCAAAGACGATACTCTAGCTTTTTAAAACAAAATAAATACTGTAGTGAAAATTGTATCATTTCACAAGTTCCTTCAGGGTAGAAATGATTTCTTACTCACATCTGCAGTCCCCAGATGTTCAGTGCTCATCAACTGAAGGAATTTCCAAAACTGATGCCTACAAAAATAGAAAAGCAATCAAGGTCTTATGAATATATGAACTTTAATTTTAGGAGGGCAAAAAGTTTAGCTTTTCCAGAACACAAATTTCTTTATTTTTTCTGTTTTATGCTTTGCTACTCTTTAATTATGATTAATATTTAAGAGACAAAAGGTTCCTGATTTTCAAAAGCCCCAGAAGTTTTTCCATTAGGTTGATGTTTGAAAATTCCAAGGCATTAATTTATTATTTTTTCCTTTATCAATTATGGCACATAAGTCAAGAACTGTGAAAGGTTGTCTCCCTAACTATGTGTAATCTCAATATGTTCCTCTCTGGAATCCATCTCCTAACTCTGTAAAAAAAGGATACATTGTCAGTAGTAATTTTTCTTCAGGATATAGCAAAAAAGGATACCCTTTTTGAATATCCTTTCATTGTTTTATATCTGCAGATGATCAATGTCCTCAGGAAAAACTGAGCATTTGAATAACCTGTTAGCTCTAAGTTCGATAAACAAGGTTTCAGTGAGTGCTTCAACATTAAGAGTAATTTCAAATTCCATTTGATCAACAGAAAAATAATTTAAGTTATTTTTCTCTTGTGACATCACTAACTTCAAAATTACTATTTTAATAGATTGCTCACAGGAGAGGAAAATCACTTTTTAAAATTTCAATAACACATTTTATTTATTTGTATGTCAATATTCTAAGTAAGCATGTGTAATAAGAATAAAAATTATGCTATATGCAAAAGCAAGCAATTATCCAAGAATCTGCTGGATTGTCAATCCTTTGAGTGCAGGAATGCTTGACATGCTATAAATCATCAATCTATGATCTTATTGAGTTAAAAATTCATTTTCATTTATTAATTTTTAGTCATTACCATGAGATTAAGGTATTGCTTTCTGAATGTGCTGATGGAAGACTCCCAAGTAAGGAAGAGGTAAGCAATAAAAAATCATTAAATGCTAATTTTAAGAATAATGAAGAGTGAACCTATTTAAATATATCCCACCATAATTTGCTCCTCTTTATATCTCTAAAAATGTATTATGCTTAATATAATACATTTTATTGTGTAAAAATAATGCAAAATTGGTATATTTCAAAATGAATGCTCATTTAGCAGATGAAGGACAAATAAAGCCAAACAATTAAAATAAGTAATTGTTATTGCCTTCTCAGCTCAAGGAGGAACATGTCAGTCTCATAAAATAAGGAACTGTTAGCTAGGATATAGTAAGGAATTACTCTGATGAGAGAGCTGAAAGCTAACAGCAGAAGGGAAGAAGAAGAAGGGACAAAAGTAAGAAAAGAATGTGTCTAATCTGCAGAACAAGCAGCTTCCACCAAGATGTATGGCCAGGTGTTCCACCAGATACTCCCTCGGGTGAACCAGTTTCAGCAAGATTGTAGCTAAGGATCTGTGCAGATGCCCCCTGAACTGCCCTAAAGTTACCTTTAGCTCTTTATAATACTAAGATCTCCTCATATGATGGGGTTTTCAGCCATTTTTTTGAACATACAATGTACGTACTAGAATGTTGACATGCTAGGCATGCCGAGTAGAACCTAAGTGCCTAAGTAACAAAATATATCTAAGTTCCTCAATGTATCAAGCTGCCTGCCTTTGCCTTTCTAGCACAGGGAACAAAAGTTTCCTTCACTAAACCCAAAGAGAAACAGTGCTTTGAGAACTATTTCCTTTTCTCCTTACTTGTTGCAAGTAATAAAACAAAAACCAAACCAAACCAACAAACAAAAAACTTTTTACTCAAAACAAAAGACTTGGACTGGTCTATTGGCTGACACACCCCAAGCAATGGATCCTTTGTGCTTGGTGACAGACTGCCTGCTTCAATCAGTCCCTTTAATTTGATTTAAAACTCTGTGTGGAATATTGAGCTGTACTTGACATATGCCCAACTTTTTTAATTCAATGATTTTTATCGGTGGCTGAAACAAACAAAAGTAAACCCACGTAACTGAATTTCTTTGCAGTCATAATTTTACCTACAGCCTAATGTTACATTTGGAGTCTTGTGGTTCTAAAAGCATGTTATTAATGCTGAGACAAGCTTTAGAGCCAATCTGAGTATTATTGGACAAGAAAGCATTCAAGTGTCTGCTTTTTCCTGAGCATATCAGCTAACAAATCAGCGATGACCAGGATCTGTCTCATTGTGGGCCTTAATGAGCCTGCAAATGAGATCCCAATTTAAAGTGGCTTTGGCAGCCTCAGAGATCTTTGAAATTTCAATTTTTTACAGTGAATTTCCAAAAAGAAGATAGTGTTTATTATGAAAATGTGCAAGAAAGGTGGGTGTGTCACAATGAGGTTTTTTGTTTGTTTGCTTATCAAGGAGAAAAATTAAATTTCTCTTACAGCAACATCAGGATGAACTCTATAGGTTTTGAATGGATGGCAAAATTGTCACCAAGACTCAATAACACACTTCAATTTTAAGAATGCCTACTAAGGATTCTTTTTTTTTCCCTCAAAACATCCCACCAGACATTTCCTGACCAAAAAAAAATTTATATAAAACTAATGTAGTGAAACTATTACATGCATTTTGACTAAAAGCTTTCATATAAATCTTTTGATTGGTTGTTTGCAATAGGATTATGGTAGTCATAAATAGCACCAGTAATTTCACATAATTTTTTTTTAAATGAGGAAATCAGTGAATACAGAACAGGTGCTATGTACATAATGCTCTTTACAAGAACTTTCATATATATTATATACAGAATATTCATTTTTCCCCACTCTAAAGCTTTAAATAGGCTAATTGTACTGTGACAATCCAAGAGGAGAATGTCTCCATTCCATTTGTCCTCTTCTACCTTCTCCTCTTCTCCTCTTCCTTCTCCTCCCTTCCTCCCTCCTTCTCCATTTCTGTCTGCCTGTCCATCTCTCTCTGTTTCTCCCCCTACAAGAAAAACCTCATAGAACTCATATTTAAAAAGAAAAGTGCATACACAACTAATGAATCATCGAGCCTTACATCGGAAACCGGGGATGTACTGTATGGTGACTAACATAATATAATAAAAATCATTATAAATAATAAAAAAATAAATAAATAAACAAAAAGAAAAGTGCTTCTCAAAACAAGTCACTTCAACATAAAGGATCTGGTTAAAATGTAAATTCTGATTCAGTAGGGTCTGAGGATTCTTCATTTCTAAAATATTCCCTGGTAATGCCTATATTACTGGCCTGTCAACCACATTTTCACTAAGAAGACTAAAGAACTCATTTTGAGAAATGCTAATCTAGGCAAAAGATAATGGTCAGTTAATCAGGGCATGTTGGCCATAAGACTGAGGATGATTTTTCAGAGCCATGAGTTTGAGGGATGAGGAACATCTTCAAGCATTTAACAAGGTTGACAAGAAGAAAGATGGGATTGCTAGCAGAAAGAGAGGTGTCAGTATATTCAGTGGATTCGACCTGGAAAATTAGTCCCATTTTGGCATGACTGAGGTACCAGCATGACAATAGGTGAAGATACCAAACCAACAGTTAGAAATAAAGTTGGTAGTGGGGAAAAGAAATGAAATGAAAACGGTTGAGGAACAGAGCTCAGAGAACATAATATATTTTGGAGGTGGGTAATAAGTGTCTCATAAAGAGATAGAGAGGAGCTATCAGAAATAGAAGGATAACCAGATACTAAGTGCCTGAAAAGTGAGAGAAGAATCCTTTAAAAAGCAACTTAAGAAGAGTTCAGGATCAGACACCAAAGTATAGGTAAGAAATAAAGAAGAGTAAATAAACATAGTGGGTACAGAGCAATTTTTTTAAATAGAAAATGACAAGAAAGAGGCTAAGAGGATAACAAGGCTGAAGAAAAGATTTCTTTTGTTTTGCTTTATTTGCAACAGGCAAGCTTGAAAGTATTGTTAAAGGCCAGTGAGGTCTCTAGGTAGGAGAGAGACTATACAGACAAAAATAAGGAAAATTGCACAACAGATATCAATGTACAATAGTCCTTGTGAAAATTGGCTAAATTGGATCAAAATCACAAGCATAAATATTTCATTTGAGAAAAGAGGAACCCTGTTTCAAGAGAAGAATGGAAGGAGCATGAGAGTAAAGACGGTCTCTGGAAGCTTCTCACCGGTACAATTAGAGGGACTAGAACCCTCCTCTTGGTCTTTTTTCTCTCATCATGTGAATGTTCAACTTTGACTGTGATTCTAATTTTCTTCTTCTATTCTAATTTTCATCCACAGTTTTTTTCTAGTGTAAGTTGGGCAAAATTCATTTCACAACTAAAGGAACTTTACTAATGTATTTAGTACTGGAGGTGACCATTTGACTTATTATTTGTTGCTTCTTAGAAGCAACAACAAGAGAGATATTCAATATATAGAAATTTACCTTACTCATTCTTTTTGGAAAGACATTTTCAAATTAAATGTCCTTCTCGCATGCCCTTCTAGCATGGTGGGTGCATACATCACATCACATTAATTTTATATGTCTATCTCCCCACCCAATTTTAAGCTCTTCAAAACTGGACTAGGTCTTAATTTTCTTTCCATACTGTGCATTTAATCCTGTGCCAATCACCAAGTAGTTGTTCAATAAAGATATATTTTTAGATATGAAAAAGAGTAATAGATCAGACCTTTTTTCCTGTATGTTGTAAAGAATCAGTCTCAAAATTAAAACCATCACTTGCACTTTTATTGATATGATATAAATATTTAGTGGATTGTGAAACGTCCAAAGATCCCATACAGTGTTTTACTTTTAACCTCGGTAGTAAGATATTTTTCCTCTATTCAAATTCTTCTGCATGCAATGCTCAAATTCTGGAAAAAGGTAACAGAATAGAGACCCCTAAAAGAGTGACAAAGCTGACATATTCAGGATTTTCAAGAAAATTATAGCACAATCAATATTCCTGATATCTCAGAAATCCTTGTCTGGTAGTAGGACTATTAAAAAAGGGTTACATACATGGTTAATTATTTTCTAAAATTAGGACTGTTCATTAATGAAAAAGAAGAGCAAGAAGAATGATGGGCCTTCCCTGTTAGTTTGAAAAAAATCATGATCTGCCATTCAATTTTGTCTTTCAGGTAATTTTAGAAGACTATTTGATAAAATAGAATTTTACTTATATGTAAATTCATCCTGGAGACAGTTAAATATCCCCTTATAATGACTTTCTGCTTAAGTGTTATAAAAACAACTTTTGATCTGAGGCATTGTTTTTCTTTCTTTTTTTTTTTTTAAGATTTTATTCATTTATTTGTCAGAGAGAGAGAGTCAGTGAGCACAAGTAGGGGGAGCAGCAGGCAGAGGGAGAAGCAGGCTCCCCAATGAGCAAGGAGCCCAAAGCGGGACTTGATCCCAGGACCCTGGGATCATGATCTGAGACAAAAGCAGATGCTTAACCGACTGAGCCACCTCGGTGTCCCTGATTCATTGTTTTTCATCCCAAATCAGCTTGACTTGACTTTTTCCTTAGATTATTGAGTGTCATGGCAATAACATGATTACATCCCTATAATTAGATTTCTAATTATTCTTCATTTTCCACATTTTTATTATTCCAGATAATATGTTTATCCATACATTTCACAGTATACCTACTATCAGTGCTGGATGCTTGACCTCTATTAATAACACAACTAAGTTATATCAACATCTTAGAAAGGAACATGGAACAGAGAAAACACAAAAGGGAAAAGCCAGCAGGCAGTGAAAAGTGACCTGACCAATTAAATTTAGTATATTGCATAAATATTTTGGGCAGAATTTGACATAAATACTTTTTAAGATTTCATTTATTTATTTGAGAGAGAGAGAGAGAGAGCCAGCATGAGTTGGGGGGGGGGCAAAAGAGGGACAAGCAGACTCCTTTCCAAGCCATAAGCCTGATGTGGGGCTCAATGTGGGTGTTCATCCCAGAACCCAGGGATCATGACCTGAGCCAAAGTTAGACACTTAACCAACTAAGCCACCCAGGCACCCCTGATATAAATACTTTTACAATAGGATTGTATAGTTATTTTGCCTGGGCTGATTTTTACATTTTAAAATTATTTCAACTAACTTCATCTTTTTGTATTAATTGTAAAAGTGTTACGTCAAAACTATACATATGAGATTTGTCCTCCTAAATCACACAAATTTATTTTATGGAATAAAGTGTTCCCCCTGGAAATGTTTTTAAAAACATTCTTAGGCTTAGGGCAACTGGGTGGCTCAGCTGGCTAAGCATCTGACTCTTGATTTTGGTTCAGGTCATGATCTCAGGGTTGTGAGAACGAGCCCCATGCTGGGCTCTGCACTGGGTGGAGACTGTTCAAGAGTCTCTCTCCCTCTCCCTGCCCCTCCCACTGCTATCTCCCTCTCTAAAAAACAAATGAACAAACACAACACACTTTCAGGCTTCTCATTGTCAAATAAAATTATTACAATATCTGAAACGAAAAATAAATCTATTCCTGTATTACTAATAGAAATAAAATTTCTGGGGCACCTGGGTGGCACAGCGGTTAAGTGTCTGCCTTTGGCTCAGGGTGTGATCCCAGCGTTCTGGGATCGAGCCCCACATCAGGCTCCTCCACTATGAGCCTGCTTCTTCCTCTCCCACTCCCCCTGCCTGTGTTCCCTCTCTCGCTGGCTATATCTATCTCTTCGAATAAATAAATAAAATCTTTAAAAAAAAAAGAAATAAAATTTCTGTTATGCTTATAAATGTAGCTTAATTTTTAAAGTATATCCAAATCCTGATTGAATATAAAGTTCATATGGAAGAAGGATCTCCTATGGAAATATGCTCCTTTGAAAGGAAGGAGACAATAACACATATCTACCTTTATAAGAATCTAGCTAGACTGCATAACTAGCATATTATGAACAAATCAGCTCTAGCCACTGCATAACCATGATTATACATACATATGGATATACCGTTTGAACTCCAAGTTCATTGCTCTTCCTTTTCTTTTATAAAATTATTATATGTGTGTGTTTATATGTATATATGTATATATATTATATATAAAACCTAATTTGTTATCTCATTTGTACAATGAGAACATTGTGGCAAAGCAATGCCATTTGCTTTATAACATTGTTGCAAAGACTAAATGAAATAATGTATATAAAATGCCTGGACCGTACTTGACACATACTAAGCAATAAATAAGATATTTGTTCATTATCATTCCTTTTCTCTACTATTCTTGTGGCCTTTCTCTCTAACCAGCTCTAATACATATGAACATGCATATACAAACACATAATACCCAAACATCTCATATGTTTGTACACACACATATGTAAAGAGTGACTTAGAAAACTATTGACATACTGCATGCTGTTTTTAACTCTGCAGAAGACACAAAATTTCAAATTGCTTAAAAAATACACACATGTTGCCCATTTCCGGAAGGTTCTGAAAGGGCTTCTAAATATAATTTAAAGATATTTAAGAGATAAAATAAAATATAGAGTAAGTAAGAAAAACCCCTAGAGTAAACATTATTAGACATTTGAGAGGGGCTGATTATAATGGGTGAGCATATAATAAGGCTGGAGCTTTTCTCATAACAAAAAGGAATAAGTAAAATTTTCATTCCATTGGGGTTTTTTTGTTGCTGTTGTTGTTATAAAATAAAATGTATAAGCAAGTAAGCAGAGATAAAGTTGAACATTTTTTTCTGGAACTATACAAATATTTTTCTGCAAGGCACATTTGTCTGGGACCACATTTTGTCAAGAATATAAAATCACTATTCAAAATCTAACATTTCCTATGTTATTTTTCTATAATGACTAAGGACATCAATAAATCCTATTTCAATTTAGGTATATCTTTGGACAGTAAGATGAAATTCCAGGTATTTTGTTTGCTGGTTGCCTGATATTAATTGATTTTTAATAATTCCTTAAGACTCTTTTTAAGTAACATATGTCTAAATTATGACTTTGATAGGAGAGAATATAAATTTATCATTTAATACTAAAAATTGTACAGATCATACCTTTTGTTATGGTAGGGACCATGATTTAAATACTAGATGTGAAGAAGACATATTTTTTTAATGAAAATCTATGAGATAAATTACTTATTCTTACTTAAAGCAAAGGTCAAGTAACTTCAGTGGGGCACTGACACTGGGAAAGATTACAAATGGAACTGATATATAAAACATTGCATCTTTTCAAGCTTTTGCAAAAAAAAAATAATAAATTATTTAAACAGTAGTGCTCTATACAATGAAAAAGAATCTTAGTCTGAGATTGTATGGTGCAGGTCTTAGGAAGAGACTGCCTTTTTCATAAAAGAATTCACCATGTGATTTGGGATATAACTATATCATATGGAGAAACAGCTACTTAAAATTAGCTGAAGGAAATGAACAAGAAAGATGATTTTTTAAAATATTAATTTAAATATTAACCTGTGGTCCACAGATTTATGGATTACTTCAGTGAATTTTACTGAGAATGTTTACTTTATAAATTTTTTGCATGATTTGTAAATATGCAATATTATCCATGGAGATGATTTATAGTTTACACAGAATTCTTGAAGTGCTTCTCAAACAAGTAATAATGACTCAAATACTGGTGAATAATACCAAAAGCAAACTTAGGGTTTTTTACTACTTATTATGAGAGACCCTCTGTAAGACTAATAAGAAGGGTTTCTTCCTAATAACTTATAATAAAAATCACATAGAAATTTAAAAATTACACTAGGTTCTAGATTCGGCTATAAAAGAAAGATACTGAAAGATTATACTAAACAGTTAAGATACACTTTAAGAAAAGGGATGCTTGGAAGCAGTAGAGATATAAAAAGGTATAATTTCATAGTTTATTAAATCAATATTTCCAACTCAACTTTAGTAACAGTCAATTTTAGAATCCAATTAGTAATAGTTTCTTTGGAACCATGCTCATTTATGCTAATTTAGTTCACAGATTTGTCTTTGCAGTTGAATGAAAAACTTAACAGTTCAAATACATTGAGGAATATAAAGTGACAGATATTATTCTTTACCCACGAGGAGTTATTTTGTTCAACCTCTTCTTCAAAATTAACAAAATCACAGATTTAGTTTTAAAAAATTTAGACTAGGCAGAGCAATTTGTTTAAGTATTGTGGGCCCCTTACCCTTTTTCCCAACCTGGATTCTGTAGTAAGGATGTCCAGGATGGGTAATTCTGTCCTTCTTTGTCAGTGACTAATTTCTACTGGGACTTGCATATAAGTCTTTTATCTTGATTCAAAAAAGAAGAGGAGATGAGGAAATGAGGTACACTTTGACAGCCTCTTAGAGGCTGGTCATAGACATGATACATAAAGCAGCAAAAGCGATCCTTGGGCTATCAGACAGAATGGGAAATTGTGTGGTAATTCATGCTGCTCTGAAATGAGACTTTGAACCTATCCTAGAGCAGCCTAACTCCAGGCTTTTGGTTTGAGGGGGAAAAAAAGTAAATAAATATCTCTATTTTTAAGATACTTTGAGGAGAAGTTTCTATTCCTTGCAACTAAAAGCATCCCAAGTAAGTGCAGTGACATCCCATCTGCAGGGTGTTATATGGAAACATTCACAAAACTGAACTCTTAAGTTTTAACCATAACAACATCTCACAGATGAGCAATATTTCAATAAAAGTCTATCAACCATGGATATAGAGGCATTTACTATAAGCATGTAAGTTCTAAAAATCCAGATATAATATTAAAAGAGAATTGCATAGCTGATGATGAATTAAAAAGTATGTTAGTATGGGCGCCTGGGTGGCTCAGTTGGTTAAGCGACTGCCTTCATCTTGGGTCATGATCCCAAGGTCCTGGGATAGAGCCCTGTGTCGGGCTCCCTACTCAACAGGGAGCTTGCTTCTACCTCTCCCTCTGTTGCTCCCCTTGCTTTTGCTCTCCTGCTCTCTCTCTGTCAAATAAATAAACAAAATCTTAAAAAAAAAAAAAAAAGTATGTTAGAGGGCTAGAACATCAAGAGACTCTAAAAATGTCTTTGTAATAATTTGAAATGTAAAATTGAATGTGTAATGTTATAAAAACCACTGCGAACACAAAATAATTTTATTATACTTTAAAAATTATGCTTTTTATGTCTTATTCCTACAAAAGATTACGACACAAAAATAATACAAATAAATGTTTGGTAAATAAATGATAAAAATTCTCCCAAGAAATCTTAGTGTAATAAAATGCACAGAATGTTGAGATATAACTTAACAGGAATAGCATTATTTCCTTTCCTGTTCATTTGTACTTTTATATAATATTTATATTATTAATAATAACTTAAATCTTATTTTAAACTTCTTCAACATTTATATTTTTTATGAAGCGAGGATAGTCTCCCGATCCTTAGTTTAATACTGGGATATATCCTACCTAATAGGGCTTGGACAATTATAGCTTCAGTCTATGATTTTGCCCCTGGCTATCTCTTCGATTTGCATCTTCCCTAGCTTAGTTTATTCCAGGTGTACTCACTTCCTTCTGTTCCATGAACTCTCCAAACATGCTTCTGCCCCAGGGCCATTTTCTCTGCCTGTAATTCTCTTCCCCCAGATACATGCATTTTATTTCCTTATTTAGTTCCTTACTTTACTTAGTTCTCAATTTAAATGTCACCTTTTTAAGCTCTTCCTTCTTCACTTTATCTAAAATACATTCTCTATTTCACTTGTAATCCTCTTACCACAGGTTATTTTATTTTCATAGCAATTACTTGTTTCAAAACCTGACCTAGCATTACATACTTTTTTTTTTTTCCATTGGTTCATTGTCTGTCTTTTCAAAAAACAAATGTACATAAAATGATAAATGAAAAGCCATGGAATGGAAGCTCTAGAAGTGTAGGGATGTGGTCTATTTGACTCATACCTAGAATAATTGGAGGCACACACTGTAATTGATCACTAAATATTGATTGAATGGCCACCTGGTTTACTGATAAATGTGTAAGCTTCATTTTCTTTATTTTTACATTTAATATAGAAAACTGTTTTTAAAATACCTGATCACATTCCTCAACCGAGATAAGATATTCTTAAAGGGAAGAAAACTTCAGATACTATTAAAGTTAAGGAAGTCTCAGTTTTCTGTTTTTTGTTTTTTGTTTTGTTTTGTTTTTAGTTTTTTTGTTTTTTGTTTTTTTAATTGGAGCATAGTTGACATGCAATGTTGCATGAGTTTCAGGAGTACAACATGGTGATTTCACAAGTTTATATGTTATACTATGCTCACCACAAGTGTAGCTACCATCTGTCACCATACAAGGCTATTATAGTATCATTGACCATATTCCCTCTGCTGTACTTTTATTCCCACGACTTACTCATTCCACACCTGGAAGCCTGTGTCTCCCACTTTCCTTCACCCTTCTTCCCATCCTCCAACCTCCTTCCCTCTGGCAATCATCAGTTTGTTCTCTGTATTTACAGGTCTGATGTTGCTTTTTGTTTATTCATTTGTTTTGTTTTTCAGATTTCACATATGAATGAAATCATATGGTATCAATTTTTTCTCAGTCTGACTTTTTGCACTTGGCATAATACCCTCTAGGTCCATCCATGTTGTTGCAAATGGCAAGATCTCATCCTTTTTTATGGTTGTATAATAGCCTAATGTCGTGTGTGTGTGTGTGTGTGTGTGTGTGTGTGTGTGACCTCTTCTTTATCCATTCATCTACCTATAGACACTTAGGCTGCTTCCATATCTTGGCTATTATAAGTAATGCTGCAATAAGCACAGGGATGCAGATATCTTTTTTGAATTAGTGTTTTTATCTTCTTTGGGTACTAGAATTACCGGATTATATAATAATTCTAAGTTCTTTGGGTGTTGTTGTTTTTTTTTTTTTAAAGATTTTATTTATTTAGTTAACACAGATAGAGACAGCCAGCGAGAGAGGGAACACAAGCAGGGGGAGTGTGAGAGGAAGAAGCAGGCTCATAGCAGAGGAGCCTGATGTGGGGCTCGATCCCATAACGCCGGGATCACGCCCTGAGCCCAAGGCAGACGCCCAAACGCTGTGCCACCCAGGCGCCCCTTTGGGTGTTTTTTTTTTTAAGTTTTTCAGGAACCACCATACCATTTTCCACAGTGGTTATACCAATTTACATTCCCAGCTACTGGGCACAAGGGTTTCCTTTCCTCCACATTCTCACCAACAATTAATATTTCTTGTGTTTTTGATTTTAGCCATTCTGAAAAGTGTAAGGTGATATTGTGGTTTTGATTTACATTTCCCTGATGAATAATGATGTTGAACAACTTTTCATGTTGTCTGTTAATCATCTGTATGTCTTCTTTGGAAAAATGTCTATTCATGTCTTCTGCCCGTTTTTTAATCAGATTGTTTTTTTGAGTAGTCTTTGATTTGTTGCTAATGTATGTACTGTCTAGTATTAATGTTTTTCTTGCCAAGTTCTCCATATTTTTACCCAGTTGATTTTTGTAGTTTTGTTCCATACAGATTGTATAGTATTTTTGCTTTTGGTTTTTCATGATCTACTCAACATCTCCAGGAGATTTAAATTTGACATTGACATAGTTTTAAGAAGAAAAAACAAAACAAAACAAAAAAATGGAACAATTCTTGCAGAGAAAATCAAAGAACCTACCATTTCCTTAACTACTACCTTTATTTAGGCCAAACTCCCACTTGCTTTTACTCTGGCTTCTTTTTTTTTTTTTTTTTTTTTTTTTTAAGATTTTTATTTATTTATTCGACAGAGATAGAGACAGCCAGCGAGACAGGGAACACAAGCAGGGGGAGTGGGAGAGGAAGCAGCAGGCTCACAGCAGAGGAGCCTGATGTGGGGCTCGATCCCATAACGCCAGGATCATGCCCTGAGCCGAAGTCAGACGCTTAACCGCTGTGCCACCCAGGCGCCCCTTACTCTGGCTTCTTAATTAATTTCTCTTCCTCCAGATCCTGATACTCTTTCCTTCATACTGATCTCTCTCCCTTTTCAATACACACGTGTACTGCATACAAAATAAAATCTACATTTCATAGGTTGGTATTTAATCCTATATCTTTTTATGTGATATAGCTCAGTAGCAACATCCACACACCTCTTTAAACTATACACAAACACACAATATCAGGCCCTCAAGTTCCTGAATGTTTGCATTCAAAAGTTGTCTATGACATAATATAAGGGAGGAAACTGAGAAGTCTCAAAAGGAGACATGACTTGCCCACAATCACACAGCCAATGACTAATCAAAAAAGAAATATAATTCAGTCTTCTGAAAGTCCAGTTCCAAGCTCCTTTCTCAATATTGCTTACTATTGTATCCACACTACTTGGCAAGATTCTTCTAACATTTGAATCAAACACTTTCAATTTAATCCACTTTTATTATTATCCTTGGTTGATTGTATGCTCATAAAAACCATTCATCTTATATTTATTATCAGACAGAAATAATTGGAAAATGTTTCAAAATAAAATACCTTATTTATAAAACCCAGGAAATAAAACAATAATCATATATATATATATTATATTATATTATATTATATTATATTATATTATATTATATTATATTTTTTAAAAAGAGATTAATTCAGGGGCACCTGGGTGGTTCAGTCAGTTAAGCGTCTACTCTTGGCTCAGGTCATGATCCCAGGTCTTGGGATTGAGCTCCACAACAGGCTCCCTGCTCAGCAGGGATCCTGTTTCTCCCTCTTCCTCTGCCTGCTGATCCCCCTACTGTGTTCTCTCTTTCTCTAATAAATAAATAAAATATTTTTTTAAAAAAGAGATTAATTCACATAGCTAGGTTGCTGTTAAGATAAGGATTAACAAAAAAAAAAGGAAATATGGGAGAAAAATCTAAAAAAGAAGTTACTATCTGTTGTACACAATGTCAAGGACTTCTGGTGGGAAAGAGAAATTCTAATTTTTGTAAGGAGTCACCTTCTTATATTACTAAGCATCTTTATAATGCTACAGTTTGTTATGTTTAAACCTAAAAAGTGTAAGGTCTGTTTAGGTATCTAAGAGCCTAGCAACAAGATTGTTTTAAGCCATTTGTTACTTTGCTTGTAAAACAAATGCCTTTATATAGAAATGGAAAAACAAAACTGTTCTGTAATGAATCTTTTCAGTTATGTTTCTGGCATTCCACTTGTTTCTGGATGAATTATTGTTTAAATGCAAATTTTTACTGAATAAGGTTTATTCTTATATCCTTAATTTTTTGAAACATATATAGAAATTGTATATATATCTGGAATTTTTAAGTTGAAGTAATGAGATTATACTCAGCACAATGGAGTGGAGTCAAATTAATGTAATTATATTATCATATAATAATGCATATTGAATAAAACACATAGAAGAAAAACACTCCTCTGGTTTATATAAATGAAGAGCTTTAAAAACAAACCTGAAAACAGGTGTGTGTCTTAATTTACATAATGTATATTTTATAATGTATATTTAATGAGAAGTTGGGGAAAATCAAATGTTGAAAGAGTTATACTAGATAGAATTCTATATACTTATTTCTCCACAACCATTTTTGTCCAAATATCTGCTATTTGTCTATGCATCAATAGGCTCAATAATCTTAGCCCATTTTGATTTTTTCCAGCTTATTATCATGAATCTACTGCTTTCTTTGCATATTCATTCTTCTTTTCATATTCATTCTTACTCTTTTCCATTTATTTGCTTTCATATAGAGTCAATATATTATGAGGATTGAAAAAAAATAAGAACCCCACCTGACCTCGGGTCAAAAGAATAAAGGATGATTTTATTTATTTGAGAGAGAGAGAGAGAGAGCACATGAGGGGTGAATTTTACCTGTGTAGTAAGTTCCCAGGTGAGGTGGGGACAGAGGGAGAGGGAAAGGGAAAGGGAGAAGTAGACTTCCCACTGAGCAGGGAGTCTGACGTGGGGCTTGATCCCAGGACCATGAGATCATGACTTGAGCTGAAGTCAGATGCTTAACTAAGTCACTTAGGCACCCCTAGAAAGGTACTAGAGAATTTGATTTAATTGGCTTATGGTGTGGTATGTGGTATGAGCACCAGGGTTTTTTAAAAAAACTCCCCTAGGTGATTTTACTGTGCAGCTAAGGCTGAGAACTACTTATGGGAGCCATGGTTCTTAAAAGGTGGTCCCTAAACCTGCACAATCAGCATCACCTGGGGACTTACTGCACAGGTAAAATTCACCCCTTTCTCACCAGTCCTACTAAATAAGAAATGCTGGTGGTGAGGCCCAGCAATTTGTGATTTACTAAGCCCTCAGATGACTTTGAGGCTGGTCTAATTTGAGAAACACTTTATAAGGGGATCAAAGAAGGATTTTCTGAAGCAGTTTTATCTATTTTAAGATCTCAAATTTAAGTAGATGTGGAGAGGGAGGAAGATGTAGTCTCTACTTGCTCAAGTCAGAAACCTGGGAGTCATCTGTGACTCCCCCACCTCCCAGATGAATTGTGCACTATGTGCTGAGATTCTGCATTTCTAAGAGGCTGCCAACTGATGTCCATGGTGCTGACCATGAGAACAGTCTATTAGTAGTGGGTGGGGAGCATTTCAGGTGGCTGAGCACTGACGATTAAAAAGTTTGGAGAGATACACTAAATGTCATGTAGAATATTTTGAGATAAGCCTAAAAAATACACAATAAAATCATGCAAAGCCTTGTAAGGAACACCAAGGTCATGAATTTTTTCCTTAGTTAGAGGAAGTTATTAATGACTGAAGCAATGTAGAGGTATAATTAGATCCGCATTTTAAAAAATCCACTGAATTGAGAATCAACTGCAAGAAAAGCAAAAGCACAAGTTAGAATATTATGAGGAGGCTATTAGAGTCATTCAAGTAGGTGTGGTGATTTTTTTTTTTTTTTAATTACAGATACAGTGGCAAGATAAATATTTGAGATATATTCTGGAGGAAGAATGAAAAAATCTTTATATATTAGATAAAAGCAAGAGGAAATATGAATAACAACATATATGTATGATGAAATACATACAATTTTAGATGTCTACTAGATAACTAAGTGGAGATATATAACCAGTAAATAGCTGACTATGTAAGTGTGGAGCTCTGAAGAGAAGTTTAGGTTCGAGTTCAAATTTCAGTGTCGCTGGTATGTAGATATTTTCCCAAAACCATGACAAGCTGTAGAGAGTGTATACAAAAAGAAGCTGGGCAACAACTGAGCTTGAGGAAATGTTAACATTAAGAGATTTGGTAAAAAAGTGGCCATCAGGGGAGCCTGAAGAGAAGCACCAAAGAGTTAGGAAGAACTCCCAGAAGACTGTGGGGTGAAGAAAGAAAGAAAAGAAAAAAAGAAAAGAAAAGAAAAGAAAAGAAAAAGGAAAAGAAAAGAAAAGAAAGGAAAGAGAGAAAAAGAAAGAAAGAAAGAAAGAAAGAAAGAAAGAGAAAAAAAGGCAGAAATAGAAAGGGAGAAAGGGAAGGAGGGAGGGAGGGAGGAAGAAAATTTCTGAAATAAGGTGATACCAACACTGAAAAGTTGCTGAGATGTCAAATAAAAATAGGACTTGGCAGTGCATACTTGACTTAACAAAAAGATCATCTGCAAGAGCAAGTTAATGGAAAAGTTAGGGCAGAAACCAGATTTTTTTTTTTTTTTTTTTTAGTTGCAGAGTGATGAAGAAGAGAAGGTGAGAAAATGTGGGTGAACTATTCTCATCAAAAATTAGTAATGCTTAATCTCTTTAGTAAGCATCTCATTCTCTTTTAATTTCACAAATGTTGGGATTCCTCTCTTTGACTCTCATTCTATATACTTTTCATAAATTATCTAAACTATAGCCTTTCCTTTAAACAAAACTTTGTCTTCAGGGATAGTTTCTTACATTCATGTAATTTTCTTTTGGAAATGGAATTGCATTTTGAAATTCTCTCTGGTACATCAGTCTCATCTCATCCCAAACAAACACACATATTCCTAATCATCTTGCTTTCTGTTCTATTTTGTTATGGAATGAACACCAATAAAGTTGCTCAAGTCAGAAATTCAGAAGTTATCTTGAACTTTCTAGTCTTCTCCATAGCTAAATCCAATTATTAATATGTTCTGTTGATTTTTGCCTCACTTACCCCTCTGTCAAGTACTATATTCATATGTCACTCTTTTTTGTTTTTGTTTTTTTTAATCCGTATGATTGCAGTTTCTTACCTGAATTTTGTTTTTACAATCTCAAAGCCCTCTTCCCCTCACAATCTCTTCTCTATAGTACAAGACCAGTGCTCTAACCCTTGATCTATGGAACCTTCTTATTCTCTACATTAAATGCATTTCTGGAATCAAATTTTATTATCTTACTCCCTTTCTTAAAATACTTCAAAGCTCCTCATTGTAACCAGGAGGAAATTCACAATTTCATAGCATCATGTGCAACTTTTTAAATACCATTGCCCCTTAACAATGTTCAGATGATATCCTGCCATTTCCATTGCCATGCCCAATTCTTAGACTATAGAACATTCATTTTCCCAAAGCACAGTGTTATTTCTCTCTGATTTTACAATAAACAGTTAGCTTTATCTTAGAAATACTATCTTTTGGCCATACCATCAGGAAATCCTATTCAACTTCCAAAACCCCAGTTTAGTATAATTCCTCATAGTAACTGAGGTTTTGGCTCATCTTCCTTTGCCAAGCCCTGCTGGTTAGGTCCTCCCTAAGCTTGCATGGCTTCTTTCAGCAAGACATAATTGTGTGTTAGCTTCTTTGTCCCCTTGACCAGACTGTGAGCTCCTTCCCTTTGTAATTCTAGTACTTGTCATATAGGAATAGTTCCATTAGTGCTTGATAAGTAAATGGGTGAATCACATATGTGACAAAAAAAAAAAAAAAAAGGACTGCTTTGCAATTGTATTAAGGGTCAAAAGGAATGATGATGGGATTAGAGAACTGTACAGTTACATGAACAGTAAACATTATTTAATAAATACATTGTTTTAAAAGTGGAGTAAAATCATTGAGCAATACAGAATGGTTTACCAAAGAAAAAAACTATAGATGGAGACAGATGATTTTGACTGAAATCTAACTATAATTTCATAGTTCATATCCTTGAGTAAGCCATTTAACCTGTCTAAACTTATCAGTTAGAAGATATTTAATAACCTCATAGAATGGTTGTTATGAACTGAATGTCTGTGTCCTCCTTAAATTCAGATGTTGAAGACTGAAATCCCAGTGTGGTGGGACGTGGAGGTGGGGCCTTTAATTAGGTTTAGATGAGATCATGAGGTTGGGACTCCCATGATAGGACTACTTTCCTATAAAAGCAAGAGACCAGAGCTTTCTTTTTATAACCAGCATTAGAAGATATAAGGAGAAGGTGGCTATCTACAAGCCCGGAAAATGGCCCTCAACAATAAATCTGTTAACACCTAGACCATGTGACTTCCCAGCATCCAGAACTGTAAGAAATGAATGTCTATTATTTAAGCCACCCAGTTTACCAGATTTTGATAGAGTAGCCTGAGCTAATTAAGGCAGTAGTCCCCAAAGATACAGACATAGTGAAGAGAAGGGCCATATGCACCCCAATGTTCATAGCAGCAATGTCCACAATAGCTAAATCGTGGAAGGAGCCGAGATGCCCTTCAACAGATGACTGGATTAAAAAGTTGTGGTCCATATATACAATGGAATATTACTCAGCTATCAGAAAGAACAAGTTCTCAACATTTGCTACAACATGGGCGGCACTGGAAGAGATAATGCTAAGTGAAATAAGTCAAGCAGAGAAAGACAACTATCATATGATTTCTCTCATCTATGGAACATAAGAACTAGGATGATCGGTAGGGGAAGAAAGGGATAAAGAAAGGGGGGGTAATCAGAAGGGGGAATGAAACATGAGAGACTATGGACTATGAGAAACAAACTGAGGGCCTCAGAGGGGAGGGGGGTGGGGGAATGGGATAGACCGGTGATGGGTAGTAAGGAGGGCACGTATTGCATGGTGCACTGGGTGTTATACACAACTAATGAATCATCAAGCCTTACATAGGAAACCGGGGATGTACTGTATGGTGACTAACATAATATAATAAAAAATCATTAAAAAAAATAATTAAGGCAGTAGTCAACCTCATAGGATAGTTAAGCTTTTAAATAATATACTGTATAAGAAGATGATTTGTGATCTGCATTGCTTTCATCAAATATTGGTTATAATTGTGAAGATCCAGGTCATGAAACTATTGAAGAGGCAGAACCTGCACTGTAAATCTAAGTTTATTTACTTTCAGTTCTATAGTTTTGGCTAGGGCATGGCACTGTTTTGACCCCCTAGGTTTTCTGTGGGGTCAGGTAGGCTTAGAGCTTCTCTTCTCTGGCTATAATTTTCCTTTTTCATTCCCTCAATGTACAATAAAAATTATAACTCTTGCTATTTGTGCAGTGACCAGATCAAAGTTAAAGATCACTAATTTATTAAAGCATTCCCTCTCCTTTAGCTCCACTGATGGTCTGTCTTGATTTTCAGGTACGGTTTGGTTTTGATGTAGAACACTCACAGACTTGTGGGAAGGCAGCTATAACCTATAAGCAACTGGCCAGAGGCAGAGCTGTAGTGCCCTCGGGAGGCAGTGAGGGCCTGCTGATGACCACAGAAATGCCATCTTTCCAGCTAACCTTGTGGCAGCTATGTGGTACTCTGATGGTGTTGTCTGAATTATGGATACAAGGCTCAATTCTTTTTGAGTTTCCCTTGGAAATTTTGGTACGTGTACAGCTTTGATATTTGTACAGTAAAAAAGTTGACACACTTTTTAGGGAAAATAATCTAACAAAAAGATTTGCTGCCTGAGTGGAAAGCATCATAAAGTTAGTGAGAAGAACAGAGCCATTGAAGAAGCCTTTGGAGCCCTGGAGTCATCTGTGGTGGAGAATGTTCCTCTGGTGTTAAAAATTCTGTATTTGGAAGAACTTAAAGATGTGAACAGGTCCACCCTCCCCTGAGGGATAGAGTTGACTTTCTCAACTAAGAACAGAAAAACCAGTCCCATAAAATATCACTTCATGGAGAGATGATAGCTTATCTGAAGGATAGTCAAGGTCACTCAAAGAGGCATCAAAATCTCACCAGTCCCAAATGACTGAATCCAAAAACAGAATGTGGAATATTAGAGGAAAATAGTTAATGGTATTCATGTAATGTTCGGCTTCAGTAAACCCCACAGCTGCTTGTCCAACAAGAGACTAACTGGGAGAAAAGAAGGCAGGGCCTGAAGGAACAGAAAAAAATGTTTGAAAATTTTAATGCACAATGGGAACAGGAGGGCAATGATAAAGGAAGTTAGTCAAAATGTCTCACTGAAACTGTGCTAAGATGACAAACTTACTTACTCTCTTTAGAGTTTATACAACAGATAGTAAATATGATTGTAAATAGATAGGTGATCACCATGTAATTACTGTTTGTTGCTACAAAGAATATAAGCAGAACAAATATCTGAAGGGTGGGCATATCCTAACTTGTTTTTAGGCCATAATGTTTAACTATTTAGAAAGAACTTCTAGAAGTCACACTGAAGAGGCAAGTATAACATGTGTGTATTCTGGAGGGTGTAACACCTACCATGGAGACAAAGCGATTATTCAAAAAGAAATATTAAAACTAAGGTTGGCAAAACTCGAAGAATAATAAAATGTATCAAAATATGGGGAAAAAATTCAATGGATGCTAACACCCACCTACCCAGTTTCTTAAAGGTAACTTTAAGAAAGATGACTCCTTTGACAGAACTACAAAACTGAATAGAGATTGAGAGATTAAAATAACTGCCTTTACCGTTCATGTGTGGGATACTTGACACTCCAAAGAATTTTGGACACAGTTCTTTATGTAGCAAGATCTTCCCCAAATCAGAATGGGTCCTGCCCCCCACAATAACTCTGGTATCCACATAGAGACTGAATAAGGGTATTTAGTAAAGTTGATTACCAGCATACCTAAGTGCAATGATTAAAACAGATAAAAGTTTTCCCAATATTTGGTAAAGATTTTTGGAAGTCTCTGTTAAAATTCAAAATCTGCTGCAGGGTAATAACATATTAAAGGGGCCTGTGTTTTTAGAGGATGTGAAAGTGAGCTGCTAATTAATTCCACTTACCTAAAAATTAATACATATTCTATTTGCACCAAAGAGCCTACATGAATAAGACAGCTTCTCAGCCTGTAAGAAGCTCTTAGCTTCTAACAACATTCCAGTGTCTATACAAGAGATATTATCATAATGTCACAGACCAATGAAGTTGCATAAAATAATAGGTCCTTAGAGAAGAAAAAGAGAAATGTATACATCCGTGCAGCAAAACACAGGTAGAAACTCATGGAATATCAGCATTAAGAGTATTTGGTTGTGTCTGAACCATTTTTTGGTTAGATAAAAAAAAGGTGGGGGGGAGGCATTTCATGAAAAAAAAAAAACAGTATAAAAAATGCCAATGAGCAGTTAACATAAAGTTAAACATTCTTGTAGCCTTTCTTCCTGTCCTCCTGGTTTCCTCACTCTAATACTACCTTCACAATTCCTTTGTAAAGAAATGAAATCTCTAACCTGAAACCTGTCAATCACATGCTAATATTTTTCAGTCCCTATCAAAGGCACAAACTGAATTTGTGAAACTTTTTAGCTTTCTATTTCCATGGCTGAAATTTCCTATTTCTAATTTCACTATCTATTAAGTATTTTTGCTTCATTATTTTTAACAAAAAAGGACACAAAAACAAAAAATTCTTATCCTGGTTCAATGCCTCCAAAATGAATCCTCAGACAGAATTTGAAAATTCCTGATACTCTTCATTTTTTCTTACTATATCATTTCTAGAGCTTTCCAGAAATGTTTCAAGCAGAAAGGTTTAGAATGCTGCTTTGGTCCACTTAAAAAGTTATTTTGTCTGTGCTACCAGTGGGTGGAGATAGTTTCTTAAACAACCAACTACAATACAAAGTAGAATATGTTAAAAGTGACCATTAAGGAGCAAAAGACCATAAGAAAAAAGAAATGCAGAAATTAATTCCAACTAAGGAAGATTAGAAAGACACCATAGAAAAGTGCCTAGAAGTTGGGAAGGAATTATGAATGTATTTTTTGAGACTAGCTTTTATCCACCTAACAATGGTCTTGAAATTCTCTCCTTTTATTAGGTACTGACATATATTGTGCTTGTAAATCTGACTGTTTTTGTATTTTTTTTAAATAAGACCATAATAATTTATTACCATGCTTATTTCTATATGTTACAAAATTTTAATACCTGCCCCAAAATATTATATTTTAAAATGCCTGAAATACACAACTGGACAATAAAGGAAACAATCTTGTTTACAGAGTTATAAATAAATGATATAAATGAATACTAACATATGGTGAAATTTCAAAATTTAGTTCACATCCATGACAATGTAAAATCAAAACCTCTAAGTATTGCTTTAAAATACTCTTTTTTTTTTCAGGTTTTTATTTATTTATTTGTCAGAGAGAGGGGATAGAGAAAGCCAGGCAGAAAGAGAACCAGGCTCCTCACTGAGCAAGGAGCCTGATGTAGGACTCTATTCCAGGACCTGGGATAATGACCTGAGCCAAAGGCAGATACTTAACTGACTGAGCCACCCAGACGTCCCTGCTTTAAAGTATTCTTTTTTTTTTTTTTTAAAGATTTTATTTATTTATTTGACAGAGAGAGAGAGACAGCCAGCGAGAGAGGGAACATAGGCGGGGGGTGGGGGTGGGAGAGGAAGAAGCAGGCTCCCAGTGGAGGAGCCCCATGTGGGGCTCGTTCCTAGGACTCCGGGATCACGCCCTGAGCTGAAGGTAGACGCTTAACGACTGAGCCACCCAGGCGCCCCATGCTTTAAAATATTCTTATCAGAAATATATCTCGGATAAACACTTACGTTTGTATAGCATTTTCTACATTGTAGAATCTGTTAATATTCTACATATGTAATTTAAACGCATTAGCTTGAGGGGTCCCTGGGTGGCTCAATCGGTTGAGTGTCCGACTCTTGGTTTCAGCTTGGGTCATGACCTCAGGGTCCTGAGATCTAGCCCCATGTTGGGCTCTGTGCTCAGTGTGGAGTCTGGTAGTCCTTCTCCTCCCCCTTCCCTCTCTCAAATAAATACATCTTTAAGAATAAATGAATAAATGCATTAGTTTGAAACCCTTAGACAAGTTCTAAGTTGTTCTTACGGTATTCCAACAATTTTGGCAGTATCAGTTCACAAGAGTTAAATCAACATCCAATGAACCCTAGGTCCAAAGGACTGTATACAGTAGCAACCATATACATGGTGATAGGCATTAGTTTCCCTTCTATATGCAAAGTTCCCCGTGATGTGACTAAGAAAGCCTCCAGGAGGTTCTTGTGGTCTCACAAGGCTGAGGGCCAGTTGAGAGAAGTGTACATGTGACATCATAGTTTTGTTTTAGACAAGAGAGTAGATAGCAGATGGTGGACATGTAAAACTGAATTACGTGGTTTCCTAAATAATTAAGCATCCCGAGTTAAATGATAAACTGAGAGGTATCTGGCTGGCTCAGTCACTGGAGCATGTGACTCTTGACCTCAGGGCTGTGAGTTTGAACCCTATGTTCGGGATACAGCTTACTTAAACAAACAAACAACTCATAGTTCAATAAAAGTAGCTGTTTTTTTTTTCTTTTTTTAAAGATACACTGAGGCACATTAAAATTTTCAAGAGTTTGTCCAACCATACATTGATTCAAATCACATGGATGCACACCAAAGATGGTTAAGAGCGCTCTGCTAAAAGGAGCTAGGGTAGAGGTTTTTATAGAGAAAGTGTATAAGCAAAACAAAGAAATATTTGATTGGCTATAGCTTAAGTAACTGCCTTATTTGGGGAAAACAGCTGGCTGCTTATGGTTGGTTGTTTTCAGGTTTCATTTTCTCAGATGCACTTTCATTGACTCATGCTTATGCTTTCATTTGCTTAGGTAGACTACCAAGGCATTAAAGTCACCTCAATCCAATGGCCTCCTTGTTTAATTACATTACCATCCCTTGCCACTAATGCCTCTAAACCACACACACACACACACACACACACACACACACACACACACCCCTCTTCCAGGAGATGTGAATAAAATAGCAAAAGGGAAAGAAAGAAAGAAAGAAAGAAAGAAAGAAAGAAAGAAAGAAAGAAAGAAAGAAAGAAAGAAGGAAGGAAGGAAGGAAGGAAGGAAGGAAGGAAGGAAGGAAGGAAGGAAAGAAAGAAAGAAAGAAAGAAAGAAAGAAAGAAAGAAAGAAAGAGTAAGCTTTAGGAAAATTTTAAGTATTTAAAGCCCAAATCACCTGATTTTCTCCCTTCTTGACCAAATGTTCTAAAGATGTCATTTCCCTTTTCTTTCTTTCTTTCTTTTTTTTTTTTTTTAAGAGAGAGAGAAAGAGTGATTTTCTTTTGCTAGTACTTCATTTTAGAGGAAAGAGACCTTTTACCTGGTGACCAGTGATTTCCCCATGTTCACAAAACTACTGAGTCATAGAGCAAAAGTCAGGCCCAGCACAACAGCACTGGATTCTCTTTCCTTTTTTTTTTTTTTTTTTAATAACCTACTTTTCATTATGCCAAAGTTTCCGACTCCAGCCTCTTTGTATAATATCTTCATAAGAGTACTATGCATATCCTTGGCCATATTTTATTTTTATTTTTTATGTGAGAGGTCTCATTTTGGCAAATGAATGCAATATAAAAAATGTGATCTGAAAAGTAAAAAAAAAAAAAAAGCAGATGAAAATAAATATGTTTACAAATTATTATAGAATACAAAAGAGTGTTAAAACTCTCAAGGAGAAGATAACAAAATATGTCCAATTGTATAAAGACTCTTCTCTTCCAAGAAATGGGAATAAAGCTGAAGACCCAGTTTGATTTCACTGCTGAAAAATGTACAAAATAGAAAAACTAGTCAAGGTCAAATGTGTGAGCCCACTACTTGTACCTGTCTACTCTTGACGTGAGGAAGGCTGATAACTGCAGTGCAAGGAAGAGCTTTCATGAAGTTTCCTACCACCTGGTGGGCACACAGTTGATTGCTGTGGCCACATGTTGTGCTGTGGTCCCTCCCTCCTCCACAGGAACTTCTCTTGGGAAGGATCTTTTTTGGTTGGTTGAAAGTCTAGGCATAAAGAAATGTCCCAGTTCATATCTGAATAATCTAGATTCTTATGTCAGAAGCCAAAAGAGAAACTAACCACATAACTCCGAAGTTTCATTCTGGATATTGTTTCTGGAATTCACTTGTGTCATTTGGTTGAAAAATCAATGATATTATTTCAGCATTTTATTTGGTATTTTGTTTGGGATTGCATTGAGTTATAGGTCAGTGGGATGGGGAGTTGGATGAAACCTGAAATCTGTACAAATGTATCTTCACATTTAAAAATATTGGATATGTTTCCACTTGCTCAATTCATTTATAATCTTTATTAAAATATTATAAACTTCTTCACAATGTCAGTGAACATTTGTTGATAGTTTTATTTCTAAGTATTTATAGAAATTTTTCAGTTACATTTTCTAACTGGTATATAGCCAGTTTATATGAAAGCTATTAATTCTGACAAACTGATTTTATACATAGTTTATGACTGTCTCACTTGCCAGTAATAGTAAAGAATTTTTAAACATATTCTTCATTCTTTTAGGGTGTTTTAGGTGGATGAGAAGCTATATGCCTTTATTCATTTGTCTGCCATCATGATCCAGTTCCTTGAATTTAATATTTTTAAATTTGGGGGGAGGAAATTAATTTGGGTATTCACAGCTCTACAGTTCACTAAGGACAGCATAACTCATTTGTAACCTAGTAACCACGTTTGTCACTAAATTACATATTTGCCAGGCTAGCTGACTAAGTAATTGCTCCAGTGTGTCAACCTGAAAGAGGTCACTGGAAATCTCAGTAATTTAAACATTTTAGGTCTGGAGAGGAAAATGTAATTCCTCCACAATCGTTGTGAGAAAAAAATGGAAAGCTCTATCTTACAATGCTAGATTTTTATCACTGAAAGTAAAAAAGAAAAACACAGTAGTTTTCTCTAGGGTTCCCCTTCATTTTAAATCAATGTACCCAAAAGATTTTATCTCACTTCATGAAAACAGCTATATGCATAGGGATATCTCTATCTCTACTTATTTATCTATCCATCTATATACATAAACTTATTATATACCTAAGAAATATCCATATCTTTCTTTAAGCAAAAAAGATTTTGATATTTAACCCTGAGTGAAAGCATAATATTTTTCTTCATGGCTTCTCAACAAAGTGGTCATGTTTTCCTACACTTTTTAAATGAAGATGAACTCCATCATCAGTTATTTTGTGACCACAGGCAGGAGTTAAAATTTGGAAATATACCTCAGCCTTTTTTTTTTTTTTTTTTTAAGATTTCATTTGTTTGTCAGAGAGAGAAAGACAGCAAGAGCAAAAGCAGGGGGACCAGCAGGCAAAGGGAGAAGCAGACTTCCCGCTGAGCAGGGAGCCCCAAGTGGGACTCAATCGCATGACCCTGGGATCATGACCTGAGCCAGAGGCAGACGCTTAACTGACTAAGCCAGCCAGGCATCCCTCAGCCTGTCTTGGGAGACGAAGTTACCTTCAAAATTATAAATATGTGATAATTAAGATCAGCCTCTTAACTTCGATCTGTTACTCTTACAGACTCCAAAGATCAATTCGTGAAATAATGAAATTCAAGTACTGAGGTGTGGTAAGTTCATTGGTTCATTTAATGGAAAATTATGCTACCACTCAAAATAGTACTCAAAAGAATATACAACAGTTTGAAACACTGCTATGTAGTAAAAGGAAAAAAGAAACCCAATTTTTATGTACTACTTGATGATAAAAAGAATGTTTGCCTTGGAGCTCCTGGGTGGCTCAGTTGGTTAAGTGTCTGACTCTTGATTTTGACTCAGGTCATGATCTCAGCATCCTGAGATCAAGCCTAGGGTTGGGCTCTATGCTCGGTGGGGAGTCTGCTTGAGATTCTTTCTCTCCTTTTCTCTCTCCCTTTGCCCCTCCCCCACCTCTCTTTCTTTCTCTCTAAAATAAATAAATATTTTAAAAAAGACTATTTGTCTAAAATTTTAAAATGAAAGAAAAATATTAGCAGTACTTTACACTTAGATACTAAAACTATAAGCAATCCTGACTTCATTTTTTTTCTTGTTTTATAAAATTGCCCTAAAAACGGTATTATTTTACTTAAAACATATTTCAAAAGAACTATCAAATAAAACATACTATGGTAAAGTTAAGTCAAAGTAGAAAGAATGTAAACTTGTTTATATTATAATTTGAGAAAATGTATTCTACAAATACCACTTTATATAAAAAAGTCAGAGCAAATCCAGCCAAGGAATGAAAATGACAATGACAATGGTGATTTCCCCCCAAAACTTCATTTGCTACTGACCAGCGTAATGCCACTGTCAATGTCAAATCACATAATTTTTTGATCCGTTCCAAAGTTAATGTGAATACCGTACTTAGTACTGTGAATCCATTTATTTTCTCCTCCCAGATTTTACAAGTTATACCAACAAGTACTTCTCCTGCTGTCAAATCAATTTAAATGTAAGTCACTAATAAATTCTTCATTATCCAGGATCTCAGGCAGAAAAGCACAAGACAAAAAGCAGAGAACATGACATTCCAATTTAAGGATATACTGTATCTTATAATACCACAGATTCCCTTGCACATTCTGGCAATCTCATTCTTGGGGGTGGCAATCTCATTCTCTAGTTAGGGCAAGGGTTGGGCTAGGCACAACCACTCTCTAAGAGCAATGCGGAATGGAGGTCTCTGAAGATTGTATAGCTTTATTTTAATTACATATTTATAATTAATATTTAATTTAATTTATTTATTTATAATATTTAATTTAATTTATATTATATATTTTTATTTTTATTTATTTATTTAATTTATATTTATAATTTTATTTTAATTCCACTTTGGAAATTATTTTTTCTAGCTTCTTCCTTTATTCCATTCTTTTTTGGAATGTGTCCAGTTGAATTCCTTTTCTATTTTCCTTTATTTCTGAATTTGTTTCCATATTTTAAAATGGACTTGTGTTTTGTTTGCTTTGTTTTGGAGATTTGAGTACATCCAAATTAGCTTTTTTTTTTTTTTTAACATAATAAAGTTTTATTGCACAAAACAGGATTTACTCCACAATAAACTTTTGTAGGCCTTCTGAACTTTAAGCTCAGCATCTGCTTCTCACAGGAGCCAAATTTCATATAATACAAAAATTATAATACACTTATCATATCTATCTACACTTATCCTATGTTAAATTCTCCTATTTTTCCAATTTTAGAAGTAAAAAGGCACTTTTCAATTTGAGAATAGCTATCTTCATTGACATTTTTTACTTTGTTGCAAAATTTTAGAAGACATCACACTTTTTCCTTAAAACAACAAGAGTAACAGTACCAGAAAAAGCATCACGATGCCTTTTTCAAAGATCAGAATCATATCATTTTACGTTTTGAATAAATTGGCTTAGCCTGGGGTGGAGCGTATAAGTTTACATTAGAAAACATAAACCTTTTATCATGATCCTGGCAAATTAAGATTTTATCTTTTTTTTACTCATTCAAACTATGATGAAGTACCTTCTGGGCTTCCTCAGAACACTTTAATGTTTACGAAATTCTTTATAAGTAGATATAGGAGTGTGTGTGCACGTGTGCATGCAAAACAAGAGAGTACTAGCAAGATCAATAAATGTCCCTACAGTTATTTTAAGTGATACTTAATTTCTTAAATAAGACTTTATTTATTCCTTTTAGAGAGAGAGAGCACCCAAGTGGGGGAAGGAGCAGAGGGGAGGGAGAAGAGGGAGGAGAGAGAATCTCAAGCAGACTCTGCACTGAGTGTGGATCCTGATGCAGGGCTTGATCCCATGACCTGAGATCATGACCTGAGCCAAAACCAAGAGTCTGATGCTCAACTGACTGAGCCACTCATGCATCCTGAGTGATATTTAATTTTTAATTTTCTATTTTATTATTTTCATCAAACATACAAATTTTCATGACTGCTAATTTATAAGTTGTTATATTATTTAGGATTCTACTGGTTGCAAGTGATATAAATGCAAGTAAAATGAACTTGGGCAAGATGTGGACAATAAAGAATATACTGGCACATTTATCAAACTGCAGGTGTCTGGGCAATCAGAATCAAGACCTTGTGGTCCACCTGGACTCTAGCTCTGTCTCTCATATTTGCATCCCTTGGCCTGCTTACTTGTCTCTTGAATACACATTTCAGTTGGGGCAGTGGTGGTATATCTGCCTCTTGAGAGTCAATTACTAGGGAATGATGAAATAAAACTTAGTTGACAGATAGGCTTGTTCTAGAGCTCCTGGTTTTTAAAATGTTCTATATTCCCATTCTACAACTAATATTTATTGAGATATTTCTTGGTTATGTTTCTAGTAGTTGGGAGATAAATTAAATAAAAACTTACCATGTTGTAGGTACAATGTTAAGCAACAGTGACAGGTGGATAAACACAGTACAGACCTTACTTTGTAGTAGTACATAATTTGATAAGGAAAACAGAAAGGTTAAAATAAAGTAAATTTATATAAATGTACATATATACATGATATTTGCTATAATAAAGTTATATATGAAATTTTTTTTAGCAAAAATTGATTATCTTTGCAGAAAAGGGTGGAAATTTAGGTGTAGGGAGAGATTTTTTTTACATTGCAGGTGATACTTGACTAACATTTGGAAGAATTAATGTGTTTAACCGTTGAATTATGAATAAGAATATAAAGTGCTAAGGCATAGAGTCACAGAATAACATGGTACTTTGGAAAGTTGTAAATATTTCAGATGGTAATTAAAGCATATGAGTCATTTTTACATACAAAGAGTTAGATGGGTAGCCAAAATCAAAAAAGGAATGATTTTGTACATCATGCAAAGGATATTGGAATTTATTCTACTTTGATTCAAAATTTTTAAACAGGATTTGAATGAGCCGGGGGGCAGTGACAAGATCAAATTTTCATTTTAAAGAGATCTTGCTGGCAACACTGTGGAGAGAAGTTTGCTGAGGATTATGATTGCCCAATAAACGAGACAGGAGACAATGGGTATAATTTCTTGAACCAAATCAGTGATGCTCAAGACTGATGACTGATGACAGAAACCTGAGCATCCTTTATAGCATGATTTGTAAGAAAACTGTGGTACAAATTTTAAAAGACATTAAATAAAACAAAACACTTGTCTCTCCATTGTGGATTAGTTGTAGTTTTATATTCATCATATATAGATACTCCTTGGTTATCAACTCAAGATGACTAAACTTACATTCATTAGTAAATTTATAATTTGGTTCAACATATAGAAGAATGAAAAGGACTGAGTGACAATAACATTAACACCATCATTCATGCCCTGTTCAATTTATACAGGCTCAACTTCAGAAGAATATGCAACATCATGAAAAAACATTCTTATCAGTTCTAAAATCACACATTTGACTTTCCAAAGCTTTCCATTACTTGGCGGCACTCCTACCCATCGAGAACCATTTCCAACTCACATTTATCAGGCACACAACAAAATGGCCATTCTCCTCTCTCTCTAATACTCCTGACTCCGTACTTCCCATTATATATTCTCCTATTAGGATAGTGTCTTTCATTCTTCTGTCAACAAAACCATATTCTCCCAAATTCTTAAGGCCTGGCTGCAGTCTTTCTTACATGGAGATTTTACTACACCAGCCCATGCTAATCATTTTCTTCTCTTATTTCCTACGAGTGAATGAGTAGGTACAATTTGACTTTTAAACTTGTCTCTGTAATTAGTCACATAGTGCCTTGATGGAAGAACTAAGTTTTAAAAGGCCTTTTTATATTTCACATAGCACAGCATTGAAAATATAGCAAAGTTTGCTAAATAACTTTTTAGTGATTCATGTTGGTAATATCAGAATGGATTGGCATCATTTTCTTTATTCAAGGAAAAATCCTAATTAGATAGGAATAGTAGACTTTTTAAAGGGGATTTTCAATCATCATTATTTACTGCCTGAGCTTATGCTGCGTCTATTACAAAGGACTGACTGGATGAAAGATCTAGCTGGAGTAATTCCTTGGCTCCATTCCATGACTACCTTAGAAGTCTAATTAAATATTAATTTTATTTTTTTGTCAAGTCAAGTGTAGAGATGTTATAAAGACAAATAACTGAGAACTGGTGAAGGGAATACTTCCATTTGATTACTAAAAAAAAAAAATTGTTAAAATATACTATGTAAAAACCACATTGCAGAAAGTTAAATATAAAATGACCGATGATTCTTAACATCTAAAACCCTTTTAAATTTCATCTTAAGGAGGTAATATGCACAAATAGTACATTTTACAATAGAGTCTGACATGTTTTATTCATTTTTCATAGCATGCAAACTTTTACAATGAGCCAGTTATTTGAAATGAACCTTATTTAGTAATATGCCTGATGGCAGTTACTGGTTCCATTAAACTACTAAATTAATATTAATTTCATTTTTAGATTGCAACTTCAGCTGGTTAGCTGCAGATTTTTTTTACATGAAAGACAGTAAAATTTTAAATGAAAAAATTAATCCAGATGGACTAGGAAAAACCTAGGAGGATTTTAAAACTCCTACCATAATGTAAATAAACTGTATTTCATCCACAGCACCCCCAAACAACAAATGCTTTCTAACTTCATAAGCATATGGTTGACTCTTTCAAGGAGAATGTCTCATAATTAAAAACAAAATTAGAAAAAAATTCTTTGACATAATTTCAGACGGGATTTTTAGGATAAATGTAATTGTAGAGCTTAAACGATGTGAATTATCCTTGCTAGTGAACAATCTTGCTTAAAATACTAGTGAACAATCTTGTTTAAAAGTTAGTAATGTATGTAAGACTAATCAATTCCACTGGATAATTTTAGCCAGAAAAATAATTAGAGCAAAATATATTAAAGAAATGGAGAACGAGAGAGAGAGAGAGAGAGAGAAAAGAGATGTAAGTCTAATCCAAAGCAATAACCTACTCTAATGATTGCTCGGGATCAGCAAGTATTCCTCTTTCTGACAAAGCCATGCAGAGGAGTGTGGTAGCCCACTCAGCCACATTTCGTGTATTAGAGAAATTCAGAACTGAAATTCCTTTGACCACTCTCTGCTTAATATTACTGATAGCAGAGAAGTCATAAATATTTACATTATTCTCCTTATATCTTTCTATCTTAGACAAGTTTGATCATTTTTTCTCCCTTCTTTTCCCCCCACTAAACACTAAAGTATTAGGATGACAAAAACAATCTTCCACTGATTTTACTGTCATATTAGCCAAGAAACATTAAATGTTACAAGCTTGCTCTTAGTTGATAAGCAACTATTAGAGTGTGAACAATTTAAAAAAGAGTTCTTAACTTGAAGCTTTAGAACATTTTATTTGATAGATTTTTGATTTATTGGGTTTGTGTGTGTGGCTAAATGAATCAAGCTAAATGTAGTACTGTTGTTATCACAGTGAAAAAAATCTGTGATAATAAATTACCCATTTTTAGCTCTTTTCAAGATAACAGGTAAAATTAAAATCATAGGTTCTCAAGAGAGCTCTTTTAAAAAAATAATATATTCTACCTTTCATGACTGGAACTAAAAGATCTTAACTGTCTTTTACCTACAGTTTTTCTGTTTGTTTGGTTGGGTTTTGGCCTTGATTAAGTTACCCCATAATCAAATCTCAGATATGGAAGGAACATATCATTCACCCCTTTGGACCATCCACTGCACAGATTCTCCCTACAACTGAATGAAAGACAGCTATTCTTCTTGACCCAAACATTTCCTGTGGCAAGGTTCATGCCTCATTGCTTGGGAAAAGCATGGAATAAATTAAATTGAACCTGTTCAAATGGAAGTAAATTTCTAGCGTCAGTTTAAAATACAGAACATGTTATCCTTTATTTGAGCATATATGTTTATCAAAGCACATGATATTTCATGTTTTTAGCATATTCACCATACGTTTGCATCATTCAAAGAATGTGAGGTGTTTTGTTTTCACACTAATACCACTATTCTGAGAATTTTCTTATTATATATTAACTACTTTTTAAACCTAAATACAAGATTTCCCATTAATGTTTGTAAAATTCTAGCTCTTTATTTTGACTTGTTTTCCACCTGCCAAAGTTAATTTGACTATTCATTACTCACCTAAACTCTTCACTGCCCTGTACCATGTTATGCCATTCGTAAAAGAGTTAACAAAAATGCCACCACCAGCAACTAGGCCAGAAACAGATGATGTCAGAGACAAACTGAAGGTAGAGTCATAGTGTTACCATCAATTCTCCTTAAGGATTCTTTTCTTTTATTAAAAAGATTTATCTATTTATTTGAAAGAGGGAGAGAGTGAGTGGTGAAGGGACAGAGGAAGAGAATTTCAAGCAGATTCCCCACTGAGTGCAAAGCCTATTGTGGGGCATGACACATGTCCCTAAGATCATTACCTGAACCAAAACCAGCAGTTGGACGCCCAACCAACTGACCCATCCAAGTGCCCCTCTCCTTAAGGATTCTTGTAGCATAAGCACATGTAGGAACATTTAGGGTCCCAGGACTCAAGCAAATATCTAAATACCACTTTAAGATCTTAACTGAATATCCATATAATACCTTATCAAGATATCACAAAAAAAAAAACGCCATTCTAATTTCTATGAAACCCAAGTGTGCCTGGACGTGAGGGGCGCCTGGGTGGCTCAGTCGTTATACGTCTGCCTTTGGCTCAGGGTGTGATCCCAGAGTTCTGGGATCGAGCCCTGCATTAGGCTCCCTGCTCCGCTGGGAGCCTGCTTCTTCCTCTCCACTCCCCCTGCTTGTGTTCCCTCTCTCACTGGCTGTCTCTCTGTCAAATAAATAAATAAATAAAATCTTAAAAAAAAAAAAAAAGAGTGACTTTACTATCACCCTCTGACTTTTGGAAACTGGGTTATTTCAAAGTGAAGATTTATGAGGGCAAAAGCTCATTAAGCACGGTAACATAATTCGGGCCTCACTAATATCAATGAATCCAATGGTATGACTTCATTCATTCTTTCATTCATTGAACAAACATACTAACTTTTAGCAAAAGTTAGCTGCTATTGATGATGATGATGATGATGATGATGGTGACGATGAGTACTGGTATTAATATCAACACTAGATGCCAGGCAAGCCCCTAGATCTGGGGAATTCAGCATTGAACAACACACAGAATTTCTTTTTCTCAGGAAACTTACCAAGTGATGAGAAGGAAACAGAAAATGTAGCAAAGAAAAAAACAAATAAAATGATCTCAAGCAGTCACAATGCATTGAAGAAATCAAAAAGAGTAATAGGAAAATGTAAAGTCTGGAGGTAGGCAAAAGATTGGCCAATAAAGTAAAAAATAAAGTGGCTCATAATGCAACAATACTTACTAAATGTTAGTTGAATGAATAGAAAAAATAACTGACACAAAGGAAAAAGGAAACGAACAAATGATTTGGAGGAGAAAAAGGCAAATAGATAGAAATCACCCTTAAAATGTACACCATTTTCAATCACAAACACACACACACAAAGCAGGTAAAATTGTCCCTCAGATTTTCCAGCCCATTCCCAAAAGTTCCATGATTGTCCTTTTGTAATTTGTCCCTCCTTGAAAGGCTATATTTTTATTTGATCTGTTTTAACATGGATACAAATTTTGTTGATAACATAATGTGTAGTATTCCTAGACTTTTTCTTCCAAAAGGTAGCCCTAAACTCCCCCTGCCATGAAGACCGGAGTGCAGACCAACCGTATATGCTAGGATGGGATAGAATACGAGGCGGGGGTGGAGGTATCATAGGGCCCTTGAACCATTTTTGTATAAAGCCCTAAAGTGAAATTTTAAATGCAAATCTGAATGGAAAATAATTAGCATTTTCTTTCCTTATCCCAAGAAGTCAAATAAGGTAAACTATTGTATCACCATGAAAAGAAATATAAACCCATGCTCCCTAAATGATCATTTCAGTTGTTGGGATTAATTTCTCAGTTGAACAGCATCTGCAGGTAGGATTATTCTTTTGATGCTTCTCTTCAACTCAAAATATTTTCTGACAGCAAGTAAATAAGGCCTGTGTATTTCAGAGACGAGAATGCCTGGGCTCAAGAAGAAAAATGTTATCATAAATAAATATATTCCAAGGTGTCCCCACGTTTACTGAGCTCTGAGATAATAGGGGGAAAAAATCTCATTTATATTGAAGAATATAGTTTCCTGCCTTCTTTCTCACTTCTGCATAATACTAACAAAAGGCTTGTGGTATATTTTTGGCTCAAAACTCTGGCCACAGGTATATTTTAGCTGAAAACTGGCCACAGGACATCTCTTCGTACTAAATACAGTACTTTTCAAATGGTTATTTGGTTTAAAATTTGTAGCTGAGTAAAAATACCTAGCTTATTTTCCATAACTTAACTGTAAGAGAGAATCACCTGAATTTAAAACAAACATTTATGAAACCAATTAGGTTTATTCAGGAAAAAGAAAGGAAAGATCATAAGTTCATTAACATTAAGCTTATCAAATGCAATACTGTCTGAGTAAAAATTCTTGGATTGATGAAAACCTTTATTTTTTTTTTAAAGTCACACCCTTACCTAAATTTGCTTATAAAAGAATACTAAGTATAATTTTAAGACAAATCAAGATGACATTGCTTTAGTAAAATAATGACAGGTTACTTTGCCTTGGGATCTGAATATGACAAAAATCAGTGTCTAAATCCCGGCCATTCTAGTCACAAATGCCATTTTTACCATGAATTGCAAATAAACTAAGGCTTGGTATATACTCTTACTTTAATATACATATTAGAAAAAGTTTTCCACTTTAGATTAAGTATCTTTCGAAATGTCAATAATTCCTTATGCACTATAAAAGCTATCTCACGTAACTTACACTGACAAACTAGAGACTCCACATATAAAGCAGAGGTTTTGCTGTCCTTTTGTCCTACATTTATAAGCAGCAATTTCTATTTATTTCCAAATCAGTTAACAAAAATATTTGCTTTTTAAGTCCAAAAGGAAAAAAAAAAGATTACCTTACTTCCTTCTACTTCTGATTGCTATAAAATCACTGAACTCAAGTGAATTCAAAACACTAGATGAGGGAGTAATCATCACATTAAAGTGATTAACTTAACATCTGACTAATATTCTATTAGATCTGAACTATTTCTTAAGATTTGAACTCCTTTTGTAAGAATATGATTTTGATGTCCTAGTTCTCTGAAAGATGAAAAAAAATCAACTGTTGTTTAATCTTCAAATAAAAAGTTGTTAGGTTACTGAGTTTTAAATTGTTTACTTCTGCAAGAATTTTAAAGGAAAGACATAAAAAATAAAAATATGGTGAAATATTTCATTTGAATTACAGAGAAAAATAAACACAAAAGCACGTGAGTGTACATTTGTGTACATGTGGTGGTGATGGGGTTATAGAAAGTAGGTTAACTTTATATAGGATATAGGAAATCTAATGCTTCTCTTATTATATGATAAAAATAGGTTAGATGGATGGTGTCGAGCAGATTTTTTTTAGTGATACGCAATATGCTCTGCTAAAGGCTTATTTTAAAATAGAAACTACAATTTGTAAGGGAATTATGCCTCATGAAAACAAACCTCTTAAAGCAATCAATTTTGAAGTTTTTCATTAAAATACAAGTTGGAATCCTCTCCCCTTCAAGTTTCTAAATAGATTTTGGATTGTATTTCTTCTCTTTATATCTAAGCTTATCTATGCTTACTTTTTGCTTAAAATGCTATTGAGGAACATTCAAAATGTCTTCCATTGAAATGAAATTTTTTTTCTTTGTTTAGGTGGTGTATAACATATCTATAGTCAGTATAACTTGAAAAACAAAAATCATTTAATTAAAAATAGTATAATCAGAATATGTACCTGAGTTCTAATAGAGATTGAGGCAACAAAATATGTATTGAACATTAAGTTAATCATATCATTTCTCAGAAAAACCTCAAGCTGCTTATAATAAACATTATCCACTTTAATTTTTTAGAATTGTTAGTTTTTCTCAGTTGTTCTAAATAGATACTTGAGTAACACAAAAAAAACATACTTGAGTTTTTGCATCAGATAATACACTCAGAATAGCACACCCTGCACCAAGAATGTTTCTGCTTTTCTTTCAGTGTCTCTGGCACCAAATGATGCATTACAAAAAAAGAAATAGCCTCTCCAATCATGTTCATTAAGAATTTTGCAAAGAAGAAGTTATAAGAGAATACATGGTCCATCTCTATGATTACAGCCCATATTTATATATGATGTCTAATAGTCGTATTTCTTAATTGTTCAAAATAAAAAGTAGGCTTTTAAAATCAAGACAGATTATACCTTTGTTTTTCTTTTTATAAATCTACAAAATCTTATAAGGAAGGAATTCCTCTAAAGAGTTTAAGATTTGGCTCAGATCAAATAAAAAGGCAAACATTACTGGGAAAATTGCCATTTGTCAACTGTTCCATGTCATATCATGTGGTGATACAGTTCTCTAAACAGCAAATGTCAGAATGCTGACACTCTACTGTACAAACTAAAACAAGTGCAAAACTGAGCATAAACGATCCAAAAATATTGGCAGTAGTGCATCTCTAGATGAATGGTGTTTGTGATGACTAATATTTTCTTCCTAAGGTTCTAGTACGCCTTCATTTATTTTCTATAGGACATCCCTGGGGGAGGGGGACAGAGAACACATTAGAGTCAAGTTATTTTTAAAGTTAACAATGAAAAAAAAATGATTTTGAATCCTTGCTTAATTAAAGATGGAACAGTACAGAAGGGTGACTCACTTCTGTCATAAGAAGCTGAAAATTAAAAATTATGCAATATCCTGAAAGTAGAAAGATTGATTCTACATTGCTTCATACAAAAAACCTTCAAATCCATCCCAAAGTTCACCTATTTAAACTCTTTGTTGATACCACTGCATTGTGCTTTTTTAAATGCAAAAATATAACAAAGCATGAAAAAGCTTATTTATTACATCAAATAGTAGCTTCTAATGATCAAACAATTGCTTTCTTTTTCACTGACTGAAAACTTAAAGTATACATTCTTCAAATATTCAAATCTTACCTTTAGAGAGACATTAACATGAATTGTTTCTTCATCCAATTTTGATTCAACATTCCCTAACCATCAAGGTACAGATTTATGTAAGCAAGCAGAGGTCCTAATATGTGTTACATTTTATTCAGAAATATAGATGACAGTTCCCTTTACTAGGTAGCCTTAGAGGGACTAGTTCTTGTCATAATGTTGTCATAGTGATAGTGACATCAATGTACTTCATGGTAATCACTGCAGCGATTTATCTGAGAAAAATATCAGTGCTGATTTCCTGGCGCATTTTATATTTCAAAACGCTGTAAAATGTACCATTTTTACATTACAGGTAAATGGATTTTACTTAAGTAAATCACACAAAAATAAAGACTAACCTATGGATATATGTATCTGTGAAATGTAGATAAAAACATAAGTATCTGAATGGATGATGGTGAACATAGCCAAGAGATCATGATTAACCGGTTGCTAAGGAAGATTCTGCTCTCAAGTGCCTTTGCCAAATACAAAAGCTCCTCAAGTCATGAGCTCGGTTTAATTATTTTGTTAAATCCTTTTTTAATTTTTTTGGGCTCCAAAAGTGATATGGTGGTGATAGTCCTGAATTCTGGATTCCATCCCTCACAGTCTTGGCATAACACTTTCAGGCGTCACCTTTCATGCCAAAGGGATGTTACTGAAACTTCAGATGTTACACATAGTGGTTCAATTACCTCTTACTCCATTGCTTTGCAGACTGACATCACAATAATCAATGAGAACAACACCGTCAGAGCATCTTAGAGATGGACAGAGAATCCCCATTTTTAGGTCATTAGCTCATTAAAAATGAAAACTGTATACATGAAAAGGTTACTTTTTACATATTTAAAATGTCTTCTTTTAATAAATGAATTACTTTAATACCAAACTATGATATAATATTTGAGCTTTTCCCACAAGATCAAAGGATTTACTTTTAAAATAATTCTTAAAGAACCATAGATGTTGACCAGTAAGGGATCCCATGCTGAAATTTGGAAGAAAATTACTCCCTCCTCCAATCCAGGAAACATGTCTCCATAATTGACTATGCAGCCTCATTTTGAGAAGACCTTAATGTCCTTCATGAATCTGTCAGTCTGGCCAGTCATCAATTCCTTATCTAAAAGTAATTAATTCTAATTAAAATAAAGCCTCTCTGGGCAAAGTAGAACTTCCCGATTTGTGTAAAATCTATCAGTTAATGGAGGATACTATGAAAAACACAAGATAACTTTCAGTCAGAGATTTGCTTCATTTATCATTCTCATCAGTTAGACTCTGAGAAGTAGCATTGCTACATTGTCACACCTGAAATTTTACTTCAAAAATGGTGACTTAGATGGCATCAAACATAAGGACCTGTTTGCATTGAAAGGACTATCTTTTAGTTGATTAAAAAAATAATGTGTTGGGGCGCCTGGGTGGCACAGCAGTTAAGCATCTGCCTTCAGCTCAGGGCGTGATCCTGGCGTTACGGGATTGAGCCCCACATCAGGCTCCTCCACTATGAGCCTGCTTCTTCCTCTCCCACTCCGCCTGCTTGTGTTCCCTCTCTCGCTGGCTGTCTCTATCTCTGTCGAATAAATAAATAAAATCTTTAAAAAAAATAATGTGCTTACTCAAGGCTCTATTAAGATGGGTTGAGAACAAGTCTCCTCAAACTGCCTTTATCATGTGTACTAATCACCCTCCTCCCCTTGAAAGCCCCAGGCCCCTTTCTCATTCCTTAGCTCAAGATGGCACATGATCCTCAACTGCCCAGCTTGTCCTTTGGTCTCATATCCTTAAGAGACACCTGCACACAAATCATCGAATTTGTTCTTCTCCTGATAATCTGTTTTACATTCATTTGACTACTAGATCAGCCAAAGAACCTACAAGGGTAGAAGAAGTATGTTTTCCTCCCCAACAACAGCTTTCATGGAGCTGATTTTGATTCAGTGTTATTAATAAAGGATTTTATTTCCATTTAGGAAATTTTCACAAGTCATTAAGTTGACATTTGAAGTTATGAATATTTACTTTATGCCATACCATCTCAGACTGCTTTAGTGTGGGACTGGAAACCAAAAGCTGTATGGAACGCATGCTGTCAGTAGCATCTTTATATGTTGTATTTATATCTATAGAAACATATATATGAACATATTTATATTATTTAATAAAATGTACATTTTTGGGGGCGCCTGGGTGGCACAGCGGTTGGGCGTCTGCCTTCGGCTCAGGGCGTGATCCCGGCGTTAATGGGATCGAGCCCCACATCAGGCTCTTCTGCTATGAGCCTGCTTCTTCCTCTCCCACTCCCCCTGCTTGTGTTCCCTCTCTCGCTGGCTGTCTCTATCTCTGTCGAATAAATAAATAAAATCTTTAAAAAAAAATGTACATTTTTGTTGCATCATTTAAGTTTAGTCATTATTAGTGCCTTTACAATCCCAAATAATAAATTATCATGACCGGTACTTCCCAAATGCAGGCTATTTTGTCCCCGGGAGATTTTTGCCAATATCTGGAGACACAGTTGTTTGTCACAACTGCATATGAGGAAGTGCTACTGCTACCTAGCGGTTGGAGGCCATGGATTGCTGCTAAACATTCTGCAATGCGTACAATGTCCCTCATAACAAAGACTTACACAGTCTCAAATACCTCCGATGTAAAGAGTGTCAAGGTTTGCCAGACACAAACACAGATACACACACACGGAGGACATATAAAACCAACTGACAATGGTGACCAAACTCTGTTGCTCTGGAGAGGAGGTTAAATAATTTGCATCTTATAAAGATATTAATTTATTGAGGCTTAATCTCAAGCATGATATGTGGTGCACTATCCTAATTTTCAGACACATGCTTAGCCTACTTCAATATCAGCACCATTGTTGAACACTGATTCTCAGGTTATAAATAAGCATATAGTTTGCTGAACTGAAATAAATATGTCCTGATACAATGCATATACCCTGGGGAAAGTAACCATACTTCCACTCAGCAAGACTTGCTAGAAAGTACAGTCCTAAAGAATGCATAATCATTTACATTGTGCATGTTCTCTGTCTAGAAGGCTAGACATTGGGAAGAGCATTGGGAAGAGCATATGCTCTAGAGACACTAACATTGGGAAGAGCATATGCTTCATTTTTGTTTCATATTACTGAACACATGTTAAAGAAAACATTTACCACCCAGAAGAGTAGAGATCAAATTCAAGATAACAAAGTATTTCTGATTAAAAGAGAGAAAGAAAGAGACAGAGACCAGAAGAAATACCAAGATTGCATAGAAACTTTTATTATAATTGGTATAGATCTCTCTTCTTTAGCTTAAAAATGGGTTTTCTTTCTTTTTTTAAAAAAAAATTTTATTTATTTATTTATTTATTTATTTATTTGACAGAGAGAGAGAGAGAGAGACAGCCAGTGAGAGAGGGAACACAAGCAGGGGGGTGGGAGAGGAAGAAGCAGGCTTCCAGCTGAGGAGCCTGATGTGGGGCTCGATCCCAGAATGCTGGGATCATGCCCTGAGCCAAAGGCAGATGCTTAACGACTGAGCCACCCAGGTGCCCCTCTTTTTTTCTTTTTTTTTAAGATTTTATTTTTAAGTCATCTCCATATCCAGTGTGGGGCTTGAACTCACAATTCTGAGATCAAGAGGTAAATACTCTACTGACTAAGCCAGCCAGGTGTCCTAAAATTTGGTTTCTTTACTGCACATTTTGCTTCTTACTTTATGTCACTTTTGCTCCCAGACTGCCCTATTTTATTTTTCAGTTAACAAACAGTCACCCAAAATTTCTGATATATCCTGTAAAACTATTCCTACAAATAATGCTGAAAGTAGATGAGATAATTAATAGGCACTTGTATTCTAGAAGAGAGCTGTCTCAAAGGGCTTTCTGTTTTGAAGAAAATACACTGTATGGACCAAAATATTCAGACCTGGTTACCTGTGCCTACTGAGACCGTGAAATGTGGCTACTATGACCTAGAAATGGATTTTCAATTTTATTTAATTTAAAAATTATTTTAATTAAGTTTTTAAAAAATGTTTAAGTTTACTTAATTTTGACTAGTAGCTCCTGTATTAACGAGTTCAATTCTAGAATACCAACAACTCAAAGAAACTGAGATTAAAAGAAACATGTAAAATTTATTTGAACAGAAGAAATATTAAGACAAAAAGAAAAAAGTTTATAATGAATCGATGCCTATAAAAGTTTAATCTTCTTTCAACATTTAGGTTCTCATATTTAGGTAATAAGGCTTTACTGAATGTGGAAATGTGTTATCTAATTTTTTTTTTTTAATGCGTGACTTTTTTTTCTTTGGGGCAATTCTAAGAATTTAGAAAACTTCAGAATAAGGTGGGACATTGCTGTAATTGCCTTAGAATGAAAGAAAAAAACTACATGTTTTCTAAGATTTAAGACTTTTTTGATGGTGGGATACAACACACTGATACTTGAATAGATGAAAGGCAGAACTCTGTTATTTAGAGCTCCAAGGGAGAAATGGATGCCAGCAGGGTTACACAAAAATTTCCCTCCACACCTCCCGCAAGATAATAGTAAACTGATTGCTACAGTGCGAGAGGGGTGGCATTAGCTTGGTGTAGAGGACTCCTGTAGATTCACTACTTTGAATGATTTTTAGGTCTCAGGCCATAGGGGCTTTTCCTAGTTGTCTGGTTCCTCGCCCTGAAACAATTAGGTTGGATGATGGTGGTCCTGAATGTAAGTGCCTGATAAGGGAAGTGGTTGGGGTTTGGACTTGCTCAGCTATTCAAGAAGGAGAACTGACCAGCTTTAAGCCAGGTCCTCAAGACAGGGTCAAGACAGTACAAAAACAAAACAAAACAAAATTGCGTTACAATTGACTTCATGTTGTCTTAACGTCAGTTTGACCTCAATTATTTGGAGAATTCCAGGAGCTTAAGCAGTAAGCAGTAGTTTTAGAGAAGAGGGTATATGTTCCCCTAAACTATGTAGAAAAACATTTTTTAATGAGAGTCAAAAGGAGGGAAATAGAAATATATGTAGGTCAACCTGTAACCAAATTTTCTGTTTACATGGCAAGAACAGATCTGAAATTTTTGGGTCTCTAACAATATCATGGTGGAATTGTAAAGTATATTAAAGTATGAATTACATATTTTTACAATAATAATACCTTGGTGTATTCCTTGAGTCAAGATGGTAGGTATAGCAGTTTTGTTTCTGGAGATTATAAACTGAGAGTTTAGTAAAATATTTGTAAAGGTTAATGGTATTTGTTTGTAACTAAGGTAAGGGGGTGTTTGTGGTGGCAGGCTGGAAGGAGAGGGGGATGTAGAAGAAGGCTGTGGGGAATAGGAGTTCCCCTCAAAAGGTGAGGCAGTTACCGACTGAGAGGATCAATAATCCATACACTAATCTTTAGAATAGCACAGAGAGTAGTAATCTCTATAAGATTTACCTTTAGGTATAAAAATATAGAGAGTAAGGAACATAACATGGACTAAGCAAACAGCAATATTAGAAACATAACACAATCTCTAGTAATAATTTAAAAAGCAACAAATGTTCTATGTCCAATTTATCATCCTAGGAGACAGGAGAGGCAACACATGGGTATTGCTAGTATGGTGGTCTCTGTGTACGGGGAGAAGTTGTCTCTGGCACAGGGTGCAAAGCCTTTTCCAATGGTGAGGTCTTTGTGCCACATGATTTCATCTGAGCTGATGTTTTCTCCAAGAGCAAACTCTTGAGCTAGGGCAATGTGGTTTGGTTATGGGACTGGGGTATCCTTTTTAAGTGGGTACCCATTTTCATTGATATGGGCCTAGTTTTTGTAGCTTTACAGTATTATAGCAAGGCTGAGTCTCTTGTAGTTGTCTCTAAAATTTGAAGGCAATGTTGGGCTTGAAAGCTTGACTTATAAATATCTTTTAGGTCAAGGCTTTGTGGGTACACAGCCAGCAAAGATGACGCTTCATCATCAAGGATATTGCCATAATTGGACTAAAGTACCAGAAACTGACTGGCGCAATTAAATCTCTAATTAAGTGTTCAAGGTTTGATTGAAATGGGTGATGAAGGAGATTCTATTGCAGACAGGTTTTAAATCATATGATCATGTTTAGGTGCATGTTGTTAATAGGATGTCATGTTTGTCAATTAAAATATCTGTGGCTGCATTTGGAGCTCCAACATTATCCTGTAGGCAGGTCTCCAATTTAGCCAATTAGCATGGACCCTTCATCTCAGTTGGTTTGGCTGGACAAGCTAGTAAAGACTTTGGATTTTAGTCTTCAGCATCTGCCAAGTTTGGCTGAAACCATGGCTTACTTGTAGGGTTTGAGCCTCTGAAGTGCAAACTAATGAATGCATCCAGACCAATAGCAATGAGACCAACAGTCAACAGAATGGTGTCTAGGTGCACTTGACAGATCTTTGTTGTCCGATGTTGACTTTCCTCTGGCTTGATTATTACTAATGAGGGATTGTCTGGTTGCAACATTACGGGATACAGTGTTGATAGAGTGTCATTTTTACTTTATTTACTAAGACTAGTTTTCTATCTCCCTTTTTTTAGTCTACACTATTAGAATGGCCCTGAAAAAGTAATTTTAATTTTCTGGAGGGAATCAGAAATATTGTAGGAATTAAGTATCCACCCCTTATAACCTGAATATTGACCAAGATTTTTAGAGTAGTGGAAATTGAGGCTCAAATGAATCCTATATCAGATGGGCAGGGTCTTGACCCATGGAACAACCTATGATTAATGAGTCCCAGAAAAGTATGTACCCTAGATCTGGCCTCCAACTCTATGGGATGGGGGCAGAATTTAAAATCCATAAAGATAGGAGAAGACACCATCCATATAGTTTATGAACTCCCATTCCTTCATTCATTTACTCCCAAGGGACTCCCAGGTGGCAAAGGTGTCTGGGAGAAGGCAACTTTATCCAGCATTCTGGTTCTGGCAAGGGACTGAGGACAGGAGGGACTACACCCTCTTCTAGGTAAAATGTGCCAGAAGGCCCAGGTTTCGCTCCTTCCTGTATCAAGGAAGTCTCCGTAAAGGTGTTGAGCTTGAGGAATGCTGCATTTATAATCCAGGCATAATGGGCAACTAGGTGTAGAGAGTCACAGGTTCAGGGATCTGTAAGAGACACTATTGTTACGAAGGGCCAGTAAGTGGCCAATAATTTTTGCTCGAATGGTGTATAGCACAGAGCCAAGGTCACACTCTACCATCCAAAAACCCAAGGGCAACCTATGGTTGTTATATGTGTTCAGATACTAGGGAGGACAGAGAAGAGGCTGATAAGCCTCTATTGTGAAGCCTCTGAGAGCATTTAGGAGAATGCCAGCCATTTTGACTTAATCAGGACTGTAATGAAGAGAAATGTGCTTCTGAGAGAAAACAACTGAGTTTGTCAGTTTATTGTGCTCTAAACAGTATAATCTGATATTTAGCTGAGAGTTAGTATTGCAACTATTTAGATCAATACATTCAGTGTCTCTGTTTTGTAGGCAAAGATAAGCCTTATTGGTATTTCCTTTCAGAAGGGATATATTCACTAAGATGAGAGGACAAACTCAATTCTCCATGAGATGTTTTTACTTTGATCTTCCTTTTTTTCTTGTTATGATCGTGCACAACAGCATGCCTCACCAGAGACTGTTTTTCATTGCAAATCTTTTGCAACAGCCAGCACGTTCACACTTAAACAGGTGTTTTTCCTCATGAAAAAGAAAATATGGCTCTGGAGACTAAGCACAGCTGTGTAACTTCTACCACAGTCTTCTCCTGGACGTTGACACATATCCCTTTCACGGGCATGAGTTTTTGTATGTTGCTTACCTCCACCTTTGTGTTTGGATGTTTTCCACCATACTTCCATGCTATTTCCCTTTTCAGGGGTTTCTCTCATATATTTTTGCCAAAGTGGAACATCCCTTTTGATAATACACAGCCCTTGTGGACCATCCCATGTCCTTCTAGACTACTGGGTGAAGCAGAGTGTTCTGCACATCTTTCATGGTTTCACTTGAATTCCTTTATATCAAATTCTTTTTTTTTTTTGCCAGTACTGATGGATTTTGTTTCTTAAAGGCCTTCTTTCAACCTTCAAAATGGCATACATATTATTTTTGCTGATTTTCATGTTTGCATTCATAATGTTTCTTCAAGTTTGATTTTGTGTTAAATCTTTATCACAGCCACTAGCTGCAAAAATAAACAACTTTTCTCCAGTGTGGATCAGGATGTGGCAACTAAGATGGTAGTCCCTGATGAAGGCTTGGCCACTCTTCTTTGTCACAAATAGGTTTGTCTATGAGCTTGCATAGGTGCATATCTAGCTTTTAGGTCTTGTAATCAGCTCCACATTCTGGTAAGGTGAGAAAAACCTCCTGGGGGCCACGGGGAGTGGGGAAGAGAGTAAGGGCCCCTGGGGCAGAGCTGAAGTGGGCTATCGCCTATCCCAGTGAAGAGCATCTGCAGTTGAATGCATCTGGGATAACCAGGGAGGGTCCCGCCTCAGTCAGAGACAGAGGCCTGGGCATCCTATGGAGGTCTAGGAAGACAACCACATGTGTGGCCATTTGAGGTAACCAAGTGTAGACAGCCACAGCTTCTCCAAGAGTGAACCATTCTGGACTAATCCCATGTACCTCCCAATTGCACTTTATGGAGTGGTCCCCCACCCGCCCCACTTAGTCCCCTCCATGTAAGGCCTATCAATTTTAATTTGGACAGATTTTAGAGCCTTTGTTGGAGAGGACCCCATTTAAGGTAGGATGATTTTTAAGTAGCAGCATCAGAGAGATTAAGTAGACTATCTAAATGAGGAATATGTTGCTTCCAGAATGCAAAAAAAGACAACTAAAACATGGTGGACTTCAATGTCCTTAATGAGCATGTTAAATAAAACTCCTTGGAGGAGAATGTCATCACTGTAATGTCATATTTATGCCAATAGGGAAAGGTGGATGCAGTTAAGATATTGTCTGTAAATATTGCGTGCAATGGCAAAGCTGTTGAGGTACTCTGGAGGGTGTCTTGGAAAAGGTGTATTGCTTCCCTCAGAAACTGCCACTAAGAGGCTATTGAAATAGGCACTAAAGACAACATATTAGCCAAATCTCTGCTACCAAAATACTTACTGGTTGTTGATTGCATGACATCAGTAATTTTAATAATACTGGATATTAGGTATGGGGGCCTTAACAGTTGAAACCACAGCATTGAAGTTACAGTAATCCACTGTGAGGTGCTATTCTTTTTTCTTTCTTTTATTTTTTTTTAATTTAAGAATAGGTAAAACTTGACTGTTATGGAGGATGAGTGGGCATAATCACCCCTTTATTAATTAGGTCTTATATAATAAGTTTGAGTTCTTAAAAGTGTTGTTTTACTTACACTGGGCCATCTTAACTCTTTTAATTTGTAGGTTAATGGGGTCCATTTTTGTCAAGCCAATTTGTAAGTATCAAAGACCTTATTTAGTTTCAAATAATTACTGATGATCCAAGTGTCTTTGTCCAATATGGAATAGTTAGGACAATGGATATTATGGCTATGGGAAATTTAGGCGAGGCTATAGTTAAAGTGATAAATACCTACTTTTTTCATTCTGTTTTATATTTAGTTACTCTCCTAAGGTTGTAGGGGCTGCCATGTTTAAATTTAACAGAGTCTTCTGGTAAAACTGAAATTTGAGACCCAAAATGACGAAGTTCCAGAAGCTTTGTCAATTGGTGCATGTTAGCAGTTGTTAAAGTTAATTTAGAGCCTGTGTTGTACAGGCAAAAAAGGTCATCAGCATCTTTTTAATCTTTTTGTTACAAAAATTCTTTTAACAAATTTTGGATCTCTAATTGGGTCGAATTATGGACATTTGTTTGAATTTAGTTACATATATATATATATATATATATGTATGTGTATATATATATATATATTTTTTTTTTTAAATTTTCTCATTGCATCTACATTTTCCCCCCTTTCATTCCATTATTTTCCCCCTGTTTTGGGCTTATAGCTACCTAAGTTTGTGGTTTTAGTTTCTGTCTCTGTCTGATAACTTATACTGTGAAACTTCTGGTTGGTTACAGAAAATGAGGGGAAGAGGGCCCAGTGGCCTGCCTTGTAGGCAGCTGGCTCTTGCTCTAGCCTTCCTAGTCCACCTCTAAAGAACTGAGTTTGCACTTGAGAGGTAAGAGCAGCCTCTCCTTGGGACAGTGCAGTAAGCAACACAGTCAGAAGGTACCAGCCCCATCATAAGTTACGTTGGGGCACTTACAAAGGCCCAAGTATACTGGTTACAGGTCTTGCATTGCTTAAGTAACAAGATAACTGACAGGTATTCTAAAGGGGTTTGTTGGGATGAGATATTAGTGCTCTTGCCCCAGAGACCTCCTTTGGATTACACATTGGGTGGCTTGTCTCCAAGGATGCAGTCTATGATGCACCTGAGGGCCTAGAAAGAATAAAGTTCCCTAGTGACAGCAACAAGGTATACAGCAGCAAAGAAGCAGGTAGCTACTACCCCCACCTAAGCAAAAGCAATGGGAGACCCAGGTGCCATTTCTCTACCATGGGGGAGCCCAACCAACACCTTTCTGCATAGGAGCCGATGAAATACATAGGCAAATGAGAATTTTGCCCAAAGAATAATGAAAAAACATCAATGTCAAAGCAGTGACAGGCCACTGGAACAGACCTTTGCCAAACACAGACTGTGACTGGAAGCACAGCAGAACACAGACTCAGGAAAGCACAGCTGAAGTGGCCCACCACTCTTAGCCGTATGGTGTGTCCCCACCTGGACTAGAAGTTAGGCCCCAGAGGTGAGCCAATTAGCACTGCTCATTCTGAATATTCTGAGACATGGGAACCATCAGCACACACAGCAGCAGGCCACAAGACTAAAGCCTAAGCTTAAGTTCCATCCCAAATGACCCTCTCTGTGGTCTGGAACCAATTAGTAAGGCAAGAGCAGTCTCCCAAGAAGTTACCCAAAAGTCGGTGGTTATGACTACAGTGCCAGTTGTTTTTTTAAGACTTTAAGAATTCTTTTGATGGTAGGATACAACACACTGACATTCATATAGATAAAAGGCTGATTACATCTACTAAGAGAGCTGCTAGGCAAGACCAAACAGGGAATTGAACAAGGGAGGGATAAAAGCAAACTAGAGATGTAGGGGGCAGCTATGTAGGGATACTATGGGTAGCAGGGTTGGATTAGTTAGGTTTTGCAGGCTCCTTAAAAACTTTCTAGGCCCTCAGATAGAGGTTATCCCTCCTTGTCTGGTACTTAGGGCAATTAGGGTGGTTCAAATAGCACAAAGTATAAGATCCAATAAGGGAAGTTATCTTTTCAGAGCAACATGGTAACCCTTAGGAATGTGCACACTATACTCAGATGCCTCAAACAGCCAGACTTCATACAAGGGTGGAAGCATGACACTGGATAAACATTCAGGTCACTTCAATGTACAGGCACCTTAACATTTCATTTAAAAAATATATTTAATGATCAAGAAATGCCCATTCCTACCCCACCCCCCCCAATTTCTGGACACATAAGCTGAATGTGAAATGAGGCACTCAATTTCCTTAATTACTTCTTTATAAACATGAAGCACTGGTTCATTTGATAAGATTCTTTTTAGAATTTTCTAAAATTTGAATAAAATACAGAGAAATGATATCAACTTTTAAAACCTCTTATATGAATGTTCATTGTGAAGCCTTGAGAGAATTACTGAATTTCACAAAGTTCTATATTTGTAATAAAACTACTGACTAGGGAATTCCCAACACAGATTAATTAAGCAGGATTAGGCAAAAATAAAATATTATAGTTTTTATACTCTTGGCCAGTTTTTAAAATGTTTTTATAAGGAAAAAACAGAGAAATGAAAAATGTAATTTTTAGGGCTTATTACTCCAAATAATATAGCAAACTAATGTAACACTAAAATACTATTACAATGATTTTATGTAGATTTTTTCAAAGTGACTTCAAATAGGTCTCTAATACTGTTCAGTAATCCATGTTTGTTACACTAGAAACTACTTCTCTCAATTTCCCCAATGATTACTTCATTTTCCTCTCTTTCTCTATACATCTCCTTTTTTTCCTGTTAAAGTAGAAGGAGTTTTTGTTTTTGTTTTTTTCTCTTTCTTTTTTTTTTTTTTAAAGATTTTATTTATTTATTTGACAGAGATAGAGACAGCCAGCGAGAGAGGGAACACAAGCAGGGGGAGTGGGAGAGGAAGAAGCAGGCTCATAGAGGAGGAGCCTGATGTGGGGCTCGATCCCATAACGCCAGGATCACGCCCTGAGCCGAAGGCAGATGCTTAACCGCTGTGCCACCCAGGCGCCCCTGTTTTTTTCTCTTTCTATCAAAGGTCACCCCTCCCATCTGTACTTTTGGATGCCATTAGACATTCTCAAGCATATTACCCCGGATATTCTGAATACTCAACCACATCTTCTCAACTAGATCTTTTCCAACAATATGTAATCATTCCTAGAACTCCATCCTATATCATCCTTCACTTACAGCCCTATCTCTCCACCACTCCATAGTCAATCTTTTTAAAACATTTATATTTTGCTGTCTTCATTTTCTCATCTTCTACACATTTACTAACATACTCTATGCCAATACAGCTTATGTACCATTATTTTATGAAACAGTTCTTCCTAAGGTCATCAATGGCTTCCACTTTTCCAAATCTAGGGGACATTTTAGTGCTCATTGATTGCTCAGCAGCATGTGCCACTGTAAACTGTTCAATCTCTCTTGAATTACCCTCTTAATTTACCTTCCATGATGCACTACTCTTACATAATGCCAGAATTAAAGTACCTGACTGAAAGCAACATTAATAGGAATATAAGAAAAAGGAAAGATAAAGCACATCATCAGTAAACCTAATTGTCCAAAGATAATTATGTAATTGTTGCAGAGACTATCAGATGTCTACCGAAGTCTCTTTTCCTTTTTTTTTTTGAAGTAACCGGGTGTATTATGAGTCAGCTATATTACACTTCTCAGCCTCCCTTGCAAATGCCTATGACCATGTGCTGAAATTCCCTTGAAAAATATCTAAGAAGCATTATAATTGCCCTATGAAGCTTCCCACATTTCCTGCTCTGTGCACTCACCCACTTCACATGGGCATGCTAAGAATGGCAGAGATATAGTCAGCTTGGGTCTTTGAATGGCTAAGTGGAGCAGAGGCACCCCCTCCTACCAGCACACACATACATCTCTCTAGATTGGAAAATTGCCGCACAGACTTCAAACTTTAGTAAGCATCAGAGACTCCTGAAAGATTTGTTTAAACATGGATTGCTGGCCCTCAGTACCAGAGTGTCTGCTTCAGGACATCTAGAGTCAGGCTCCAGAATGTTCTTTTCTAAAAGCTCTCACAATTTGGGAAGACTGTCTTAGACTATGGTGTAGAAGGAAACAAGCGTCTTTTTTTTTTTTTTTTTTTTTTTTTTTTGGTCATCCATTGCATTTTCAGTCTACTATTAAAGCACTTTAGCCTCTTTTATCTAATTTAGAAACAATATAGAAACTTGATCAGAATTATCAGAATTATCCTATTTTCATACTGGTATGAGTATGTAATTTGATATATAATACAACAAAACCATGTAAGCACATTGATGATTAGGAAATGGGTCAAACTGTCTAAATTCTCTGGTTTCTCATTGTTATATTGATTGTCCTATTTCTCCTAAAACTGACCCCTAGCTCTTACCCACAGCATCCTGCCCAGAGATACTCAAATGAATGATAAATTAAGCAATCAGGCTTAGAGTAGAAGAAAGAAGTAGACAAAAGGGGGGGGGGGATGTGTTTCACAAAGCAATATAATATTTTAAAAATAAGAAATAGAAAAATAATATTTGTCCCAAAGTTTGTCTTGTATCATTCGGTGGGGAAGCTGGGGATAGGGAAGGGAATGAATGTGTGTACTATTTGGAGCCAAGAAAAAAATTACAAATGCTATTCACAGAGAACAGGTACACAGGACAGGAGTCAGAAGAAATGACAACTAATTCAAACTCTGTCCCTGATTGGATGAGAAACCTCAGAAAACTGAATTCAACCATGAGGGGAGTCATCTGGATGGGCCCTAAGATCCCAACCAAATTTGACTCTCAGTGACTGTTAATGAACTGCTTATTTTATAACAGTGCAGAAAACAGACCTTTATTGTCCTGTAATTGCACATATGTTGTAAGGTCAAAACATTTTGATGGATCATATATTTTTTAATGATATTTAATTAGAATAGAGAGAGACATCCAGCCCTAAACTTGACATAGTTCAGCTTATATGCTTTGAATTATTATTTTTTAATAAGATCTAAGGTATGAAATGGAAAATTGAGTAATGCTGGTTCTTAGCAATTTCCAAGTGGCACAGGACAAAGAAGAGAGATTTCTCTCTTCAAAGACAATTTTGTGTAACAGCTTTAACTAATATTTGGTATTTCAAATTGTGTTGGGTTTAGAAGATGCTTTATTTAATTATTTTCTAAATGTCTTCAGGGTATTTAAAGACTGAATGTAGGTTTTTTCCTTTCCCATTACTATTCTTCATTTTTTCCTATAAAGGACTTCATTATTTCAATTGACAATCTTTATTGGTTGACATTCAAGACACTGAATTTTTCAGGAAATCAATTAGACAAAGTAATGATCTCCATCTTTCCTCCTTCTCTCCTTTATTTCAAGTCATAAACCCTAAAGACCACAAAAGTATAGTCCCTACGTTATCAAAGATACCCTAAGTTGGCTCCTGGAAGTGTATCTTTCAACTTACCATCTTCTCAAGCCTTTCTCCCACTTGACGATTAAATGAAAAAATGGAAAAATTTCCAAGCAAGAATAAAGTGGGGCAGGTGAGGCAAAACAAAAATTCAGAGAATAAGTTGAAAAATATTCACCTAGGAAGTCTAAGGTTAATCTGATTTTGTAAGGCAGGCAAATTTTATAGAGAATTTGTCAATTCTCTATTTGGCAGATGACCACTAAAATCAGTGTATTGTATAATATATTATAAAGGGATATTGCAAATAAAAAACACGGGAGACTAAATTCTAATATTAGCGTAATTTCTAAGGATATTAGACCCTGACATGCTGCCATATGAAGAAAACTTGACAGTAATATGGGAGTTCTAGTCTCATGCCCCTGCTGCTCCATCTCACATCTGTGCGGCTAAGTGGTATATTGCATGAACTAAATTTGATGGAAGTGTATTATGGAAGTTCCTTCATTTTTCACCAGCTATTCCTCTTAAACATTCCTTTTGGATCAACTTTCCTTGCCCCTGATCATACATTATGTAAATCTCATAAACGCCAAATCACTTCTATTTCCTGTTCAATCATTATGACTCACTCTCATTTATTCCAAGGTCTAATCCAGTCTAAGTCAGAGCTCCAATCTCTAATTCCATTCAAAGCTTCTTTCTTCTCCACAACCCAAGAGTGACCCATAGCTCAAAGGCTTCTTGTGAGAAAGGATATTTTGACTTTTCTTTCATTTTCCTTCATTCTTCTCCTCCTTCTTTTCCTGCTTCCTCTTTGAGTGAGGAGAGAAAGGGGGAATTGTAAAGGAGGTGCAAAACCTTCCCTTCTATTTTTGTAGAATGGCCTTCATTGGCTTTTCATGACACCATTCATATATGGGTACTCTCTTAGGGCTTATGTGTGAATTTTCTCAGTGGGCTGATAAAGATCTCCACAATGCATAGTACTGTAACGTGGGTGTTGAGCTGTGGAGACTCTTCTTGGCAGGCTTTCCTCTATTGTGGGGCACATTAAAGAAGACTTAAGCTGGCCTACTCTGTCCTGCATCTATTGGCCCATGAATCCTTGCCATATCCAATGGTGGGAGTGCAAGCTACCTCACCCCCTTAGGTCTCTTTGCAGTTGTGGATCTTTCTAGCCATACTTCCACCTACAGAAGGCTGCTAGTAATAAACAGCCCTAAGCCTTCATGAATGCCACCACCCTGCAGGGACTCAGTTAAGCACTTTCTTGTGTTCTACATTAAGGGAAGCTGCAAGATGAGACTGTGAGGTTCTATGGCTCTTAAGCATTCAACCATGGTATGAGATGCAGTCTACCTCTTGTAAAAGTACTGCCAGTCTCTGTATGCTTTTCTTAGATCACCTTGCCTTGGTAGGGAAAGAGCCTCTGTGCCCTAGTTCTCTCTTCTGCGCTCACAGCTCAACAACCCGATGCATTTCCTATTTTCATAAAGTCCTCGAGAGCTTATCTAGGCTGAATAAAATGTGAGTGTGAGTGACAAAAGACCTGTGTTAAGTGAAATATGAAGAAGCATATGGTACAGCTTCTTCTATTTTATTACAGCAAACAAATCTGGGTTTCAGCACCAAAAGTTAAAAAAAAAAAAAAAAGGCAACAAGGAAGACTCACAGGAGAGGCAAGTTCATCTTAGACAAACAGTTCCATTTCAGGATGACACATCAAATATAAACTACCTGGGATATGGTCATGGCCTCACTTACCTCTGGACATGAGGATTGGGTGCTGCGTGTCTGCTTGATGGACTCCTCATGGTGGGGAGGGTCTTTCATCTTGGGAATAGGTCTCCCAAACAGAGAGTGTTGGATGATAAACTGTTAGATGTCCAGGTGCATGAGGCCATGGAGAACTCAGGAGGAGCACAAGTCAGCTCTGGGCAGTCAGCTTCTCATGCTCTGGCTAGGCTTAGTTCTGCTGCTCCTCACATCCAGCCAAATCATGGAATTCCTAAGCAGGTGAGGTTTAGGACCTAATTGAGACCTGTGAGGCTGACAGCACTGGTGGGCCATCTTGTGTGAGAAGGGACATCTTCACTGAGATACCAGCTAAGCTGCCCCTTAACAATTATTGTTACACTGTTTTCAGCTATTTCTCCAATAATCAGTCATTCCAAGCTGAAAGCATGAGGCTTTGCAATGATTTTGTACCTTAGTTAGTGTTGTAATCATTGCAGGATTATCTTGTTAGAAGTGTTAGGTCCGTCTGGCAGAGAGAGAAGCACATCATTTTTGGGTTGAAGAATGCTACCAGATGTCTCATTGATAAAGGGCTTGTGGACCACTGGAGCAGTTGGTCTCTGATATGGAAGAATCATATTTGATGCCAAGTTTGTGAAAATCTGTAATGAATAAATATTTCCCCATCAAAGCCAAACCAAACAAATATAACAATAAAACTAAAACAAAAACTTGCCCTATCTTTTATTAAGAACTAATAAAGTTGCTTATAACTACTTGACATTCTATTTAAAACATGGGAGCAATTTCTGTCTTTGATGATAAATTTTGGAATATTGGCTGCAAGTATAGGAAGAGAACATTTAACCTTCTGTTACAGAGGTGTTATGATATTGAACAAGCTACCTAACCCTTACCTGAGTTCCCCAGCTGGGCTGCTATATGAATTTCCTATGGGAGCTATAACAAATTATCACAAATTTGGTGGCCTAAAACAACACAAATGTATTATTTTATAGTTCTGGAGGCCAGAAGTCTCATGTCAGTTTCACTGGGCTAAAGTCAAGGTGTTGACAAGACTGGTTTCTTATAGAGGTTGTAAGGGATTTTTCATTTCCTTGCTTTTCCTAGCTTTTAGAGGCCACATGCATTCCTTGGCTCACACCACACCTCATCCTCACACCACTTCCATGTCATATCTGCTTCCTCTCTGATCTCCTATTGCCATCTTATGAGAAGCCATCTTATGAGAACTGCTGTGATTATACAGGTCCACCTGGACTTATCTCAAGATCTCTAGTAAATTACAACTGCAAAGTCTCTTCATTATCAGGTATTATCTACAAGTTCTGAGGATTAGGATGTGGATATTGTGGGGGCCAGTATTTAGCCTATTACAATTGCTTTAAAAATTAAATTGGTTAATATACATAAAGTACCAATCACGATGTCTGGTACATATTAATAATCAGCTTATGTTCATTTTCTTCTTCCTACCTCCTCATCCTATTAACTAGATTGTATGATTTTGGTTAAGACACTTAACCACTGAAGGGCCTTTGCTGCCTCTTCCGTAAAACTAGATATAATATTCTCTCTAGGGATACGATGAGCAAAACTGACCTAAGCACCTTTGCCATCCTTAAATCCTTAAGGGAGCAGATAATAAAACAATTATATATATGTATATATAATATATATAATATTAATTAGTGCCACAAAACAATTCAGTTAAGGAAGAAGAGATAGAACGATGAGGGGCAGGCAGGATCATGCATGGTCCACTCTCCCCATTTACTTAGCACCTGTCAAATATTACCTCTATATAAAAGATTTGATTGGCTACTTGAGCTAAAAGAGTGTCCCTACCTACTTTACCCATTATTCTCTTTTTCCTGACTTAAATTCTTATGGCACTGATGACTACCTCATAATTTATTTATTTATTTTATTTACTATTGTATTGTGTGTTCCCTCTAATACAATGAAAACTTCAAGACACTGAGGGCTAAGTTGGCCTGGTTCAACATTATGTAACTAGAAAGAGTCTAACAAGTGTAGGAGTTCAATTAATGTTTATCAATGAGTGAAGGGGTTATATAAATCTCATTAAACACTAATACTAAAATTCTATATACTTCTTTTAAGACAGTGGTAGATACACAGTTGTTTCATATTCAACTGGTAAAAGAAAGACAAATAAATAAATTTTTGAGTATGTATAGCATCTACCCAGAGATTGTAGTAAAACTCAGTGGTAAAATTGTGAGACTATTTATCAGAAATTTATACTTTTACAGCATTTATGTGAGAAAATAAATGAACTGAGAGAAACTCTAATCCATAGATAAAATGTGAGAAGATAATCTATATACATAATCTATTTAAAAACCTCATACACATAACTTCTCTAAACTTGAAAAAAGTTGTTGAAAATGTTACTCTCATAATCTTTTTCTGAAGATTAAATAACAATAGAATACACGCAAGAGAGAATTTTACCATAGGTAGGGTAGGAAGCATACAGTATTATTAACATGTATGTAGACCTATAATAATTATGAAAATAAGAAAGCATTTCAATTCTAGTTAGCTGAGTAGATTAATCTATAGCATTTTTATGTCTAATCAATATAGACAATTCACTAAAATATAGGTTTATTAAAATGAAAGGAAACGATAGCCCTTAAATAAAAATTATTCTAGCTGGAATTCAATTCCAATTACTCAGGTTATAATTGACAATTTAACTTGGTGACATGTTTACAAACTAGCAACTCTTAATTTATGGTTTTCAAGATATTGGTCATTTAAACTGATGTCCTTATTAATAACATGTTGATTGAAAATAAGAACTTTTGGTATTTACCTGCCAGTTAAATTAGTCACCTTCCATATATAATTTTGTTTACATGTGGACACTGGTCAATAAGGGAAGCCTGGATTTAGAAATATGTTTAAGTAAACAATATTCAACAGAAAAATACTGCCTGTTTTAGATTCTCATTCACGAGCTGGTTGTTCCTGGCTCTCCCTTTTAATTTGGCTGGTCTATGGCAACTTTGACCAATAGACTTTAGAATCAGTGAAACTATTCCACTTTGGGGCTTTGCTTTTAAGAGTATGGGTGGCTTCCACTTTGGTCTTTGGGAGCCCTGAACTTCCACCTAAGTAGTTCAATTACCTTGCTACTGAGATCATAGGGTAAGGCCCTGAGACCACATGAAAAAATAAGAGAAACCCAGCTGAGTTCACCCTTCCAGCAATCCCCATCAAACACAAATGTGTGAGTGAAGCAGCCTCAGACCTTCCAGTTCAGCTCAGTCCGCAACTGAACACCACCTAGTGATCCTCATTGTTTCCTTGTAAAGCAGAAGGACTGCCAAACTGAGCACTGCCTGAATTTCTGACCCTAAAAATCACAAGATATATTAAAGTAGGTGTTTTTTTAAGCCACTAACTTTTGGGGGAGTTTGTTAGGCAGCAGTAAGTTAACCAGAACAACTCCTAAATAAGTAATCTAGAAACTTCAGCATAGCTACTTTTTATATTTGAAAATAGTCTTTGTCAAGCCACATCAACAGAGTCAACTCCAGAAATGGATGGAGTGTCTTTATAACACCTGTGCCATCCTTCTGCAGTGACTATGATGATGAATTGTGGAGATGAGTATCTCATACTTGCACAGTAAATCAAAACTGTGTAATGCTATAATGAGCATGCAAAATCATTCATGTTCTGCTTCACAAGATCTAGGAGAAACTGAGAAGGGCAGATCTGTCAATACATACATATACCAAAATCAGTTGGTCTAAAGCAGATCAACTTGATTTTCATCTTTAGGAAAGAGCTAAGTGGTCAGTCAGCTAGATTCAAGATGCTAGAACCATCTTCAACTATTGTTCAAATAAAATTAATATCAAAGCATTTTCTGTTGTTTATTCCTGAATTCATTTTTTTTTTATTCAAAATGGTGGTCAGTAGATCTAACTATAGTCATTATCCAATCCTGAAAAGGAAAAAAACAAATGGGGAAAAAAGTACATTCTTATTTGGTTAAAGAGAAAACTGATGGTGAGGCTTATACTGACAGACATAATTTATTCTAAATGAAGTTTCAAATGTAAGAGAAAACATTCTAGGGGTAACTAGGTGGCTCAGTTGGTTGAGTGTCTGTCTGACTCTTGATTTTGGCTCAGGTCATGATCTCAGGTTATGAGATCAAGCCCTGCGTGTTCAACATGGAGTCTGCTTGAGATTCTCTCTCTCCCTTTCCCTCTGCCCCTTCCTCCACTAGTGCTCTCTTAAATCAATCAATCAATCAATCAATCAATCAATAATAAAATCTTAAAAAAATAAAAACAAAAGAAAACATTCTAATCCATCCATATTCTGGAATTTTTGCCTCGGTTAAATGTAGCATGATAGAGTTGAATAGGTAAAATGGGCTCAGGTCCAAACACTTGGAGGCTTTCAGATCATGACAATAGGGATAAAATCCATTGAGAAAATACTTGATGGGCCCTCTTAAAGGTATTAATTCATAAATCACAATAACAGACATATGTACCAATGAAAATGACAAGAAACATTTCTCCTTGGTTAAAATATTTCTACTAAGAGCCCATAACCAATCAGCATATATCATCTGCTTCTATCAACCTAGCAATCTTAATTGATACTCTGCTTTTGCACCTTAAAACCATTCAAACCAAGCCCTATAAAAGCCAGTCATAACTTTGTTGGTTTAAGAAACACCTAAGGCTTGCCTGTGGAGTGTTTTCCTTTACTACAACCAAGCTAAATAAATTTGACATTGTATGACTTCAGGTGCGTCCCTGGCAGCCTTTGGCCAATGGGCTTCAAAACTACCACTAATCAAACATGTGGTCTTGGCCTAGTTACTTAATAATCATGAACCTCACGAACCTCATAATCATGAATCTCAATCAATTTCTTTTTCCTTGTGTAATAGTCATAATACCTGTCTTATAGTATATTGTGAGGTTTAGAGACAATGTAAAAAGTACGTAATGTGATACATAGCAGGTAGTAAGCATCAGTAAGGAGTGGATAATTATTTTATTAGTATATTTACATTTTTAAAAAATGCACTGCACCTAATAGAAATTTGGCAGTGTTCCTGATATAACTCCTGGTTTATTTCTTCTAAACTTCATTTTTAGAGTAGCCCAAGTCTGGGAATATAAATCTGAATGAACTGTCAGACAGGGATGTCTCAAATAGAGATGACTAATGCTAATTTGGAGGACTGAATAGAATGTTCATAGTCTATTGGCTTTTGAAACTATAACTAAAACTGGATTCAATGACCTTTCAAAATTTTCTGTCCTTATTAAATCATGCATCTAGAAAAGAAAAAGTCAATGTCCTGTATTCTTGATGTGATCAGAATTTGATGAAGAATATAGGAGAGGAAAAAGAGGAGAGCATCATAAGAATTTTTGAAACAAATAAGCAACATATTTTAATAAAATGACAGTAGAGTAATAATAAAATGCAGAGTATTTCCAATTTCCTGTTATAGTGTATGCAGTTTCAAAATATAATTAATTAGGGAGGAGGCGAATGCCAAGGTTAGTGTCCCTCAGAGGGGAGACTCCAAGACTGAAATTTGCATGAACGTGGTTTATTTGGTAGAGCTCTTCAGAACACCTGAGAGTTAAGGAAGCAGGCATGACTGAGCAGAGGGAGAAGGTGAACTATGATAGGATCTACACAGAAGACTTGGTTGATCCCTTGGGAGCTCTGGAGTTGGTGTTCCCCTTCAGAGATTTCCCAAATTGAGGCAGATGGGTTTACCTCTGAGCCCTTTCTCACCTTGACCAACTGTCAATGGAGAGATAGCTCCCTTCGTCAGAAAGCAATTCTTGGGGAGGGTCTTAGCTGTGAGCCAGACAACACTCTGAGGCACAGGAAAAACTGGTATGTTGATCCTAACAGGGGATCAGTGTAGCTCAGCATCCATTACGGTCAATTTACAATTTTATCTAATTCTGTTAGGACATATTATCTGCTTACCTTCTCCTTGGCCTTTGAGAAAACAAAGTAAACTAATTAAAGATGTATTTAGGAAAGAAATTTTAATGAGTCTGTATTATTAAATCCAATATTAAGACTTTCTGAAAATGATCACCTCCCTACCTTTGTGCATGTAGACGATCGTGCTGCATTTTGACAACTATTTCACCTCACTTCTCTTGTGTGTATATACTCTTTGAAATATTGACCCTTTTGTGTGCTGGAGATGAATGTGTTCAGTACTGGGTTGCTCATGCCTTTGTTATTTCACCATATTTGGGGGGAGTTCTTACCTATTATTTTGTTAATGGCATAACAACTTCGTTCTAGTTTTGCTCTTTTTCTTACTCAAAATTGATGGGAAGCTGCATGAGACAAATGGTGCACCAAGTGCAGCACGGCTATTAAATTATTTCCATTGAATATTCGACTGCTATGGTATAGAAGAAGGAAAAGCTTTAGAGGTGTTTATATGAGACATATATCACATACCAATTTATGAGTTGAACTTTCCCCAAGTGCATTTATTTTATATATGAGACTGTTACTACATAATTAATTTATTTAAATGGTCATAGAACATAATGTAAGTCAACCATTTATGATATTTTTATCTGTTTTTGTTTTTCCTTTGTTCAATTTTTGAATGTCACCTAAACATTGATGTATGTTAGTCTACTTCCTGCTGCAATTCCCAGATCCATAAAGGCTATGTACTTCATCAAGCAACATGGGAATGTGAATTATCTTCTGATGTGGATCACATGACTAGGCACCAAATTCTTTAAGAAGAAATGTTAGTTGATAATGTACTCCATCATATTTATATATTTTTCTTCTTTCAGACGTCAGTTTCTGTGATATCATCTTGAAGTCTTATAGCCATTTATGAGGAATGCTAAATAAGTAAGGATAAAATGCTTCCCTGCAAATATTTAAAGTATATATTTTAAAAGAAAACATTTTCCTTAGCAAGCCACTAGAATAGGATGTTATTGGAGACACAGAGAGTAAAATATGAGGCTAACATTTGGCTAGAAATGATGGCTTGTTCTGCTTGAGATGAGTGATATGCACTTAGTAGTTAACCTATGCTTCATTCTACACTGGGCATAGCCATTATTTATGTTCTGCCCATTGGAGTCTTTAAATTGATTGTGGGAGGTTAAAAGACCATTTTAACTTATCTGTAGGAATAGACTTTGGGTTAGTGTTAGTCATTTTCCATTCTCTATTGAGACTTTAAAATCTTTGTGGGTACCTTATTTTATTATCTCATTGATCAGGTAATCACTAGAAACTGCGGAACACCTTAGTCACCTTTAGTAAACGTCTGAATGGTGTAATAATCCTAGAAATGAGAAAAAAAATGTGCTCATCAGTCATTTGTGTTGTTTGGGATACATAAAACTCTCATTTTAAAATGAATTATCCTTGCTTATCCTTTTTGAGATAAACAGAGCTAAACACATTTTCTTTTCTGTCACACTCTGTTTTTGAGTGTGCTATTTTGATTTGCCAGCAGCAAGTTGAAGAAAACAGAAATGAGGGGTGCCTGCATGGCTCAGTCATTAAGCATCTGCCTTCAGCTCAGGTCATAATCCCAGCATTCTGGGATCAAGCCCCACATTGGGGCTCAGCTGGAAGCCTGCTTCTCCCTCTCCCACTCCTTCTGCTTGTGTTCCCTCTCTCATTGTGTCTCTCTCTGTCAAATAAATAAATAAAATCTTAAAAAAAAAAACAAAACAGAAATGAATTGAAACATTTTTAGGACTTCTCTCACCTGATATGTTTGATGAATGAATGAAGTAACGTGATTGTTAAAATTTTCAAGTTAATTAGAAGCTATGTATATTTTTACCATCTTTAATGTGTATGTATAATGTTATAGGTCTACAAGAAATTTGGTGGCTATTTTTAAAACTAAGAATTAGTGTTTTAGACTTTAGCATGATAGGATACCCTTTTAGAGTTTAAAATAATATGATCCTCTATTTCACCAGAGCCCTAAGAAAACCTCAAAAGGCACCCACTCATAGACTCCATTTTATAAATAAGCCCTCAGCTCAGACAAGTTAAACATCTTGCTTGAGTCCACAGTACATGATAGAGCTGGAGCTGGAGCTTTGATTCCCAATCCAATTTCTTTATTCTAAATCATGGTAGCTCTGTTTATTGAAATGCACAAATAAGGCCCATTGGCCTAGCTGAAAAACCATTTGCCTATGAAAAATTAATTAAAAATTTCAGTTGACTTAGCAGGGCTTGACAAGATTACTAACAGTTAAAGAATGACAAATGAGAAGTAGTACTTAATAATTACATTTCAACATATGAGGCAACGTTTGCCCAAGAACTACATTTCTGAACACCCTTAGACAAGATTATATCCTAGTTTTTTCTAAGTTAGTCCATTTGACGCATAACAAGTGAATATGAAGTAGACCATAAGCAAAGTTCTATAGTCCTGGAGACTTTGTAGTTCTGTCCTCAATATGTAAAATAACACCTGACACATAGTAGCCCCATTACAAATATAGTGATTGGATGAAGAATTAATAGCATTAAAATGCCTCACCCATAATTTATAAAAAGTAGTTTCTTGGCAAATATGACTAGATTCTTTGAGTAGGAGGATAAAAAAAGACTTTACTTAAAAATTACTCATTGAGGGCTGACCTTGACCACAGAATAAAATATCCTTTATATTCAGAAAATTTAAGTCTTTCAATAATTAAAAAAAATAATATTATAGAACTAAGTTAATGGATGATGCAAATGGGAATCTGCCAATCATTAACTTATTTAATGTGACGTTTTCTTTAACTCTTACTCAGACATATTGAAACAAAACAAAACACAAAACTAATGCCTTTGATTTTACCTGGTAGTTTACAGTTAGATCAAAAGGACCAACAGGAATACCTTTCCTTGGGGAAAACAAACGTTGCAATTTATTCAAACTTACAAAATACATTATTGATATTATCTTATTTGTAAATATTGATATTATCTTATTTCTATGGCTGAAAATTCAGACCTTTAGAATGTCTATAATTTATGGACTAGTAATTCTTTAAAATAATCCTGCCTTTGTTTCTGAAATAAAACGGTTCTCAACCTCATTTTGACAGAAAGTCGTTTGATAATCTGTGTGACATGTTTACTATTATTCTGAATCATATATGAAAAGCAAACTGTATGCCTCATCAGATAACACACAAAAAAAAATTATAAAGTGTTGAATCTGAAATGTACCTCAGATAATTTGGTAAAGCCAAATGTTTTCATGTTTTACACATGAAACAGAATGAGATCTAGAAAGATGATATGACTTGCCCAGGGTAACAAAATTAGATGCTAACAGAGCAGGGATTAAAATTCAGGACTTCACCCCATTTTGCAGTAGAAAACTCAATCACTATAGAACCACAGCCCTTAAAAAATTACAGAATACTTTTTCTCTATATTTAACCCATTTCTGACACTTTGCAGGCAGCACTGTCCTGCTAAGTACTGACTAATCATAATCAAGAAAGCAGGAAACCCTGTTTTCTCTTTTAATAAAAGAATACTCCATACTCTACAGTCATCTGTGGCTCCTCTTTCTTTCAAGTGCCACATTCACCCGGTCACTGGTTCCCTTGGGGCTACATATATATATGTTTATGTGGAATCCATCCTCGGTACCCCCTCTTTCTACCACCTTGATCCAAACTGTGATCATTGTTCATTTGTTTATTGCCAAAGCCGGGCTCTAGCTCTTCCCTCTGCTTCTCATCCTACCTCCCTATGTCCATTCTCCGAAAGAAGACACGTCAATACAGACCTCTGTGATGGTGACAACCTTCCACTGATTCCATATCTCTCTGAATCTAAACTCAAATCCCAACCATAACCTCTGAGTCCCCATTCCCCAGCTTTTATCTAACTTTGTCTCTTAGCCTCACTCACCCCACTCTGGCCTCACTGGTGTCCTTCCCAGATACCAGCTTCCTCACGCTGCAGGGTCTGTGCACTTGTTCCTTTTATCTGGAAAGCTCTTCCCACAAACATATGTGCATGCCTTGCTCCCTCACCTCTTTCAAGTCTTTTTTCAAATGTTATTTCTCAGTGAGGTTACTCCTGACCACCCTGTTTAAGGTTGTAACTTTCTGGCCCTTCCTACTCCTTCCTTGCTTCATCTTTTCACAGGGCTATGACCTTTTATGTGCTAAATGATTTACTTTTTAATTTTGATTTTTAGTGTTTCTTTCTCCAACAGCTCAACTAAAATATAAGCTCTGTGGATGTGAAATATTGTTTAGTTTGTGTAATGATGTATCCTTAGTACCTAGAAAAATGATTACTTGCTAGAGGCTCAGGGAAAATTTGTTGGGTGAACAAATGAGTCCTCCTAGAAAATTGCAGCAGAAAATCTGCACTTGGGGGAGGGCAGATGTATCTCACAGTCCCAACTCCTGGTCCCAGATTCTTCTTTCTTATGCGGATCTTACTATATATGGCTGCCAAAACATTGCTAGCTCCAGGTTATGGTTAAGGTTCTCCCCCTTACCACTCTGGCTCAGGTATGTCTACAGAGCTTGCCTGTAAGGCCCATCACAAAATAAAATGAGGTTGTCAGGACATCATTCAAGGTCCAGGGTTAACAGGAGATACAGAAAAAAATATAATAATTAGCTTCCTAGGTTGTCCCTTGAATTGGCTCAGTGGTTCCTGCCTCTACATTGGCTGCCATTCCCCTAATTCTTCCTTGCTAATGGGATCCCTCTGATGGCAATTTTCTCAGATTAAGCCAGAGGTGTATCTATTTCAATCAAGGTACTGCTATTCTCCTTGACAGTGACTAATTCCGTAACACGAATATGAATCTGGCTGATGGAAGGCTAGAGGCAAGTGGGTTGAGGTGACCTCTGGGAAGATTCCAGGGCTCTTCAAAAGGTGTACAAGGAGGTTACATGCTCTTCCCCACACACTACTCCCTGCTTTGGGACACTGGGTGTTATACTTTGAAGATGTGATTCTTGGGAGTACAGGAGCGTATTACATTCACAAAAGGACAAAACCCCAAGGATGTAAGCCAATGTGTGGGGCTGGCAGACGGGAGTAACAGCCATGACAGTGAGAAACTATCTTTGATTACACTATTGATCCTCTGAATCAACCCACCCTGGGACTGGCTGATCTCCAGGCTCCTCATAAGATGAAATAATACATCATTAACTGTTTGAGACATCGTGTTGGATTTTTCTTTTAGGTGAAGCCAAAGTCATTCTCATTGACAGGAGGCCTCTAGCCACAGCCCCTCCCATTTTGCTGATGTTTCTTAATAGCAGAGCAGAAATATCTTTCCTTTAGGAATTTTAATATTCCCTGAATATTCAAGCCAAAGAGAGACCCGTGTGTGTGTGTGTGTGTGTGTGTGTGTGTGTGTGTGTGTGTGTGTGTTTTGGGAAGGAGATTCTCTTCTAAATTCAATGGTTCCATTCCCCCAAATTTGTTCTATGGCCTCAACAGAAGAGCTGGGACATAAAAAATTCACTTTCTAAACTAGAAGAACCACCCAGGTTTTTGTTTTTTTGTTTTTTGTTTATTTGTTTGTTTGTTTTTTCTCCACTGTTTAACAAGTTATAGCCTGCATATTGCTCAAGGAAATTTCAGATTCTTGTGGGCTGGAAGTAAGCATTCTAGCCAGTGAGTTGATTTGGGTCTATTCTGAACTAATAGTTGTTTATCTCTCAAGTCCTGAGTCTGCAATAAGGGAAGCAGGTTATTCTGTGAGATAGACCATTTAAATAATGCATTCATGAATGTTATCTAAAATTAAATGGGTGAATGGGAGAACATATTTACAAATCAAATATCTGATAAGGGGTTAATATTCAAAATATATAAAGAACTCATAGAACTCAATAGCAACACACACACACACACACACAATTTGATTAAAAACTAGACAGAGGAACTAAATAGGAATTTTTTTCAAAGACATAAAAATATCCTATAGGTACATGAAAAGGTACTCAACATCACTAATTACAAGGGAAATGCAAATCAAAACCACAAGGAGATATTACCTCACACCTGTTAGGATGACTATCATCAAATAGACTAGAAATAAGGGGCACCTGGCAGGCTCAGTCAGAAGAGCATGCGACTCTTGATCTCAGGGTCATGAGTTCAAGCCTGATGTTGGATACAGAGATTATTTAAATAAAACTTAAAAAAATATATAAAATTAGTAAGTGTTGGGGAAGATGTGGAGAAAAAGGAACATTGTGCACTGGCATGGGGATGTAAATTAGTGTAGCAGCTACTGAAAACACTATAGAGGTTCCTCAAAAAATTAAAAAACAAAACTTCCATATGATCCAGTGATCTCGCATCTGGGTATATATCCAAAGCAAATGAAAATGGGCTCTTGAAGAGACTTATGCACCCCTATGTTCCTTGCAGCATTATTCACAATAGCCAGGATATGGAAACAATCTGAGTGTCTGTCAACACATGAATGAAAGGTAGATGGATGGATATAGCAGATGTGATATATATACAAGAGAATATCATGCAGTCATGAGAAAGAAAGATATCCTGTCATTTGTGACAATATGGATGGACCTTGAGGGCATTACGCTAACTGAAATAAGTCAGACAGAAAAAAACAAACACTGCATGATATCACTTACATGTGGAATCTAAAAAAAGCCGAACTCATAGAAATAGAGACTAGAATAGTGCTTACCAGGGGCTGGGGGTTGGGGAAAAGGGGACATGTTGGTCAAAGAGTACAAACTTCCAGATATGAAATGAGTATGTTCTGGGGACCGAGAATACAATATAGTGATTATAGTTAGTAATACTGCATTATATACCTGAACTATAAAGTAAGTAGAAGAGAGTAATTCTTAAATGTTCTCTTCATGTAAAAGAAATGGTAATTAGGTGATATGAAGGAGATGTTAGCTATGCTATGGTTGTAATCATTTTACAATATATCAGTGTATCAAATCAACATGTTGTACACCTTAAAGGTACATGTGTTACTGTGTCAGTTATATCTCAATAAAACTTTTAAAAAAATTAAATGAGCAGTCTTTCATTTTTTTCTGATTAAACAGCCTCTAGAGGGAAAACCAGTTGAAAAATTTGAGAGGCCAAATTTGGGGCTGTAGTGCCCATGCTAGCCAAGACTTGGCACACTTACGGGAGGTGTCGCAGGTATGTGAAGTATTTTACAAAGCCTCTCCCCATTTCTACATATCTATATGTACTATATCTGTGACCAATGTGGAGAAAAGTACCTTAAGGCTTAGGTGGAAAATGTAAATGACAGAGTACAAATCAGGGTATTGTAGTAAAAATCTCCTCCCCATAATATTACATAAGGAAACTGCCTTTGGCATAAGCATGTTCATTTATAGTTGGGTCCTTTTTTAATTTTTTTTTTTTTTTAGTTTTTATTTATCTTTAAAAATTCTTTATATAAATTCAATTTTGTTAACATATAGTGTATTATTAGCTTCAGGGGTAGAATTTAGTGATTCGCTGTTTGCATACAATACCCAGTGCTCATCATCACATCACGTGCCCTCCTTAATGCCCAACACTCAGTTACCCCATCCCCCCATTCACCTCCCCTCCAGCAACCCTCAGTTTGTTTCCTAGAGTTCAGGGTCTCTTAAGGTTTGCCTCCCTCTCTGTTTTCTTTTTTTAAGTTGTCAATACGCCTAGGAAAGGCACTGGGCAACTTAACTGTTATTTTAATGAATTTATCAAGTCCTTTCTTCTCTATCAGGAAGGAAGGAAGTATTCAAATCTGGAGGGAGGTTTGGTGGGGGCTACGGGGTGGATGGGATGATGACCTTAAGGAAAGTGGGCAGGCTGGAAGAGAGGTAGCTCTCAGTAGGTCCATTTTAGATGTCAATACCAAGGCTGATGCTAGCCTGCCAGATACTGAACGGTGAAGCCTAGATATGCACCTATTTCTAGGAGACTCCAAAACCCATAAGAGTCTTTATTAGACCAAAGTCAAGTTGACACGAAGGTTAATTATGTTCACTGTTATCAAGCTGCCTTCCTTTCCTTTGTTCTTCCTCTCTTTTGTCATAAACAAATCATACCATCAGATAATTTTGAAAATAAAAGGCAGTATAGCACGGGAGTTTTAGTGCTAAGTAATCTTGGCCAAGTTGTCTGTATTCCTCAGTTCCCTCATCTGAAAAAAAAAATGAGATAAAAATACTCACATCCTAGGGTTGTTGTGAGAATCAAATGAGTGCTTAGAATACTGCCTGGCATACAGAGAGCATTCAGTAAACATTTTGCTTTTACTGGAGATATTTGTTTCATTTAAATTCTGTACCATATTTTGGCAACTGATCAGAATGTCTTCATCTTCAAATAACTTTAAAAAATTGGGGGGTTAGTTTTGTATTTTTGTATCATCTAATGCAAAAGAAGCAAAACTGTTTAAATCAGAAAGTTAAAGTGCCCACCTCCTTCCTTGAATACCATTTCTTGGATGATACTAATATGTCTTCCTGAATTGTTACCTTGCTCTTCACAATTTCTGGCTACCCACAGTGACCATGAGATGAAACTGAAACACTGCTTATCTTACAACAAACTAGCTCTCATAACAGATTTAAGTGTGCGAAAGGTACACTTAGAGCACACAGTGAAACGCTTGGGTGCACAACTCTCCATCTGCAAACTCCCATGTTGAGGTGAAAAGAAAGGTATGTTTCATGCCGGCTGATGCTGATTGGATCGTGTTGATCACAAACAAGAATGAAATATCCCCAAGATGGCCCAGACTATATCCTGAAAAAATGTGAACCAACAACAAAAATTCTCAACTGCAAAGCCTGGGTCCTCAGTCTCCCCTCCCGTTTTTTTCATTTCTCCACCCCCAGACCCCTGTTAATCCAGGTGCATTCCTTTTAACATCAACTCCGAGGGCAGAGGCAGTTAGTGAGAAGGGGAGGGAGACTGGAGTTGCTGGAATGGAGGAGGTGGGAAAGGAGGAGGCTGCCGGGGTTGCCTTGGCAATACAAAGGAGAATGTCAAGAGGGAGGGATTTATATGCTGATGCTAATCACATTCGCTAATTGCATCTATTGTGCTGACCTGCCTGCTTCCCCAGTTCATCATTCTGAGTCATTAAGCCTTTCCCTGAGCCTCCTTAAGCATTGGGTCCCCTCCCCGTCTAATTTTATCCCCTCTTCCAGTCCCCAGGCTCAGTTACCAGAGTGCTACCTTTGGCAAGACACTGGGGAAGGCTCTGTTGTAACTGATTATGCAAGGTTTTAGAAATCCTGTAGGAAAATATTTTCCTGCTGGAGTTTGCTGGAATATTGCTTTACTGCTCAACCACAGCATGGATTTACAACTAAAAAAAGCAGCTGAAAAACCAGAGAAAATAAATCTGAAAGAAACTTCCCACAGTGAAATGAAGGCTGCAAATGATTCACCAGAAAAAAAAAAAAAAATACTGAGCAGTTCCCTGTGGAATCCAGTGTACCTTCAGTTGGAAAGGTGCCGGATTTAGGGCTTTGAGATTTATTCCCTTACTCCCCCTGGTGGGAGTTTGATTTAATTACAAGAATCAGAATGTGCACATCTCAATACATAGACACCTGTGAATAATACTTCCTTATAACCCCCTCATCACTGCCATGAAGTATTAGCTCCCATCACTTCACATATGTAGTAAAAGTCTGTAACAAAGACATTACAAAGCATAGAGTTTCAATCGCGATGTGGACATATTCATAAATCATGCAATATATTTAAATATTTTAACATAAGTATTATATAGGAAGTCTGTGCTACAGCAAGTTGCTCCCTCTAATGCTTTTTGTTTCTAGTCACATTAATCTTTCCCAATGATCTCTTTTTACAAGCATGGCCTAAGAACTGGCAAGTCTTCCTTCAGTCTATTTTTGCTTCTCTTAATTTTATTCCTCTTGATTTAAACCTTTGCTCTCTCAGGTTGTTCTGTCTCTACTAATTTTCTAAGAGTAAAATTTCTATTTTGTTCCGACCTTTGCATTTTAACAACAGACCTCTCCTGAATTCTCACCTGGTGTTTCTGTATTTGTCAAGCACTGACGCAGTTCGCTGCTCAGAGCTCAAATTGGCTCCTGGAAGGCAGTAAGAGGCAGGTCAGGCCGTCTCTAGGCTGCTCAGTGTCTATCATCCTGTTTTGCATTTGGTCATAAAGGATGGCAGATTTATCTGAGTGGAAATTTTTTTTGTGGAAAAGTTTAGTCACTACACATTGAAAAAACATTCCCTGCAAAAGAGCAGGCGCCATACTATTCCTTGTCTTTGGTCTCACGTCAGCGTTTTTCCCTTTTATAAGCATATGGCATTCCTTGCAATCATCAGTGATGGTATGGGAAAAGGGAGAAGGAAGGAGGCTTTTGGCTGGGCTCCCTGAATATTATGATGGATTTGCTATAAATATATCTGAAATCTAGGCCCTTTAAGGGCTCTGTGATGCTGAAACCATGTTCATTACTTTGCCTTTGTAGAGTGTCACAATGCATAATGATATGGGTGGTTCATCATGCTACATTGTAAAGGGAAGCAAAATTTGTCACCTCAAAATATGCCCGTTTGGCATAAGGATTATTTTAGGCTGATTACTTTTTTTTTTTAATTTATTTTGAGAGAGAGAGAGAAAGAGCATGGGGAGGGAGAGAGAGAGAGAGCGTGCCCACTCCTGAACAGAGGGAGGGGTAGAGAGAGAGAGGTCTCAAGCCAACTCCCCGCTGAGAATGAAGCCACAGGGGTCTTGATCCCACCACTCATGAAATCATAAGTTAGCCGAAACCAAGCATCTGAGGCTCAACTGAAAAAGCCACCCAGGTGCCCATTAGGCTGATCATTTTTAAGAAACAACAGACATCAAAGAACCTCTGAAAACTGAGAAGTTACACTTTTGTAAGAGACATTTACATTCACAAGAAACAAATCTCCATTCCTAAAGATGTCTGCCTCTCTGTACCAGGAAGAGAAGGTTGCCTCTAAATCTCTAGAAACTCTTATCAATGGTGAAGGCTTACATCTGCATAAAAACTTTACCCTTGTTTACTGTGCTTTCCCTACTAACTTCCCATAACTGGCCTCCTTCCCACCCCCAACATCTTTGTCTTTAGCTGGAGGTGTTATTTAAGGTGGTGGCTTGGACCATTTCCGGGGAGTTACTCAGTTTTCCTGGGTATCTCCCATGTACACACGAGGTATGCATGTTAGTAGATTTCTGCTCATTTTTCTCCTGTTAATCTGCTTTTTATTGCAAGGGGGTCTCGGTCAAGAACCTAGACAGGTGGGGAAAAATTATTTTTGCTTGCTTGCAATTGCAAAGCATTTTCCATTAAACCTCAAAACAGGTCCCAAATCTACCTGGCGTCTGTGTTTGTTTGTTTTATTGCTGTAACAAAATTTGAAGAGGAGTGTGAGTGTTGCAGAAAAATAAGAAACAGACTGGCAAGAGACCAAGTGACACTCGGAGACGTAGGAGAACTTGGATTTATTTTACACTGGTGGACCCACATGAGCTCCTGCTCGAAATTCTGGGCCCTGGGCAATGGGGTTACATGGCTTTTAAAGGGGACGCTCAGGGGGTCAGGTTCCAAGGGCTATGCTGGTTGCTGGTAGATGGGTTTAAATTGGGGGAGTGGGACTGCTTTAGGCTGGAACAATATTGCAGGATGTTTGTTTACAGAAGCAGGACCGGCTGGTTATCTCTTGTTGGGGGTGGGGGGAAGGCTGGTTATCTTTTGCTCTTTCTATCTACTGGGGCCTGCTGGCCTGGGCCTGCTCTGGGTGAGCCTGGCCTGGGTGATTTTCCTCTTCATAAGAATCTACAATTATATTCCAAGTCTGCGAAATGCATGAGACATGTTCTCCTGGTATCTATGTGTTTCAAGAGAGAATGAGGACCTTTTTTTTCTTTTCTGGATATAACTCAATGGAGTGGGTGCACACAGAATGTTCTCAAATGCTTAACCTTCCAGAGCCGCAGGAGCACAGAGGATGGCAGAGACTGGCAGTGGTGCCAAAAGGTAACAAATGGAAGTCTACCTTGCTGAGAGCTTGGGACAGTGTCAGGATACCTTCCCACAGCAACTCTGACAGGAGACATTACTAGAGCCGTGGGTCAAAGTAGAGGAGAGAAAAATAGCAGACTTCTTGGAGGCTAGCAGGAGTGGCTCATAAGCAGACATGCAAATCCCTTAAGATTACCCCAAAATAACAGAGGATGACTTTTTTTAGGGAATGAAATCACTGTATTAGTAATTTAGGGTAAATGTTAATTGATTTCTGTTAATGTTTAATTAATTTGTATTCTAAGGGAACAGGAAAGGCAGAAAAGCCAGTTCTTATTTTCATTTGCCACTCGTTGACAAATATCTGTTAAGGAATATTTATTTAGTTGCAATTCTGCTCTAGGAGGTTTGTAAGAAGTTTTTGATGTTGCAGTAAATGAGACCGACTTGATTCTTACAGGTGGTAAACAAATAATAATAAAATGGGGTGGTTACAATTGGGATAAAGGATACAAATGAGAAGTACATGAAAGCATTTTTTTTTTTTTTTTTTTTTGGAAAATATGTAAAGTTCATGTGGTGGGATATGAGGCAGGCAGGGAAATCTTCACTGTGAAACAACATTCAGTTGAGATTTGGGGACAGAGTAAGAATTAGCTAGCTAGAAGGAATATGAGTTGAAAAATCATTTTGGACAGAAGAAACAGCATCTATGACAATAAAGAGTGAGGAATTATGTAGCTGATTCAGAGAGAGTTAGAAAAGTTGGTGCTGACTGTAGTGATCAATGGAGGGTAGGTCCGGGTAACAGAGGACATGTTAAGAAATTGAGGCTTTTTGTATAATGGTGATGTCTTCATGCTAAATGTGTCTCTACACGTATTCAAGACTTTATTCCCTCAAATATTTATTTGAGAAGTGCCAGGCTAGGTACCATGGCTACCTGACAAAAAAGACAGATAAGATTTCTGCCTTCATAGAGTTTACCTTTTAGGAGGGAACTTACAGCGAGTGAAGAACTACATAAAACTACAAAATAAAGTGGTGCATTAAGAAGAAAATAAATTAGTGATGTGATATGAAGAAACTGAGTAGAGGGGGCTACTGCAGATAAGATGGTCAGGAAATGTCTCTGAGGAGATATTTGAGCTGAGACATGAAATTGAAAAGGAGCCAACTATTCAAAGCACCAGGAGAAAAGCAGACACTTTGATCCTGAGATGGGTAAGAGCCAGTCCTCTTCAATGACATTGGGAAGACTTATATGGCCCAAGAATAGTGAGTGACATGGGGTGTTATAAAGAAGTAGGAATTGGAAAAGATTATGATTTTTATTCCAACTGCAATGGGAAGTCACTGAAAGATTCTGGTGGAGAAATGATGTTTTTATTGTTGTTGTCGTCTGATATTTCTCCAGTACTGATAAGAGTATAGATTAACAAGGGGGAAGGATAGAAGCAGAGAGACCAATTTAAAGGCTATTGTGTTGTTGAGGAATGTGAAATTGAGCAAAGATTAAGAAAGTGTAGTGAAGATGGGGAGAAGTCAATGTGTTCTAGTTATATTTTGGAGATTAGAAATGACATAACTTGTTGATGAACTGGATTATGAGGAAGAATAGAAAGAAGATGAATAAGGTAGATTGCTAGACTGATAATGGTGATTTCCTAATATAGGAACATTTGAGGGACAAATACTAAAAGCTCTGATCTAGATATGTTAATGCATGATAGATTTTAGATATTTGATAAAAGATGTCATAGGAGTAGCTGGGTATGAATCTAGAATCCAAGACAAAGATAAGAGCCAAGAGCAAAGAATAGATTTATAAACTAGAGGCCCACAGCTGGCCCACAGATAGGTTTTCTTGACCTATACAGCATTGTATTTTGTTTTTAAATAGTCATCACCATTTAAAAATCAAGAGAATTTACACAAAATGAGATCTGGTAATGATAGTTCTGTATTCTCATATGTCTTCAGTGACCCGAAGCCTACTAAAGCCCCTCCCTCTTCTATAGAGCTTCTGTCCTTCCATTTGCCACACTCTGCTGTTCCCTATTGTCTCTCCCATAGTGAGCCTGAGTATCAGTTGCCATTGATGAAATTTTTCTTAGAGTAGAAAATATTTCTATTTACTCACGTCTGAACCAAATAGGAGGGAAAAAAACATAACCCTGAAGACTCTGTTGTATTTGTATCCAGCCTGCATTATCCATCTTACTCATCTATATTTACTGTGAATTACTTACAGGCATTTGAGGTTATGACACCCCCCCCATATCAATCAGATTTTATAGCATAGGAGAAAATGGGAATGTAGACAGAAAAAAAAAGGGGACCCCATAACAGAGTTCAAGGTCCTGACACTGTCATATGATGTGAATCTTTCCCAGTTGTATTTTATTGTACTGAATGATCAGATCCTATCAAGAAGGGAATTAGCAGAAGATGAGAGAAGAAAGCTAGAGAAAAGGACATCAAGAAGGCAAAACTAAGGACAGCAAAGGAAAATCGATAGTGAAATTTCCCCAGAATGGATGGAAAAGGACGCAGTAAAATACACACACACATACAAACAGACATAGACACAGACACATATACACACAGAGAACAAATGGTCCCTCAATGTCTACTTAAGAATATTGAAGGATGGGGCACCTGGAGGGTTCAGCTGTTTAAGCGTCTGCCTTCAGCTCAGGTCACGATCCCAGAGTCCTGGGATCAAGTCCTGCATCAGGCTCCTCAGTAGGGAGCCTGCTTCTCCCTCTGCCTGCCACTCTTCCTGCTTGTGCCCCCCCCCAACAAATAAATAAATAAAATCTTTAAAAACAAAAAGAATATTGAAGGACAGCCACAGTCAGATCTTGTCATGGATACTAAACTCACTGTGGAGCTCCTGCTATTACAGCTGTGAGCATTAATAGGAAAACTCATGGAAAAAAAATCCTCTTTTCTGATGTAATGAAAGAATGTGGTATTCTAGTTAGTCAACTATTCTAAGGAAAAAAGTAGTCATATCACCCACATTTGATATATCATATATACCATAAATGTATTTCCACACTTCAAACTTATGAAAAGGATGACTAGTCTTATGCAGAGGAGGTAGCTGCTTCCATAGTACCCATGTCTTAAAATATTTTCATCACTAAGCTGCCTTAGACATCAAACTTCTATTACTCCTCAGACTTACAGTAGCCTGGCCAAAATAAATACTCCACCTTGTCATTCTATACACTTTCAACACCTGAGGGTGATGATACAGCTATCAATTGTCAATGTAACAAAAGCAAGAGCAAATGTCAAGTGGATGGATATTTTTAGACATTAAGGTGATAGCTGCCTTTGCATATAATGTTTTGTGTGTATAATATGTATTTATGTGTCATGTAAGAACCTGTGTTCACTTATTAAATGCATATTTAAAAAACATAAACAGTAGAAGACAATGGGTCAGATATGATTCAAAACGCAGTTGGTCTGTTCATAACCCTACCAAGGGATAGAGTCTGTTTTTCCTCTCCTTTGCACCTGTGCAATCCTTTTGATGGCTTAGACCAGTAGAATACAGTGGAGATGATGTTGTGCCAGTTCTGGGCACAGCTCTTCACTGGGTTTGACAGCTCCTCTCTCTTGGAAGCCAGACACCACATAAGAGTGACAACTGTAGGGGCGCCTGGGTGGCACAGTCGTTAAGCGTCTTCCTTCAGCTCAGAGCGTGATCCCAGTGTTCTGGCTCTTCCACTAGAAGCCTACTTCTTCCTCTCCCACTCCCCCTGCTTGTGTTCCCTCTCTCGCTGGCTGTCTCTGTCAAATTAATAAATAAAATCTTAAAAAAAAAAAAAAAGAGTGACAACTGTGAGATAACCATGCTATGAGAAGTCCACGCCACATGGAGAGGCCCTAAAGGATGTGATACCAGGTAGAAAGAAAGAGAAAAGCTAAGGGACACTGAGACACCAGACCTGAGAGTGAAGAAGCCATATTGGAAGTGGATCCTCTGGTCCTAGCTGCTCTAGCTGAGACCACAGTGGATCAGAGACACACCTCCCAGCCACAACTTTTCAAAATCTTGATGCACAAAACTGTGTGCAAAGTCTTCAGCTACTCATGTGGGATGGCTTGCTTTGTAACAATTGATAACAAGAACACTATTCAATTGAGTTGTTTGGAAAAGCAAACAAAGTAAGATATATGAAGCATCACATATTTTTATAACTTGTACACCCTTTATAAATTGCAGTAAAAATAGTAGCAAACAATCATTTGCATAGTCCATTACAATTACAAAGGATTTAAAAATGTAATCCTTAATAAATCCTTCTATGAGGCAAAATTATCACCTTCATTTTATAAATAAGAGTTTAGAGAGTCAGAGAAGATAAATGACGGGACCAAGACACCACATGAGTGTGCCAGAAACAACACCTGGTCATCTAATTCTAAGCCAGGTGCCCATCCACAGCTGTCCAATAGAAAAAAATAATTTTCTCTTCTCAGCACTGATTAGACTATGAGACTGTCCACACAAGGAGAAAAACAGCTAATCATAACTCTTCTCTTGTGTACAGTATCTGATTTTATATTG